>NW_024870728.1:0-330000 GCF_019054845.1 Dipodomys spectabilis
GAGGAGGAGGGGGAGGAGGAGGAGGGGGAGGGGAAGGAGGAGGGAGGAGGGGGAGGGAGGGGGGAGGAGGAGGAGGAGGAGGAGGAGGAGACAGAGGAGGAGGAGGAGGAGGAGGAGGGGAGGAGGAGGAGGAGGGGGAGGGGAGGAGGGGGAGGAGGGGGAGGAGGAGACGGAAGAGGAAGAGGAGGAGGGGGAGGAGGAGGAGGAGGAGGAGGAGGAGGAGGGGGAGGGGGAGGAGGGGGAGGAGGAGGAGGAGGAGACGGAAGAGGAAGAGGAGGAGGAGGAGGAGGAGGAGGGGGAGGAGGAGGAGGAGGGGGAGGGGGAGGAGGGGGAGGAGTGGGAGGAGGAGGGGGAGGAGGAGGAGGGGGGGAGGGGGAGGAGGAGGAGGAGGGGGAGGAGGGGGAGGAGGAGGGGGAGGGGGAGGCGGAGGAGGAGGAGGAGGGGGAGGAGGAAGAGGAGGAGGAGGAGGGGGAGGAGGGGGAGGAGGAGGAGGAAGGGGAAGAGGAGGAGGAGGGGGAGGAGGAGGAGGGGGAGGAGGGGGAGGAGGAGGAGGAGGAGGAGGAGACGGAAGAGGAGGAGGAGGAGTGGGAGGAGGAGGAGGAGGAGGAGGAGACGGAAGAGGAGGAGGAGGAGGAGGAGGGGGAGGAGGAGGGGGAGGGGGAGGATGGGGAGGAGGAGAAGGAGGAGGAGGAGGAGGGGGAGGGGGAGGAGGGGGAGGAGGAGGAGAAGGAGGAGGAGGAGGAGTGGGAGGGGGAGGAGGGGGAGGAGGAGGAGGAGGAGGAGGAGGGGAGGAGGAGGAGGAGGAGTCGGAGTCGGAAGAGGAGGAGGAGGAGGAGGAGGAGGGGGAGGAGGAGGAGGAGGGGGAGGGGGAGGAGGGGGAGGAGGAGGAGGAGACAGAGGAGGAGGAGGAGGAGGAGGGGGAAGGAGGAGGAGGAGGGGGAGGGGGAGGAGGGGGAGGAGGAGGGGGAGGAGGAGGAGGAGGGGGAGGGGGAGGAGGGGGAGGAGGGTGGAGGAGGAGGAGGAGGAGACGGAAGAGGAAGAGGAAGAGGAGGAGGTGGCGGCGGCGGCGGCAGCAACTTGAGCTCCCTGCCTCCATCTTACATCTACCTTTGTTCTTGGTTCTGACCTTTTTTCTCCTCTAGCCACCTTGAGCCCCCTTGGAATCCAGATGGGGAAGTATCCAATGGCAGATGTCAGAAGTTACCTCTAGCCAACAATGACTTCTTCCATCACCAATCCTGAGATATGGAACAATGCGACCACACTTGGACCAAGACTGGTTAGCTCCACACATCTTCTTCCCCCTTCCCAGCTGTCCCTCTATTTGCGTTTAAAGCTCTTCTCTGTAAGGGGAAGATGGGCTACAATGCTGACTCTGCCTCTTCCCATCCCTACTAGTGATAAATCTTTCTCTGGCCTTCACCATTACTCGGCTCCTAATTTGGTGTTTTGGAGTAAATGGCTGGAGATGATCTTACAAACCCTGGAGTTGGATCTCTGGCCTAAACTGGTTATATAGCTGCACTGCGAACTCAGCCCCAAAACTCTCCTGTTTCAGAGATGGGATGAGACCAAATTCATGGCTTACCAATTAGGTCTCCAATGAAGTTCACTGGAAGCTGGCCTTTGCACAGAGTGAAAATCACCCGTTTAAAGAAAAGCATCAGCTGAGTTTTGTTCTCCAAACAGCCAAGCCTGATATTCTCCAAGCCACTGCAGGGATAAAGTCCTGTGCAGACATTTCTCTCTGCACACTGGCAGTTCTAACTGGAGGCAAGGGGGGGGGGGGGGAGGAAGAGATTAAAGATGAAAAAGTTATTTGCTGTTTGTGTAAAACTCAAATATAACAGATGTGCCATATTTGCTCTTGCAATCCTAAGAAGGAAGACTAAGAAAGGTACTGGCCTTCCATGGAGCTAATCTCCATGAAGACTGTAAGCTCAGAAATCCAGCTGGCTGCTGATGGCTCATGCCTGTAATGTTAGCAGCTCAGGAGTTCCAGGGCTGAGGATTGCAGCTCAAAGCCAGACTTTCCCCAACAGGAAACTCTGTGACACTCTTATCTCTAATGAACCACCCAAAAGCCGGAAGGGGAGGTGATAGAGAACCTTAAGCAAAATAGCTAAGCAAGAGGCAAGGCCCAGAGTTCAAGTCCCAGTGTTGGCACAAAAACAGTAAAAGTAAAACAAAACCCTTCAGAATTCAATCACATTTTATATGCACAACTGCTTGGGGACAGTGGCTTCTGAAATCCTTTGAATGCAGGAATCCACCATGCTGAAAGTGTTGGAAATGGTGGGGAAAAGTGTAGGAGAAAGGGGTTCAGCCCCAGGGGATGGGGGCGGGGTTGGGAGGGAGGAGGCAGGCGGAGAGGAGACATCCCAAACACTTGTCCTGTGCTGAAGTTCTCTCCTGCTGAGCAGGAATCCCGGAAACCCACAGCAGCTCTTCCACTCTGGGTGGAAAAAATGGCAAACAAAACCTGGGCCTTGGGAGATGCTCTATAAATGTTTAATGTGGCCGCATTAGCTACATCAAAGAGCACGAATGCTTGGCAGACAAAATGGTTGAAGACCATCGTTGTGTCAGTTATCAGCAATTTCTCCAGTCCAGCCAACATGCTCTCCTAGCTCCCAAGGTCCTACGTCCATTACTTGGTGCTATCTGCTGCCCACAGCTCTGCCTTTCTGTCTCCAAAGCTAATGGCTTTCCCCAAGAGCTTCATAAAAGCTACGCACTGAAGCTGGAAAATGTTACCCACCATCTCACCGCCCCACAGCATCCCCTGGTCACTCCCAGACATTTCTTTCTAGTCCTGTTACTTTGAGTCTAATGGTAGAGTTTGCTCCTTTGTTGGCTAGTTTTGAGACACAGCCTTGCTATGTTGCTCAGGCTGGCCTCAAACTCCTGCTTTAGCAGGTGTTTTACGAAGAGTTGTTATTGAGTTCTGCTCCCCACTTCCCGCATCACAAAGAACATTTTCTTTTATGTGTGTGCGTGGTGTGTGTGTGTGTTTATTGTAAAACTGGTTACAGTTACGTAAGTCAGGTAATGAGTACATTTCTTTTCGAACAATTTCACTCCTTCCCTTGCTTTCTTCCGATTTTTCCCTCCCATCCCCACTCACAAGTTGTATGTTCATTTTCCACATAGCGTCCAGTGAGTACCGCTGCTGCTTTCATCAAGGACTTTAAAATATAATTTTAAATAGCGACAACATGCTGGGAATAAAAATGAGATGAGCAGACTAATGCTTAATAAATGGCTCTAAAAAAATGGTTCTAAATATACAGTGAGCCATTATGTGTCAGGTCAGGATGTTTCTCTAGTAGTTTGTAGGATTTGTGACATTCACAAAGTAAAGCAAGCTTTTAGAAGAAGTCTATGTTTTCAAACATCTAACAGGTAATCTCTTTTTTCCCCATTTATCATGTAATAAATTTGCATGTGAGGCACGTTATTACTGTTGTTGTTAATTCATTGAATCTAAGGCCATGTACTTGCTAGGCTAAGGTTCTAGCACTAGAGACTCATCCCCCATCCCTTTTTCAGAGAGGGTCTTATGCTTTTGCGTGGTTGGGCCTCAGACCTCAAGCCTCCTACTTCTGTCTGTTGATAGCTGAGATTACAGACACTCACCACCCTAGGCATCACGGATATTTGAAGCATAGCGGCATGGGATGAACTTTCTGCCCTTACTCTGAGGCAGGTCATCAGCCCCTTGGGGTGAGAGGGCCCTCTCTCTATCTGGAGGGAAGAAACACCCTTAGGTGTGAAGACAGAGACATAAGCAAGGGATCTGAGTGGAGAGAGCTGGCTATGTGTCTGCCAGGTCGCTCACACCTTCTGTCTGTCCTATCAAGTTCTTCCACGACTTTCTACTCTATCAAACCAGCAAAAATGACTCAGGTTTAACTCTTCCTTTGAATCTTCATTTCCTTAGGGCTTTCAGGTCCTCTAAAATGGATGAGAGAGAGAGAGGAAACAAGAGAGAGAGATTATATAGCACAAAAGCAATATGTGATCTGAAGAAATCTTTTTTTTTTTTTTTTTTTATTTTGTTGGTCATGGGGCTTGAACTCTGGGCCTGGGCACTGTCCCTAAGCTCTTTAGCTCAAGGCGAGCACTCTACCACTTGAGCCATAGCGCCACTTCCAGTTTTCTGGTGGTTTATTGGAGATAAGAGTCTGACAGACTTTCCTGCCCGGGCTGGCTTTGAACTGCGATCCTCAGATCTCAGCCTCCTGAGTAGCTAGGATGACAGGCGTGAGCCACCAGTGCTCATCAAGAAATCTGATTTGAGTTGTGAGTTTTGGCCTTTCTCCTGGACCTGAGGCACACAGTGAGATCCTTTCTTGCCATGCTGAGGACCAGCTGTCAGCCATGCCCTCAGATGGCATCCTTGGCCAGACAGGAAGACACAGACACCCACAATGCTCTCTGCGGGTAGGCTATGTGGTCCACAGGTCAATGCATCTTCAATGGCAGTATTTCCAACATGATGACTTCCTAAGGATGGAACCCCATGGTGAGCAGAGGAACACCTGCATTAAACCAAGCTGATGCTTTCTCTTAATAGCTCATCTTTTGTTACAGGGGCCCAGTCAAAGCACATGAGGTAGACTGAAGGAGAAGATACTTTCCATTCTTTACCACACTTCCATCCATGCTCCCTTCTTATAGCATGCCACTGTAGGATGCAGGCCTGGCTCGCCAGCCCTTTAAGGAGACCCTTCCCACACATTCTAAAACACACGTGAAAATCAGCATCATTTTCTGGAGTTTCTTGTAAACACACACTGCCATGTTTACCCTACCGTTGTGAATACAGATGCACTACCTAGTAAAAGTCAGATTCATGTTCATGGGCCAATAGGAATGCACAAATATGTTCATAGCTGTGTTCTTTATCACTGCAAAAGGAAAAAGGAAAAACTACCTAATTGTTCAGTATTGAGAGACTGGCTATCCCTTCAGGAGGATCCAGCCATCAGAAGCAAACTTGGTGAAGAGCATCTACTTTTGAGGTCAGTTTAGAGACTGGAGGGCTGCATTAATGAAAATGGTTGTGTCAGAAAGCCAGATGACTATGGATACACGGGTTCCTTCAGGTCTTCTAACCTATTTTACGGACTTTGGTTCTGCTTCTGTGCTAATACGGAGCTGTTTTGGTTACTAAGGCCCTGTAGTATGATTGGAAGTCTGGAACTGTGATACTTTCAGCGTTGCTTTTGTTACTCAATGATACGTTGGCTGTTCAGGGCCTTTTGTGCTTCTGTGTGAGTTTTTTTCCCCTTGATCATTATTCCTTAAACAATAGAGTATGATATAACCTTTTTATTTCATAGGTGATAAATAATCTAGAAATGAGTTGAAGAACTGAGTCTCTGTGGATTCTGGTACCTACCATCTCGTGTGACAGCAGGGCCTTCCTGGAGTGGCCTGTCTCCCATCCCACTGAGAGTAGTCTTGGGGACAGATGTGACATTCTTATATCATCAGAAATCATACAAACTGCCAACTCTTCAGCATAATCTCTAAGGACCATTGTTAGATATGTTTGTTTCTGTTTTCCTCTGTAGGTGTTTGCTCTTTCCCCTTTGCTGTTAGAACACCACAGCATCCCTAAACCATCTGCCCCTTTCAAATGGGTCATGGCAAGAATGCAGAGCAGAGGCTCAGCCAATCTTGTGCCTGTATAACCTGAGACACAGTCCACGGTAGTTGTCAGAAACTGACTTGGGGGGATGTCTTAGGGCTAAAGACTTACCTTAAACACCCTGTCCGTGGTGGCGATGATTGAATCTCTGATCTGAATTTCAGGGCTCTTCTTCCGTTGGCCCCTCTGAGCAACAGAATGACACAGGGCATAAACTGCAAAGCCAAGGCCTGGGCGGTCTTCCCAGAGGAACGGGCCCATCTGCAATGCATTTCAAGCTGCTTCTGTGCTGCTGTCCCTTAAGTTGTCATTTCTTTCTCTCCCTTGAAATATATCGGTGGAGAAACAACATGGTTGAAGCCCGTGGGTTTTTGATGTTGTAAAGGAGCGCGGCGTTGCTGGGAAAGGCATGCCTGTGCCTGGCATGGCTGTCCTCTCGCTGGCCGCGGCGTGACCTCTCTCAGGAGGAATTGCACAGGCGCCTGGGCCTCCCAAGCCGAGACTGATTTTTCACAAATAGCTGAGCGAGGAAAACCTGCTGATGTCCAGTTGTTCTGCTTCCCCCATGGGCAGCCAAGGCTGTATGTGCTGTGGAGAAAATGCTGCCCACCAGGATTTAGCTAACCTTCCCAGCCCTGCCTGGGGGGGGGGGGCATGGTCGCTTCCCTACGCAGCCCCTCCCCTGTGGTGCCGCCTCAAGTCCTCATCATCCTGTGGCTGGAAGCAGTTTGGGGGTTGGCTGGCCCAATCCCGCTCCCTGCCAACCCCTGTTGCCTGCTCCTCTCCCCCTCCCCCCACAGCTGGCACTGCCAGAGTCCTCCTCGGTCCCACCTGTGCCTGCTGCCTCCGTCCAGCAAGGTCACCTTGTGCTCTGGGTTCCTGCCTCTCATCAACCTTAATGCCTTCCTTCCGGTCCACTCGGAATTCCACCAGTTGCTAGGTGCTGTTCTACCCCATCGCCCACTAGAACCCTTTGGTCATTCCTGATCCTATGTAATTCCCTGCCCTTTTGAAAGCCACCTTAGCAATTACGTTTTAGTTTAATTATTTACCAAATAACTCATCACGCTGGTGGACATATTTGAAATCAAACAAAATTGTGGAGAAAATAATGCAACAGGTCAGGAGCTAATCAGCCCTAAAAAGGAGAGTGAGTGGGGACAAACCCCCCGGGGAATTGTAGTGCATGCTGGGATGGTGCTGTATTGGAAAACAATAATCAGGAAATCATAATTTGACATTTCAAAGGTGAAAGACGTCCATTGTCTGGTCCACTAACTCTTCTCCACCTAACTTACCCTATGAAAATAATAGTATCAATGTGCAAAGATATTGGCCAAAGAAATATTTTGCTTGATTGTTTTGAAGAAGAAGAAAGACAAAGAGGGAAAAGGAAAATTGGAAACAACTCCAAAAGTCCACCAATTGGGAATTAGTTAAACATCATCTATGAGCCATTTATTCATGAACTTCTATGACACGGTTAACAAGACAGCAAGTTGTAGATTGGAGTAGGTAATGTCATCCAATTTATGAAACCTCTTAAGAAACGTGCATTCGTTTTACTGCCAGAAAGCCAGATCCAAAGCCCCTCGCCTGCATTTTCACAAAGAGATTTCACACAAACAGAAATTTCTTTTGGCACAGGATATATCAGTTATTAATGGTGGTAAAGTGAGAGGAATAAAATGGCGATACTTTTTCTCTAATGTATACATTTCTATATTTTACACTATAGCCTCATGGTGGAATAAAATAACAAAAATTCATGATGAAACTATTTAATGGGGTCACCTACAGATCTTGAAAGGCAGAAAACTGACTGGGAGAATATAGCTGCGTATTTATAATTGCCCACTGAAATGAGGTCAATGTGATAAATGAAGTGCTGTCCCAGGAAGCTGTGAGCATTGAGTGTTTGTGTCTCTTCACAGCGAGGGCAGTCAGAGAAGTGTGAAGAGATCCTGAAATCTGCATCCTGGACCTGCACAGCCTCTTCTCCCACTTTGGGCTAGGGAGGGGGACTTCCTGCCCAGTGGTGCCCCTCACCCAACCCGGGGACACACTCCAGAGACAGGGACGCGACTTGCCTAAAGCAGCCAAAACTCCTCCAGCACATGGTCCCGGGAAGACAAGAATGTGCATGGAGAGGCATCAGAGGAAAATACACACAGAAGGTCCCAGCAGTTGCCATCAACCCTGGTGGCCAGAGCAGGTGGCATGGCCTTTTTCAAAGGCAAGGCCTTATCATTCATGACAGGGCCTTGTCAAAGTGGCAGCCATCTGCAGCTGCTCAGACGTCAGCTTGGCAGCAACAGAGACCTCAGAAAACAGATCGTCGCAATGGCCACAGGAAAACCACCTCCACCACCAAGTGCCTCTGTTTGCCCTGCTTGGATCTTAGTTGAGTGTGTGTGTGCACTGATGCTAGAACATGAACTCAGCACCAGGGGCTCTGTCTGTGAGCTTTTTCGTTCAAGGCTAGCTTGAGCTTTACTTCTGGCTTCTAATTGGAAATAATGAATAATTGATGTTTAATTGGAGATAGGAGTCTCAGGGACTTTCCTCCCCGGGCTAGCTTTGCACCGTCATCCTCTGATCTCAGCCTCCCGAGTAGCTAGGGTGATAGGCGGGTGCCACCAGGGCTAGACTCCAGGTGCAGACTTCTGCTCAGCCAAATTGGAACTCTCCTCTCCACCTCCTTAAGGCATTAGAATCACATTACTTTCCAAAAGAAAGACCACTTGCATGTTGAGACCAAGTTTAAAAATAGTCTGCTGTGCATAAAAATGGAATGTGATGCCACTTAGGAAGTTTTGACCCTGGAACAAGTTCCCAAAACCTCACAGTTCAAATCTGCTCAAGTTTCCAGTAAATAAAAGAAATGTAATTTTCATGTGCAACTCTGAGAATTCAAACTAATTATTTTCTGAGGCAATGATCTCTTTTCTGAGTTGCTTTTCACCCTGCGGACCCAGGTTTCTCCAGGATGCTTCCACTAGAAGAAGAAAATTAAGCATTCCCTGCAGAGATTTTTCTCCCCAGACCCTATGGCTTGTAGCACTTATTAGAACTGTTTCCAACACTTGCTAAAAACCCAAAGCAAAAGAGAAGAGTGGCAAACACTTCCCAGGGCTTTTCTGGAAGGACCAGAAGCTGAAGACTCAATGGTAATTTCTCAAGGGAACTGTTCAAGTTTCCTTTCAAGTCTTTCAGTTGCTTTCACAAATGCTAAGCCAGGCTCACACTCCACTTGGCCCTTTGAAGTTTCCATCGGAAAGGCCCTGTGATTTAAGACAGAGGCTGTAGGCTCCACCTCCCTGTCAAACAAATAGAGCAAGCCAGGACACACTGGCAGCCTGGTGTCTTCAACACCTGGTAAGCAAGCAAAGGTGAGCCCTGGTTAGAAGGGTCCGTGCCAGTGGGAGCTCATCCAGGTCACTCTTCTCATGAGCTGAGACTAGGACCTGAAGACAATTCTCTGCAGATAACCAAAGCCATGGCTTTTGCTTAAAGCTACTCTGGAAGAACAGAGGATTCCCTCTTTTAGGGTTCTGGGAAGGGGTAGGGAAAGAACTTGTTTGCATATCCACAGTCAGTGACTTTGTCCAAATAGCCTGAGTGGGGTGCCCCTTCGGGATGACAGTGAGCTCCTCAGGGGATGGAAAGTGACCCAGGACCTTTGTGTGGCCGGAGTCTGTGAACATCAGCTGTGCAGACTTGGGGCGGGGCGGGGGAGGGGGCGTCAGGAGCTGCGAGGCCAAGGTGTTGATCCTGAGAGAAAGGTGTTTCCTCTGCTGGTGAATACTGTAACTGTCACATTTCCTAGCTGGGGACCTGGGAGATGCCACCCATGCATGTGTGGGCCCCACGCTCACACCTGTGTACCACACACACACACGCACACGCACACGCACACACACGCACACACACGCACGCACACACGCAAGCACACGCACGCGCACACATGTGCACACACGCACACACATGCATGCATGCACGCACATGCACACGCACACACATACACACACGCACACACACGCACACACGCACGCACGCACACACACACGCACGCACACACGCGCACACATGCATGCATGCACGCACATGCACACACGCACACATACACACACGCACACACGCACACACACGCATGCATGCACACACATGCACACGTGCACACATACACACACGCACACACACGCGCACACACACGCACACATGCGCGCACACACGCACACACACACGCACACACGCAAGCACACGCACGCGCACACACGTGCACACACGCACACACATGCACGCACACATGCAAGCACACGCACACGCACACACGCGCACACACACGTGCACACACGCACACACATGCACGCACACGCACACACACATGCACGCACACACACGCACGCGCACACACGTGCACACACGCACACACACGCATGCATGCACACACATGAACACGCGCACACATACACACACGCACACACGCGCGCGCACACACACACGCATGCATGCACACACTCCATCCCTCATGCACCCGTGTACTCCCTCCTCCTCTCCCCACCCTCACCCCTCACACGCAAGACTTCTGCAGGTAGCAACATGACTTCATCTGTGGTCAAGAGGACAGTGAAAGCTGGGAGGGGCTGGTGCGCAGAAACTTGTGGAACTTTGCTCACTTGAAGCCGAGGGTCAAGAATCCCCCAGCCCTCTGCCCACTTCCTCTGTGAGGTCAGGAAAACACACTTAGGAACTGCTAAGTTGGACTGTGCACAGTTCTGCGTTCCGGGTTGAAAGTTCTGCGGCTCTTTGCATCAGAGGTCACTGGCCCCACAGCGCCCCCTACAGCCTGCTCCTCGGCGTCGGGTCCAGACAACACTCCTCTCCTCCCAGCCCCACCAAGCCAGCTCAGGCGGCCTGGCCATCCAGGCAGTGTCTCTGTCACTCAGACTCAGTCTGTGGTCCGGCCAGCGTGTCTGTGTAGCAGACAGAGTCTCCCCGATGTTCATGAAGGGAGGAAGCTCACAGGCTGACATGAGGAGCCAGCGTTGCTCAGATGGGTGGTCCCAGGCACCATCGGTCTCTTCCCTCTCTTTGGTATGATGCCTCCCCCGCAGCTCCCTTCTGCTGCAGGGTAAACACCAATAAGAAGATTGGTTAGTTAGTCCTGCTCTTTCCTGTTTGATAACTCCACTCTTCCTGTGGGTTAGCGGATGCATTGTGGCCATCATGGCTTTCCAGGGATCAATCAGGAGCTGTGTGGTCTTCTCTCCCTGTCCCAGTTCTTGCAATGGTGAACAATCATGTGCCCAAACTTGTCCTCAGAGGGCGGGATTCAGGACTTAGCACATTCTGCGGCTGGTAGTGACTGACTGTTGGGGCTGAAAGTAACTGCTGTTGTGAATTCCCCCGGAAATGAGAAGGAAACTTAAAGATACAAAATAGGAAGGGAGTTTATAAAGGAATCAATTCCAATGTTACTCCCCAGGCTTGAGCACAGACAGGCCCAGCTTCAGGCCTGGGCTCTGAGCTCTTTCCTGAGTTTCTCCTTGGGGGCAGTGGGACAGGCACCATGCGGCTCCGTAGCCCTCCCAGGAGATAAGGGACTCCTCGCTTGGGCCGATGGACTAACTGAAGGCAGGCTGACAGTTTGCATTCTGTACCCCTGTGCTCTGCTCTGAGCTGTCCCTCCTGCAGTCACTTTTCAGCCATCTTGGATTCCAGAACGGACAGGCGATGGGAACCACCTGTTGGCGGCAGTGACTCTTACTGTAGCAAGGCTGCATTTGACCCATCCTGAGATAATGGGGTGCTAGATCACCTGTGGCCGGCACCTCTGACCACCCGAGCATGCCTGTGAAGGGGATGGCGCAGGCCACCACAGCTCATCCAGACCCCGGGGAGCGGTGGAGAGGGGTAGACAGCCTTGCGCTCCTGTTCTACAGACTGCGGCCTGGCGCTCTGTCTGACGGTCGCTGTTGGTTTGAGGACTCGGGACCGCTGTGAAGATGGAGAGGAACACTCCTCTCTTGTCATTTATTGTACAGGATGCCCTTTCGTGTCTTTGTTTTGTTCGTTTCCATTGCTTCCAAGCCGACGAGCAGAAGAGGAGGTGGCCGAGTTCTGCGGGGTGGAAGGGAGGATGGAGGTGCCCGGGAGTAGGAATCGCTCGCTTCTGCAGGAATCTGCTTCCCACACGACTACCGTGGGCGGTTGAGAGCTGACCTGTTCCTTCGACCCAGATGGAGACGTCCAAGGTGAAGTAGGGGTGGGCTTTCTATGGGACATTGTTCCTTTGCTCAGGGCACTAGAATGTCCTGGCAAAGGTGTGATGTCGCATGAGACAAACACAAAGCCTGGTCCCTCCATCTTTGCCCAAGAAAGATCTGTGAGCACTTGGGTAGGTAGCTTGGCTGGCGGAGGACAGACACACAGTGTAAGGCCTTGAAAGAAGATGCATTGGGTCCACACCGGTGACCAGCTCAGGACGTCAGCCTCAAGGTGGCTGAGCACCAATGACTCCTAGAAGCCCTCAGCATCCACACCCCGGCCTGACCACCACACACCTGCCAGACCAGCCGCGGAGTTAACAACAGCTGAGATGGGCCAGGGACCTTGGCTGGAGCTTCAGGGAGGGCGCACACCACACAGATACCTCGGAGCCACAGGGATCCCATCCAGGGTTCAAGAACACTGGAAAGACTCATGATTTATGAAGCAATGCAGGTCGGGATTGGCTGGATGCACTCTAAGGAAAGAGACATGTGTGCGTAGGTATTTGGAGGTCATGTTTGCTCATCAAACACACTATAAACTGAGTCGCCAGCGGAATAACGTCCAGGGCTCAGCACCAGGCTTTGATGTGCTAAAAGCTCACCACAGGGAAGCTACAAGGCTCTTCGGAGAGCTGGCTCAAGGTGTTTGCCACCTTATAGGCTTGTAGGCAATAAAAGGGGTCACATATTAGAATGTTTGGACAACTCTAGATTCAACTAAATGAAACACGTTCCTTTCTTGCAGGGCTTTGTTACTTGACAATCTGCGGAGTTGACTGTAGAGCGCCTTTGCTTGGGAGTGTCTGTAAAATTCCATCTCCAGGATGATCTGTGGGAAAATCTGGACCACAGCACTGCCACGAGCCTCTCTAGTGCCCATGACTGGTACTCTCGTGGGAAGGAGAGACCGGAAAGTACAGGAAAGCCTCCATTTGTGCAGCAGGATAAGATGATGTCATAAAACTAGGAGTGGCTTTTGCACATGGTCAAACACTAACAGTAAAAAACAAAAACAAAAAGCACCCACCTGCACCACTCACAAAATAATTGCTTCTCCAGAGGACATGCAAAGGAATAAAGAAAACTGCTATCTCATGTCCTTAGAAATTCAAATGCAAATCAACCAGACTTTGGTAGTCTTCACATAATCAAAAAGAAATTATTCTACCATAGGGGGAGAAAGTCTCCTCCCATCCCCTACCATAAATGCCAAATCTCAGTGGAACTCAAAAATAAGCTCTGGGATCTTCTGTGATTTCCAAATTCTACTATCCTGAGCATCAGGAACCCCAAAGAGGAAAGACTGCCACTCAGAAATGGGGTAAATTCTTAGGGAGGCCCAATCAAAGTTCAACAAAGTAGCCAGGCACTGGTGGCTCACACCTGTACTACTCAAAAGGCTGAGATCTAAGGATCATGGTTTGAAGCCATCCTGAGCAGGAAGTCTATGAGACTCTTTATCTCCTCCGATCAACCACACCAGAAAACTGCATGTGGTGCTGTGGCTCAAAGTGGTTGAGTGTTTTAGCAAAAGAGCTCAGGGACAGCGCCCAGCCCTGAGTTCAAGCTCTATGTCAGAAGAAGAAAAAGAAGAAGGAGAGGAGAAAGAGAAGAAGAAGAAAGGAGGAGGAAGAAAAGGAGGAGGAATGGGGGGATTATGACAAGCATGGGTACAGGCAAGAACAACTTCCACTCCCCCATTTCTTCTTTCTCTCCACCCTCATATTAATAACCTTCAATTCCCTTATTCTTAACTACTAACCAGCAGCATCAAGTATTCAGGAAAAAATGTAAGAGTCAACTCCATGAAAACAAAAATGGAGAAATTATAGAAAGAAAATAACGACGGCACGTGCAAATCCTGTGCACAATCCTGAGCACAGATGACCTTCGCCTATGTTCACACCAGGACACCAGCAGTGCTGCCTTTCCAGTCACCACTGTCCCTCAGCGCCTCACTCATCACAACAACTTAGTAGGTCACCAAGAAATGCATTCTGAGGTAATAAGGAGAGATATAACCATGTGAGAAAATAATAAAGAGACCAAAGGAAGCATAATCATGCAAAATTAACAAAAGGCCATGGAAATCACATGAGAAGGAAGCTAAACTTAAAATACTTCTATTTTCCTGTGGAAAATAACATTTATCAAAGTGACATTAACAACAACAAAAATCCGTAAAATAGCATGAATGGGAAACTTGCTTAAGTTACTACCAAATGAAAATGCAGAGCCAGAGCATTCAGTGAGTAAGATGTGAAAAGCCTCATATAAATATACATATGCATACACACATGTGTGTATGTATGTATATGTATATATGCAGGAAAAGGGGAGAAAAATTCATGCTGCAAATCAGACCGGGCATGTATTTTGGATATTAGAAATACTAACCATTTTTCATCCAATACTTTAATTCTCTGATTAGCATGACATTAAAAGCTTTTCGTGTATTACAAAATGTCGTCGGAAGCAATGTGTGAAATGAACTCAGGAAAATCTCACCATTGCAAATGCAAAATCTGAAGCTGAGCCCTGGTGGCTCCTGCTGCCATCCTAGCTACTCAGGAAGATGCGATCTGAGGATTGCAGTTCAAAGCCAGTCCAGACAGGAAAGTTCATGTGTGTCTTATCTCCAAATCAACCACCCAAAAGCCAGAAGTAGAAGTGTAGCCTCGAGAGATAGAGTACTTGTCTTGAGGGAAAAACTAAGAAACAGCACCCAGACCCTGAGTTCAAAACTCAGTATCCCACACAAAACCAAACTAAACATAACAGTAACAACAACAAAAAAAACCATCAAATGGAAAATCTAAACAAAGAAACAACAGGTAAGTGGCAACATGGCTTCACGTACGCCTGCCCTATGTGGAGGGCTTTCTGCTCGGTTAAATTTGAATGACATCTGCAGAGGATAATTTGGCTTCAGAATCTTCATATTGGCTGTGTGTGGTGATGCACACGTATAATCCCAGTATTTTTCAGGCTGAAACAGGAGAAATAAGAATTTGGGGTCAACCTGGGCTACACAGCACTTTGTCTCATACACACACTCACACACTCACACACACACACACACACACACACACACACACACACACACAGAGAGAGAGAAAAAAATAAAGTGTATCTATTGTTCTCCAAAATTTGACTTTTGAAATTATAGGTTGAACATCCTTAGTCTAAAAATATCTCAAAACTCCAAAATCTAAAACTTTGCACATTGACCTCAAGGAGAAAATTTCATACCATGACATTTCACTTGCTGCACAAAATGACTCGAAATATGGTATAAAAGTAACTTTAGACTATGTTCATAAGGTGTACATAACACATGAGTGAATTTTGTGCTTACTTGGCTCCAGTCCCTAGGATATATCATTACATATGTGCAAATATTCCATACTTGAAGTTTTTGCTTCTAAATATCTGGACTAGAAGTATTCAACCTACGGTGCATTTTTCATCATCTAGTAACATTACCTCTTAGAATAAGCAGGGATGTGCCCCAAAATGCAATTCCATAGGCTAGCACTGGTGGCTTAAAATTCTAGCTACTCAGGAGGCCGAGATCTGAGGATTGCAATTCAAAGCTACTCATGCAGAAATGTCCATGAGACTCTTATCTCCAATAACCAGCCAAAAAAACAGACTGGAAGTAGCCCAAGTGCTAGTCTTGAAGAAAAACATTCCTCAGAGACAGGACCCAACCCTTGAGTTCAAGCCCCAGGGCTCAGAACTGGCACAGACACACAAATTAGTTATCCTAGCATTGCTTATACTCACAAACATAGGACCAACATGACATTTTATTGATCTAAATGTTTCCAAGTGTTTTTGTCCTTAACTTACATAAAAACTTCTTGGTGATAAGTTTATTAAATCATTTGCAATTCAAACAATACTACCAACAAATAAGGAGCTCAGAGAAGTGGAGGAAATTTCTCCAGAGCCAAGAGCTACTTGGAGCCAAAGCTCCATGTGCACCTCTGTCTCCTGAGGTCTGGTCCAGAGTTCCTTGTAGTTGGTCATGTGAATAGAAGAGGAATCTACTTTAGAGATCCTCTGGTCCTCACTGTGTTGGATGAATAAGTTAAGTTAGAGGAAACAGGCCATCCCAGAAAGCCATGACTGAACATGGCTATTCCTTTCTAGTATATTCTTATTCCCTAGTGAGTGTTCTCCAACTCTCAGAACAGAGTAGACAATGGTTCTAAGCCATGCCTGACCCATGCCGGAAATGATTCAGGGATCGGCAAGCAGCTGAGGAGTTGGGGGGGCTCAGCTCCCTCCACAGTCACCGTTCAGCCAGGGGAGGGCATGCACTTGCTCCCTTGTGTTTAGAAATAGTCTTTTGAACAGACTGAAAACAGTTGGTCTCCTGGGAATGTGAGCTTAGGAATTTACGGTTCCCTTAGATCAGTGGATCTTAAACGTCACCTTGTGAAAAAAAATACATGGAAATACTGGTTAAAGCTGCAGATCCCGGGGTTCTGTCAGGGAGGATTCTAAATCACAAGATTTGCAGTGAGCCCAGAGATGTTTGGAACAGTTGGTCTGGATTCCCAGATGCCACATGCCCAAAGAGCACCACGGGAGCTCTGATGTTCTGTGCCTTCTATTACTTCTTTACCTCTCCAGAGTCTGGTGGAACTTTCAGACCAACCAGGGAGATTATGCGTGCTGTGTCTTTGGTGTATTAAGGGAAAAACATTCTTAGATAGGATCTCTTACTAATGTAACACAGGCTGGACTCAAATCTACAACTGTTGTGCCTCCGCCTCTGGTGTGCTAAGGTTAAGGGCTGAACCGCCCTTCCCAGCTTAACGCGTTTAAAGCACAGTTCTTGCTTGTCACGTTACTAGGTGAGATAGAAGCCAGTCCTGGCGTGGCCTGTTTGTTGATGCCCCTATTAGCTTGGGCCCCTGGCAGTTTAAGCCTTGTTGAATTGTAAGAGAAATTTACTCTTGTTTTTTTTTTTTTTTCCCCTGAGGAACACTTTTTTTTTTCAAAAATTATTTACTTTTGAAATTATCTTTAAGTGGTTGTTCAAAGGAGGCAGCATGTAGCCAACCAGGGTGTGAATACAGTGCATCTTCCTGGAGCAGTGCCACCCCTCATCATTCTCACCCTGCCCCCTAACTTGGGAATATTGACTTCCTACTTGATCCCTTGAACTAACCAGGAGAGAGTTGTCTGGTTAGGAGGCGAGGCATCCCAGCCTTTTGCATTCTGTATCTGTGTTCTTTACCTTGTATCTGTGTCCTTTACTCTGGGCCTTTCTCTCCTGCAGTAATTTCAGCTGGGAAACCAAGAAGGAGTCAGAAAGTGGTCAGATCACCTGCCAGGCATCCATTACTAGAACAAAGCCTCACGTGACCAATTTTGAGTTAAGAGTGGATGTCCCGTAGATTTCTTCTCCTGTTCTGGTGTTGCGGCCCAGCAGCAGGTAGCTCCTACTGGTGCTGCAGCTTCAGTGCCAGCTTCTTGTATTGTCTTAGGACAATAGGGGGTCGATGCAAAGAACTTTATTCAGAGTAGTTTCTCAGTCACAGGCTGCTGCTGCTCCAGGTTCCAAGGTGGCCAAGTCTAGAGGTTCTGGCTGGGAAGGTAGCTTAGTGGTAGGGTGGGGGCCTAGCATACATGAAGCCCTGAGTTCCATTCCTCAATACCACATAGAAAAAGCCAGAAGTGGCTCTGTGGCTCAAATGGTAGAGCGCTTGCCTTAGGTACAGAGAGGCTCAAGGACAGTGCCCAGGCCCTGAGTTCAAGCCCCAGAACTAGCAAAAAAGAAAAAAAAAAAAAAAGACTAGAGGTTCTTACACCCTGGGTGGTGCTTCTGATCAGTTGCCCCTATAATAATTGAAAATTATAATTTTGAAAGGTGACACTTTATTGGTTGAATCCCGTAGCATTCTTGTTAATTCCAAATCAGATCCCTTCTGCAAATTCTCTCCACAGGGTCATGGAAAGGTTATCAAAACTAGAAGGGGCTTGGGAGAGGCTGAGGGAAGGTGCTCTAAACCATCTTTTCATCTGGTTTCTGACTGCCAGGCCCAGATGTTATCCAGGGCCCCTGAGTGTCAACTCATCTTCCTTCTGAGATGGACAACCAGACCACTTCTGATGACCTCTGGTGACCTTAACCGCCTCTGAAGTGCCTGTGACAGGCCTGTTTTAACTCTGCATACCTTCTGGGCCCAGCCCCCAATCCTCCCTATTTAACCCAAGGCAAATACCTGCACAGGGCAGGAGGCTGAAGCGAAGCCAGTGCCGTCTTCCCCTGGCTGCCCATGCCCATCAGTCACCGATCTCCTTTCTCTGCCCTCTCCCTGTCCCCTGATTTGGTATCAAAGATTGAGTCTACAAGAATGATGGAACATGATGCTTTGGAGTTTGGGTCTGGGCTCTAAGACTCTGATTTCAGCATGGCAGTCCTCAGGTAACACCGACACTAGGTCACATGGCTTGGGAAGATTGTCTTGGTGGGTGGGTGAGTTTCTTGCCCAGCAGGGAGCCTCCTCTGGCTGTCTACCATCCATGCCAAAGGGTGTGGTCCATACAGTCCCTGCGCACAAACAGACTTGATGTCCTGCCACTCTCCCGGTCTCACCTTCTTGATATTCTTGAACAAGGGACCCTGAAGGTTTGCCTCCTACTGGGACCTGGAAGTCATGTGGCCAGGCTTGTTCCTTTTAGATTTAAAAAAAAAATCACGTTAGGTGAACAATAAGAGAAATTAGCCTGTGGGCTCTCACTGTGGCTCTGGTTTCTCTGAAGTGTCCTTGGGACTTTTTAGCCTTGTGTATGTGTATGAGTGCACACACACACACACACACACACACACACACACACACACACACATGTTGACTGAAAAGAGTATCCCCTCCAAAATCAAAGTGCTGTGGGAATTCTATCATCATGGTAACATTGTAAAGAAGTGGAAGCCAGGTGCTGGCAGCTCACTTCTGTAATTCTAACAACTCATGAGGCTGAGAGCTGAGGATCAGTATTCAAACGGAAAGTCCATAAGACTTTTATTTCCAATAAACTACACAGAACAAGCCAGAAGTGGCTCAGGGACAGCTCCCAGGCCCAGAGTTCAAGCCCAGGACCAGAAACAAACAAACATATGTGCGCGCATGCACACACACACACACACACACACACACACACACACACACACACAACAGGGGCCTTTAGGAGCTGAGGTGCGAACCCAGCCTGCTCTCTTCTGCATGCACGCCCCGTGTCTCCTTCTCCCGAGAGGGCTCAGCATCAGCGCCCACTCCCACGAGCCTCTCCCCTGCCTGATGGCTTGCTAGCCTCTAGAGATATAAGAAATACATTTTTCTTTATACATTTCCTAGCCTATGGTGTGCTAACTGCAACAACAATAAAAAGCAGATAGAAACATTGTGAAACACACACAGTCTTTGTCCTCATTTCTTGCTCTGTTATTTCCTCCTCAAGGCCGTGACGGCTGATCATAGAAACTCCAACCTCCTCCCTCTCCTCCTGTTTGTAGCTGGCCATAAAGCAATTCTCTGACCTATTCTAGTCCCATAGTGGGTAATAGCATCCTCCTCATCCCGGAATGCTTGCCCCACACCCCTGGAGGAAGTCTGCAGAGAGAGAGGGGCGGGAAGAAGCTGAGAGGAATCAGGAATCGGAACAGGCCTTGCTGAGTTTTCCACCCAGTTTGATAGCAATTAGGCCTTTCAATGATGTCTCCATGGAACCCCAGAGTCCAGGGTCCAGGGAACCTCGCTAGTATGCAGAAGTTTCTGGAAGGGGACAGGCTAGACAGGGAGGACACCACCAAGGCCTTCCTCGTCCTGTGCAACCTTGCAGCTGAATCCTTAGCCTATGCTTTTTTCCAAAATGATTGTTATTATCTCTAAGGAGTTGAACAGAGGAGTTGCCACTCAACAGAGCAGTTTATAAATATAATGGGTCTTGGACAATGTCACCCCTTCAACTTTCTCACACGCCCCTCCCCCCTGCAACCTACCCCTTCCTTTGCTTTTCTTAATTTTGTGGGATAAGCATTGATTTTTGACTATATCTTTTGTATTCTCTTTATTTATCTACCCCTCTCTTCCAAGTACCCATTTCCTGTTGTTTATTTTTAACTTTTTGCTGTTGTTGTTGATTATGGGACTTGAACTCAGGGCCTGGGCACTGTCCCTGAGCTCTTTTGTCCAAGGCTAGTGCTCTAACACTTTGAGCCACAGCACTACTTCCAGTTTATCTAGTGGTTAGTTGGAGATAAAAGTCTCATAGACTTTTCTGCCCAGGCTGGCTTTGAACTGTGATTCTCAGATCTCAGCCTCCTAAGTAACTAGGATTACAGGTGTGAGTCACCAGCACGTGGCTATTTTGTTGAGCTTTGATTGAGCCTTTCCAAGGGATCATACTGTTTGAGTTGTCATATGATTTATAGTAAGATGTTAAATTTAAATAAGTATTACCCTGAGTTCTGTGACCTGCTCAAGTAGACTACTCAAAACCCCAGAGAGGGCTGTGGGAGCCTTGATTTACAGCTGGTTAGATAAACTGGCAAGCCATGTGCATTTGTGGTTGGCATTTGTGGCAGCCGTCTGGGAGACTGAGATTACTACCTGTAGAATCTTCATGTTAGCAGTGTCTGGGTTGAATGGAGCTCGAAGATACCCAGCCAGAGCCACTGCAGAATTCATTGCTTACTTGGTGGCGGGGGAAGGAATCCCCAGAGCTGATGTCAGAAATCTTTTTAGACTGTAGTGTGAAAACAAAGTAGAGGAAGATGAGATATTTGGGTTCAGAGAACTGGCCGCCAGGAACTGGGCAATGGGCTCACAACGGAGAAGTTCAGAGGCAAGCAGAGCTCAGATCTCTAAATGCAGAGCGTTGAGTGATTCTGGGGGTGCTGGCTCCGAAGAGCAAGGGCAGTCTGGGGCTGCTCAGAGAAAGCTAGAATGCTGATAGAGATATGGCAAAGATGAAGGATGGAACAAGTGTTGGAAATTGGAGAAAAGTTTAGCAGGTACTCAGAAGGTGTGCAGAAGATGGAGCTGTGGAGACGTGTCTTCATCCAGCTAGATTTCAGAGGCTCTCACAGGAGGCCGGGAGGTCAGGAGGCCAGGCAGAGACTCCTTGTCGGGGTGGAGTCGACCCAGGAGCGCATACTAGATTGGAATGAATCAGACATCCAGAGTGAAGGGTGGAAATGCAGAGAGCGCAGAGACTGGCAGAGCCCTGGGCACAGACAGGGCCATTTACCAGCGCTTGGCGTGTTCTAGATGTCCCTGGCTTCTTCGGCTGCAATGGCCGCGATAATGGTGCCGCCCTAGGTGCCACAAAACATCCACAAAGAGCAGGCAGACAGCAAGGGAAAATGAAAACACTCCTGGAAGGATGAGGTAGGCAGTTGGACGAGGCCCAGCTGTGCTCAGAGGCAAGCAGGGCCTGAGGTTTTGTCTCCCCCTCCCCTGGCGGCTCCTCCCTGCCCCATGGCCGCCAGGTGTGGGAAGCCACGGCCCCAGGGGTCAAGGTGAAGTTCGGCCGAGCTCCCTTTGTCCTTCCTGGTTTCACTTGGATGTGAGGAATGAGGATGTAGAGCCTTTGCCCTCATCATTGGTTCAGGGCGTATCCCATCTGGGGTTTTAGAGAATGTCACCTTGTAGGCTGGGCATTTCCTCATTGCTGCTTCTGCCTACCTATGTGGCCACACTAAGGACCCCTCCTCCCCAAGAGCTCAGGACTCTGAATCCTCTCAGGGATACAGATGAAAGATGGATTGGTTACTTCCTGCTGGTATGGAGGTCATGAGGGTGCTCAGGGTCAGAGACTTTGCACAGTTAGGACTTGATAAAACCTGGTGCCCCAGCTACTTAGGAGGCTGAGATCCGAGGATCATGGTTCAAAGCCAGCCCAGGCAGGAAAGTCCATGAGACTCTTATCTCCAATAAAGCACCAGAAAACTGGCAGAGGCACTATGGATCAAGTGGTAGAGTGCTTACCTTGAGTTGAAGAGCTCAAGCCCCATGACCAACAAAAAAACCCCAAAACCCAACAACAAAATACCTGGTGCACATGCATGAATGTGTATGTGGGTGTGGGTGTGCGTGTGTGTACGTGTGTGTGTGTGTAGTCTCTGGAGGGTATCAGCTTGAAAGAGTGCTTTTCTAAGTTTTGCATTGTAGAAGTCTTGTATACTTGAGTAACATATATTTAATATGCAAAAGAGCTATCAAAAATGAGCAACCACAACCATATTGCGGTCCTTCCTATATTAATTTAACTTCTGCTTTTTTTCCCAAGAAAAAATTAGAATCTTAGGCTCAGCAGGATCATAGATAGAGTGCTGACAGAAATGTACGTTTTAGAGTCCTGACCATCTAGGAGACAGGATTAGTGGTCCCCAATACACTGACTTCCTGGTGTGTCTCCTGTGTGCAATCACACAATGCTCACTTAGTCAAGGAAAAGAGATGCAGATCAGGTTTTAAATGGCAGGATACCAAGGGTCCCCCACCCATCTGAGTGGTTCAGATTCCAAATGGCAGAAATGCCAAAAGCTTCACTGACCATTTTTATATGCCAAAGGTCCAAATGCAATGCATCTTGTACTTTGTATGAAAGAATGCACTCGCTAATCGCTTTGTATGTGTTAAACTAACACACTTTCCATGCTGTAAGCACTTGTATAGCATTTACATAAGTTCAAACACACAACTCTACCTGTTTTTATTCATGAATACTATCACCTAAAATAGTAGTTGTTTTTGTTGTTGTTTTCTGGTCCTGGGGCTTGAACTCAGGTTTTTGGTCTCTGACAGCATTTGTACACACAGCTTACTGCTATATTACTTGAGCAACAAATACCACTTCCCACTTTCTCTGGTTAATCAGAAGTAAGAGTCTCTTGGATTTATCTGCTGGGGTTGGCTTTGAACTGCAATTCTCAAATCCTAACCTTTGGAGTTGCTAGGATTATAGGTGTGAATTACAATGCCTGGCTAAAATAGCAGTTTAGCGGCAGTTATGAATTAGTCATTTAAAAGATGCTGACATAAACACAAATTTAAATGAACCTTGACTTTGCAAAAGAAACACAAAAAGCAGGGAGATAGCAAGGAATCATTCTTTGACACAAGCATATCCCCAGTCCCTAACTTCACGTCCCTGCAGGTGTTCTCACATGGGCTCTTTATCACAGCAAGATGCAAGCCAGACAACACTGAGCAGTTCACATCCTCTGAGGGCACTTCTGGAATGGCCCATGATGCACCTCTTCTTCCACTATGGGACCAGAGGTCCCTCAGCTCCGCAATTCATTCAAGATCTTGCTTCTGGTTCCTCTAGAAGGAATCTTACAAACCCCCCGGAGTGGAGAAGCCCACCCCAGACCCAGACTCTCCTGCATTTATATTCCTGGGAGCTTTGTTTCCTAGTGGTGATGTGGTCTCTTTCTTATATGAGCCAATCGGTGCCTATTTCTTAGTCTTTCTAGGCCCATCAACACAGAGCCTAGAAAGCCCTGTTATCTGAAAACCTAAAGGCTATGTGCGGAAGGCTTTCGTCCTGCTCCTGTGGCGTTGTTGGGAGGTGGAGAGGGGGTGGGGAGCTGATGATCCACCCCGTCTTTAGGACATTGAGGTGCATTGGCAAAGGGGATCACAGGCTCCTTTACTTCCTTTCTTTCTCTTTTGCTCCCTGGCCATGGGCTGTGTGCGCCTCCCACTCCTCCCAGAATATGCTGCTTCAACACAGGCCCCAAAGCAGTGCCGCCAGTCCAGCCGTCCCAGACTAAGCTACAAGTGGACAGAACCCTTTCTCTTTACAAGTTGAATGCCTCCATCACTGGTTACGGTAGCAGAAAGCTGAGCAGCACAGGAGTGCACACGTATGTGATACAGAAAAGCAAAGGGTGTGTTACCCTCAAAGTTGGAAAGAAAAAGATATTGGCAGATGCACCAAAAGCCCCATGGAAATGTAGACATCTAAGTCATCGTGCAGGTGATGGATGTTCAGGGGGGTTGTTTCACTACTCTTTTTCACTGTGTGTTTACACACACACACACACACACACACACACACATTTGAGGCTTTAGTGCCTCTCTTCTTCTCTAGGAGAGGGCCTATCTGGAGTTCCTGGATGAATGAGTTCTGCTCTGCACAGATGAAGAGTAGCTATGTGGCCTTGATCATGGGTCTGGGATGACACCGCGGGAAACAGCCCCTGGCTCCCGGGGACTCCTGGGCTCCAGGGGACTCCTGGGCTCCCTGGCCTGTGACTGTGCCTGGACCTGTGGCTGGAGAAGCTGCTCCATGGGCCTTCTGCCCTCCCAGGTGCTTTCCTCACTCCACTGCTGGGCATCCCTCCTGCACGTCTGCCTCCATCTCCTGAAAGCTTCCCCTGTGGGGAGCGGCATTCTGACAAGCCCGTCCAGGGTGACTCATGCACAATGGTATTATCTTCATAAATCTCACTTTTAGCCAGACGAGACTTGCAGCTGGTGGAAACACCAAGAAAAGGGGGTTGGGTGGGAGATGCGCATCCAAGACACTGGTGAGGTCCCCGAGCCCTTCCTCCGACCAAGGCCCTGAGAGGAGATGATCGGGAACGTGTGGGAGGGGCATGTGGGACGAGGGCCCGGAAGGAAGGACCTCCTCTTTAGGCTCTGGAGAAGGCTGTGTGCGCATGCCCCACACCCCTGCCATCAGAGCCTCAGCTCCAGAACTGGGCTCCTGTAGAGAGAATCCTTTTTTGCTTTGGGGTTTTTTTTTTTAAATCAGTCATGGGGCTTAAACTCTGGGCCTGGGCACTGTCCCTGCGCTCTTCATCTCAAGGCAAGCGCTCTACCACTTGAGCCACAGCGCCACTTCTGGTTTTCTGGTGGTTCATTGGAGATAAGAGTCTCATGGACTTTCCTGCCCGAGCTGGCTTTGAACTGAGATCTGAGGATCTCCTGAGTAGCTGGGATGACAGGCGTGAGCCACCAGCGGCGCCTGGCTGAGAGAATCCTTTTGAGGATGGGAATTGGGGCGGTGAGGCAGCGAGGCAGGGTCCTGAGGTTGCCGGGCGCATCCTGGCCAGCATGGGTCCCTGCCATGGTTCCTGTCGGCGTTCTGCTTTGTGCCCCCGCTTCCCAACAGCTGCTTCCTGCTTCTTGAAGCAGGCAAGGGCTCTGCTCCTCCACCCGCCACAGAGTCCCTGCCCTGCATCAGCTCTGCCGTGATGTTGCCCAAGACAAGGACCATGAAACCACATGGAGGCTGGCACTTCCAGTCTAGCAGCCCAGCCTCTCACGTTCCCTACTATAGCCATGTGGCTATCTTCTCAAAGGATGTCACCCTTCTCATACCATGTGTCCATAGCTTGTCGCGGGCTTTCAATCAAAGTATCCGCTCCTCTGCAGACACCTAAGATCCTGTTCCATGAGCTGCCCCCGCCCCCCCCCCCCCCCCAGCCCCTGGAGCTCTGTACTCCTCTGCTTTCCACCACGTTGGCTCCTGGGTCTCAAATGCTTGTGATTTCCAGGCTCCTCCCCTGCCCCACTGGGTTTTCATTTCCCCAACATGGCTTTTGTTCCCACGTCTGTCATCCAGAGGCCTTGGGGAGACTTCTGAGATTGCCATTCTTGTGGGTAGAGAGGGAAGGCAGAGATAGAAGGTGAGGTTTGTCAAAGATGTGGTCTTGGAAGCCACCCAAAGTTCACCCAGATCATTTCCTGAGGAAAGAGCCATTGGTGGTGAGGTGCCACAGGGGGAATGGGGTTCAGTCCGGCGACAGTTGGGGAAGAAGAGAGAGCCTAATTTGGTCTGATTTGCTAAGATGGAAAGAGCCTGTAAAGTTACAGATGAATGAAGTCACCAGCAAATAGTGAGCAAGAGATGGATGCTGGAGGAACGGACAGGATGTGTGGACCTGCGCAGGCCATACACGCGTAAGCCACACCTGAGCAGGTCCCGTACGGGCAGATGCAGGGCACACCTGCTGTGGTCACCCCTGAGCAGGCTCTGGGTGCAGTGATCGGTATGATGACTGAGTCACAGGCACCCAGTCCGAGCTGCTATGTACTGGACTGAACTGTAGTTTTAAATAGTTTCCCTCAAAATGGTTGTCTATTCTGTAGCTACATGCACATTACCCCAAACTGGAGAATGACGCAAAGCAAAAGGAAGCACATGTCACTGTCTACCATTTCACCTAACAGAGTCATCACTGTGGGCAGTTGGTTTATTTCTTTTAAAAAAGGAGCATATGTTCATGCTGTTGAAAACAGCTGTTTTCCGCTCTTACCATTGCTATTTGTGAGTGGGAATAGCAATGTGATCTCCATGAAGGTGGAGGGCACCGAATGGTCTCAGTATCAGAGTTGCTGAAGGTGATTTGGAGCTGTCAGCATTTGGAGGCAATGAGACCCTTTCTAAGCCAAGTCGCTGAGGAACGTGTTTAATGTTTGGAAATTATTTTTTAAATTATTATTTTTGCTTGGCTTAAATTTTATAGGCCCAGCCACACTTCCAGTGAGCAACTCTGCTTAAATCTGAGTGACCAATTTCCAGCTTAATTGCAACGCTCATAATGCATCTTATGTAATCTAGCAGTTTTTGGAACTTAAGGTGCTCTTGTGCATTTTGTAAGAATTGCGTTGGGGATGGTTTGAGAAGAGTAAAGGGAGAGAAGTTTCAGGGGAACACACAGATACAGATTTGTCATGTGTATAAATGGACATATTTAAACAGAAACACTCTTGTATATGTAATTAGTCCTAACAAAAACATAGAGTCACTTTGGTAAATTTTCTGTAGATGCTTAAGTGTATATATATTTTTTCTTTTGCATTGAGACTTTAATTTGTTCTCAGATTATCTCCTAGTTGGCCATATGATTTTATCATCTACATTTTCTGTTTCTTAAAACATTCTATTCCCTCCTTGGCTTCCAAGAAAACCTTGTCTTAGTTTATTAAAATCTGTAATAACTCTTTTCCTGATCTTCTTGGATATTTGGTAATAAAGGTTTCAGGATTGCTGGTTTCATCATGATTTTATCTTTATCAATGGGAAATAGTACTTAGTTTATTTTTTCTTATGTATTATTTTGTCTGATACCACATTTTTCATGATGTATATTGATTGTATAAAGGGGTTTCATGATGATATTTTCATATATGTATGTAAGGTACGTCGGTCAAATTCACCCCTTTCTCTAACCTTTTTCATCTTCCTTCCTCTCACTTTTAAACAATTTTAGCAGAGTTTATTGCTCTCTTTCTGTACATGTGCATAAAGTACTTCACCATATCCCTTTCCACCTCTTTTCTCACATCCCTTACTCCTGCTGGTTCTCAGCCCCTAACATTCATTCTGTCATTCACTTTTCTCTCTCAGGTCTAGATTCTGTATGTGTGAGACAAGAGGAGGAGAGATTTGTCTTCTCACTCTACCTTATTTCTGTTAACGTGATGATCTCCAGTTCCATCCATTTTCCTGCAAGTGAGGCGATTTCACTCTTCATCATGGCTGAGTAGTTCCCCATTGTATGTGCAGCCCAGTTTATCCATTCCTTGGCTGGGCACCTAGGCCGTGCCACAGTGTGTGAGGAATGCTGCTGTAAACTTGGGTGTGCTGGCATCCCTGTGGTGCCCTGAAGTACATTCCTTTGGCTGTGTGCCCAGGAGTGGTACAGCAGGTTCCTGTCATAGATCTATGTTTAGTTTTTAAAAGGACCTTCCTTACTGATTTCCAAAGTGATGGCAATTTCTAAAGCCCTGCTATATATTACCCATGTGTGCCAAGCACATCGTTGCTCACGTGGGTAAAATCTGCTTTGTCCTTTCATTTTAGGTAAATCTTGTCGATGGCACCCATTTCTTTTTAACTATTTTGCTTATCATTTACAAATACGTTTCCTCTTGCTTTTTAAATTTCCTGTGGGGGATAGAATGCTCTTCTCAAATCCTGAGCCAGACGGAGCGTCCCTGACCACACTTACTACATTAAAAGTTTTGGTTGGTGTGAGGGCCGCTCTTGATCTTTCTACCTAGAAGCCATGAGTGCATGCAGATGGTGAGGGCTGGAGCTGGCTGGGGAGAAGGAGGCACGTCTCTTCCCATGGTGTTTACAGTGTTCTGCTGAGTTCTCCTTCAGCCTGGCTTCCCCGGTCTAACCTTGGTGCTGTTTCAAAAACCACACTGCACCTCAGCTAATGAATTTCTCAATCTATCCTCATCTGCACTACCATTGGCAGAAATCCCTCCTGGATTGTGGCCAAGCATTAATGGATCGTCTTAGCTTCGGGTGTAGTTGAAACCGCACAGGTACTTTCAAAGGCATCTTAATGGGAGGATGGGAGTGGATGAATTGAGCCATCGGGCTCGAGTTGAGATGAGCAAGCATGGAACACCTGCTGTTGAGTCCCTGTGGTGATTGAGGAGTCTGCGAGCATGCGTCTAAACCATGCAATGAGAACCAAGGTGTTTTGGTGCTTTTTTCACCCATGCCACAGTCAAGCGTTTTTCCAACAACACGGTGAGGGGGGGAAATAAGCAGGAGAGAAACTTGGCCAGCCAAGTTGGAAATGATACCCGCCACATACTTCTTGGACATTCAAGCACACCCTCATGCATTGAAACTGGGAGTGGTCCCTAGCAGAAAGACTGGCTTTTCTGTGTCTAGACCATGGCACAGCAGGCCTGGGTCTGTGAACCCTTCCTGACAGGGCAGTTGTACCGCCTGACAGAGCACAGTGACCAATGGGCAGAGTGGACGCAGGGTATTGTGGGAGGGAAGGCAGCCCTGCCTCATGGGCCTCTGCCCACATTCCATATCAGATGGTTAGAAAACAAAATTCCTGGGCTGGGAAGGTGGCTCAGTGGTAGAGCACTTGCTTTGCATGCATGAGGCCCTGGGTTCGATTCCTCAGCACCACATAAGTTATCAAAAAGAAAAAAGCTGGAAGTGGCACTGTGGCTAAAGAGGTAGAGTGCTAGCTTTGAACTGAAGTGGTAGAGTGCTAGCCTTGAACTGAAGAGCTAAAGGACAGCACCTAGGCCCAGAGTTCAGGCCCAACGACCAGATCCCCCCACCCCAAAAAAAGAAAACAAAATTCCCAGAGCATCTTTTTAACCTTCCACGAAGCCAATCATATTTATTTATCATTACTAACACATTTTTGAGACTTCCTAGGAAATTCATTCTGAAAGTTTTCATATATTTCATTTTGGTTTTATATAGGACAGGGGCTGAAAATGCTGTATAGTGTTGTTGCTCAATAGCCAAGAAAACTCCTTGTAGATAGAAACACAGATAAACCTTTCTGATTTCATTTTTCAAGGACTAAGTATCATCTGTATTTTACCCTTGGCTTTTGTATCCAAGAAACTGAGAACAAATAGGTTATCCTTATTTAAGCTACGTTCTCTATGCTACCTGGGAACATAAACGTTCTGTATTCATATGTATAGACTCTGAATTTTAAAATACTCAATTTTCCCATCTTTTAAAATGAAAATCCCTTTAGAGTTAAGTATGAGTTTGAAGTCTCTATTTTATATGTATTGGTTGGGCAATGCGCTAGTATTTAATGTGTTACTATAGCAAAAGATTTGAGAAGATGAACTGCTTCTCAAAGAAAAGGCTTATTTGGATTTTCCATTTTCTATTTCCACAGTCTGTTGTTTTAAAGTCTGGAGAACCAGCAATTTATGGCAGGATTGTATAGCAAAAGAAACAAATTGTCTCATAGGAAGAAAGGAGGAGAAGGAAGAAGAGAAGAAGAGAAGGAGGAAGAAAGCATGAAGAGAAGGAGAAGAGGAAGAGGAGCAGAGGAGGAAGAAGAAAAAGAAACAGAAAAAGGCTAAAGAGGAGGAGAGGAGGAGGAAGAGGGGCACACTCAATTCCTAAGAAGAAAGTAGAGGCAAATTCAGACAAGTTCTTGTCAATGCCAAAAGCTTGACACGCCAAAGAACAGCATGAGCTTTGGCTGACAGGAAAGGAACCCAGCAAACCTCATTGCCCATGTCAAGAAGATGCTCTGAGCCCCACATTAAGATACTGCTTTATTTTCATTTCTACAGCCATGATATTGATTCGTTTCTTACTTATAGAAAATTTGGAAGATGCTTTGAAATGAAAAAACTACAGTGTTGAGTGCTTGCCCTGGGCTCGTGTTCCTGAGGCCCTGGGCTCCATCTCTACTACCACAAAAAGCCAGATCAGACCCAGCACTGAAAATCAGGTAAAGATGACGCAACCTCAGCTTCAACGGTGAGTGTCGTTTTTCTAATCCTGTCTCATTTTGCTGAATCTCACATTTATTAAAAAACAACAACAGGGGCTGGGAAGGTGGCTCAGCGGTAGAGCGCTTGCCTTGCATGCATGAGGCCTCAGCACCACAGAAGCAGAAAAAGCTGGAAGTGGCGCTGTGGCTCAAGTGGTAGAGCACTGGCCTTGAGCTGAAGAGCTGAGGGACAACGCCCAGGCCCAGAGTTCAGATCCCACTACTGATTTAAAAAAAGAGAGAGAGGGAGAAAAACACTTCTGAAGGAACTCGCAGGTATATTTTCATGTGAATTCATCTCTCACAGATAAGAACTTCTAATAGAGCACAACCACACATGATTATTATATCCAATCTCATCTTTATACCCGTTCTATAATCCAGTGCCTGTCCTTTTGGTCAAAGGCCTCTCTGGATAGCTGGTCTGTTCTAATCACATTCCCACACGCCCCCTCCCCCTCCCTCCCAGGTGTTACACTGGAGATGTCATAGGAGTCCTGATGTTCTACCATGGGGAACTAAAAGTGTGTCTGGATATGGAACCGCTTTCCCTACCAATGAAAGGTGACAGGAATTCCACTGGATGTATCATGGCAATGTTTCCCTCGTGTAGGAGATGCTTCAAAGACACTTTTGATGAAATGCACATGACCTGGCCCACGAACTAACTGAACGCTGGGGAAAAGCTTGGCGTTCCTGCTGCCGTCTAGAATACCTCAGCTCCCAGGCATTCTCTCTCCTATCACTTTGCAATCAGCTTGGAATCTGGGAAGGTCAAGGTGGACTCAAAACATCTTTACGAGGTGGGACTGAAACTGCCCCTAAGGAAGAGCAGAGCCTCCCCGGGGCAGACTGCCAACAGCAAGGGTGGCTTATTTTATCTGGAACAGTGCGGTCAGCGAGACCAACTTCTCTAGTAGTGAAATGATGACCAGCCAGGCCAGGCCTTGATCGGGACTCTTCGATAGTTATGCATGCCTCTCTCTTTCTGCCCCTGATTCTTTGTCTGTAAAGCCTAGAGCTCATGTTTGCACCCTGAAGTTGGCTAAAGGTAGGCTGAAACACGGTCTCCCGGCTGCCGAGTAATCAGTCTCCTCCCTCTGTCCTTCCCCAGGGTCTGTATTTGGTGATGGTTGGATCTGGAATGCAGAAGTTTGGGCTTGGGGTCAGTTTCGCATTCAGTATATATAAACATATACATATATAATATATTGTATATTTTACATAAAAATATAGTACAATCAAATGTGTTGCTAATAGACTATTTGGTTGACTGTCTTATTATTTTTTTTCTATTTTCATATTTCTAGTAGGAAATAGAGAGTACCCTGAATTTATATTTGCTTTTATCAGTTGATGTTAGACCAAAAGCCTTTGCTGATGACCTTCATTAAGAATGATCACTTTTGGGCCAGGTGCCAGTGGCTCACGCCTGTCATCCTAGCTACTCAGGAGGCTGAGATCTGAGGATCACCGCTCAAAGCCAGCCCAGGCAGGAAAATCCTTGAGACTCTTATCTCCAATAAACAACTCAGAAAACCAGAAGTGGCGCTGTGGCTCAAGTAGTAGAGCCCTCGCCATGAGCTGAAGAGCTGATGGACAGCCCCCAGGCCCAGAGTTCAAGCCCCACAACTGACAATAAGACCGGACCAGAGCTTGAAATCCTGCTGGGATTACAGGTGTGCATCGCCACTCCCCAGCCAAGGATCACTTTTCACCAGGGTGTCCTGTCTTCATTTGTCACCACTCTTCTGCTGCACTCTCTCGGTACCTGGGGTGTGATGGGAAGGAGGGATCCCGAGGGAGGATGTTTTATCTTCACCCTACCGTAACCTTGTATTTGACCTTGCTTGTGGTTTATGGAGGGGATGCAGGAGACAGACAGGGGACAGAGAGGAGCCAGGAAAAGATGGTGCCTTGGAAGATCGCTTTCTGTCTTCTTAACTGATGCTCTGTGTGCAGTGCAATCTCTGCACACGTACCCTTCTCCCAGGCCAGTGCATTCACAGAAGGGACTGAAACCTGCCTGTTCTGTGTCAGCTTGCAGGTTCCAATCCCCAAGTCACCGCAAGGACCATGGCTTGCTGCGTGAAGGAAGAGCCCTGCTTCCTCCCCACTGGTGGGAGGCACAAGGTAGAACAGCCTGCGGAGCCCTGGTGCCCTGGTGCTGGTCTTGGTGTGTGTGTGGGGGGGGCGCATCAGATGCAGAGGATGCACTGCCCTCATTGTGGAAAGCATGGAAAGGAACATTGACAAGGGTCCTGGTCTGGCAAAGTACTGTTATTGTTATTGATGCATGCATGCGTGTGTGTGTGTGTGTGTGTGTGTGTGTGTGTGCTCTCACGCATGCCCGCACACGCACCAGTCTCGGGGCTTGAACTCAAGGCCTCTCAAATCTGCTCAGCCGTCTCGCTCACGCTGCACTCTACCACTTGAGCCCTGCCTCCAGCTGACTTTCCTGCTCCAGTTGGCTACGAACCAAAGTCTTCAGATCTTTGCCTCCTGAGTAGCTCGGATTATGAATGTGAGCCACTGCCCAGGATACATGAACTTGAAGTGTTTCAACTAACAGTGATGCACTGATGATCTAAGTGTCTCTCTTTCTCTTTTTCTCCCTCTCACACAGAGTTATTGAACTCAGGGCCTCATGCTCACCTTGCTTGCTTGCTGGTACTCTACCACATGAGCCATGCCTCTAGTAAGCCTTTTTTTGGCAGTGTTAGGGTTTGAACTCAGGGCCTTGTGCTTACTGGGCACATGGTCTACCACTGGAGCCACAACCCCTAAGCCCTCCTTTGCTATTATTAAATGAAAAATCTCCAAGAAGCCATTTTGGACATGTAGGGTTTCTGTTGGGTTGTTTGTTTGGTTAGTTTCTTGAGGACTTTTAGAAACAGGATTATTAAATTTCAAATTGAACAGATTTTAGAGGGAGTATTGCGGCGTATTTCGAAAGAATGCCACGAGTCTCTGAGGCCACAAATGCAAGCAGAAGCTTCCACAGCCACAGAGCACTGCACTGATGCCAACACTGGAAGTCAGAGTACTTCACACACATCCTCACCTGGAGGGTTTAATGGAGACCTCTCAGGACATCAAACCCTATCCCAGCAATCAGCAGCGAGACACTAGAATTAGTTTATCAAGAACTCAATTGAGAGAGACCCAAGCAGCCAACACCCCAATAATGGCTACTGATTTGGGAAGACCTGTAGATTGCTAATGGATGGAGTGCGAATGGGTCCCCCAGGAGTGTTGTCTCTCCTGTAACACCAAGGGGTCAGTGTGTGACCTCCAGTCCCCTGGAGTCCCTGTGTCATGATGCTGCAAATGCACAAAAGCCAACAATGAGCAACACCTTGCACTCACCTGGCAACATCAGCTTTATTTCTAAAGCAACAAGGAGTGGTACCATGTACCGCAGTCAGCGTGACTAAGATGTCTGTTAGGAGGGGACGGCTGCTCGCGTTGCACTCTGACTGACACAATCCCAGTCATGAGCACTGGTGACATTGGTTGGGGAATACGGAGCTGTGTCTCAGAATCTGTGAGATGAGGCTTAGTGACAACTCAGGAAGCACAAAGTCAAGCGCTGGCGGGCAAACGGTTCCAGGCGGCAGATGTTCACAGATCGCACATTTCTGTGAAAAATTGCCACAGAAGAAGCAACTGGTAAAACATCAGAGGCGGTTACAGCGGCTTTCATCATGGTGGGGAGGGGAAGAGGAAGAGCAGTGAGGAAGGAGGTGGGAGGGGGAGGAAGAGAAGAATGAGGAAAAGGGGAAGGGAAGGGAAAAGGGAAGAGGAGAGGAAAATAAAGGAAAGCGTGAGGAGGGAAAGGGGAAAAGGAGTGGGGAGAAGAGAGGAAGAAGAGAGGGAAGAGGAGAAAGGGAGGAGAAGGGAGGGAGGGTAAAGAGATGAAGGGGAAAGAGAAGAGGAAGAGAGGGGAGGGGAGAGGAGAGGGGAGAGGGAGCAGAAGGGCAGGCATCTTCATAGCAGTTCAGCTGCCGTCTTCTAACAAGAAGGCAGAGAATCACTTCGGGAGGAAGGAAAGGTCCCCTCAATGGCCGGGCCTCTGGCAGCCCAGAAACATGGAAGCAGTTGCAGAGAGTAAACTCCTCATTCCAGAGAAGGTTGGAGAGAACCCTGGGAAGACAAATTCTTATTACTACTCTGTCCAGAATCACTCCACAGGACCTAATTTGGTCCTCCTCCTCCTCCTCCTTCTCCTCCTCCTCCTCTTCCTCCTCCTCCTGTGGTAGCCCCAGGGCTTGAACTCAGAGCTAGGTGCTGTCACTGAGCTTTCATGCTCAAGGTTAGCACTCTACTACTTGAGCCACAGCTCTACTTATGGCTTGTTTTTGGTAGTTTATTGGAGATAAGAATCTCAAGGACTGTCCTGTCTGGGGCTAGCTTTGAACTGCAGTTCAAAGCTCTCAGCCCTCTGAGTAGCTAAGATTACAGGTGTGAGCCACCGGTGCCAGGATCCTAACTTTAACTTTGGCAAAGAAACAAATGGACAAGACAAATTTCTGTGCCCATCATGCATTCAAGCTAAAAATTAGTCACATTTAAAATACCCTAACCAAGGCGGGGTGGCGGTGGCTCACGCCTGTCATCCTAGCTACTCAGGAGGCTGAGAGCTGAGGATCACAGTTCAAAGCCAGCCTGGGCAGGAAAGTGTGTGAGACTCTGATCTCCAGTGAACCACCAGAAAACCGGAAGTGGCGCTGTTGCTCAAGCGTTAGAGCGCTCGCCCTGAGCTGAAGAGCTAAGGGACAGCGCCCAGGCCCAGAGTTCAAAATAAAAAACAATAAAAATTAAAAAAATTAAATACCCTAACCATCTGCAGGTATGAAATAAAAATAATATCTCTTCTAAAGATACTTAAGAGAAATTGTTTTATAAAATCCTACACACCATCTGCCATGGAGTGCTACGTAGAAGGTCCTTGAAAGCGGGATCTTTGTTTCGTTCACAGATGTGGCCCAGGATGTTTTTTCCCCTGCTTTGGTGATACTGGGGTTTGAACTCTGGGCAGATGCTTGCTAGGTAAGTGTTTTACCACTTGAGCCATGACCCAAAGGCCTTTCTCTCTTTCATCATTGTTTAATAGGGTCTTGCTTTTTTATCCAGGCCTACCTGGACAAAGATCCTCCTGTTTCTGCCAGGTACGTTGGCCACAGAGCTGTGGAAGACCGCCACTGTGGGGTGGCTTGGGAGCAAGCCATAGCAAACTGAGATGCTCTGAACAATTGTGTTTTCTGGCAACTTTCTTTTTTAAAAAGTTTTAAAGAGAATTGCGATGCTAGAGGACACCCAGTAAGGGAATGTGTTGCTTTGGAACACTAATCCAGCCTCTAACCACTTCGCACTGTTTGCTTGGTAACATGGCAGCTGTAATATATGGAAGCCATCCCCTTAACCCCCATTAAAATCTAGCCCTTATTCTGATGATTAATCATGAAATCTATGCACCAGTGATACGAGAGACATTCCACCTGTGGAATTCACTTTTTCCATTGTTTTCTTTTAAGCTGACGAGACATCCCTCTTCTTCCTGCGATGCTGGTAAACCCCATGACTGGGGTCAGATTTGTTCCCCAAGCAGCTGAACCGTGATTGTGGTCTCGGGCTCCGGCCTGCGTGTGGAGTTTCATCCCTGTGCATTTGCTGTGGCTCTGAGATTTCCACTTCTTCCTCAGGAATCTGAGTCAGCCTGGGCTGCCTCAGCCGCTTGCTGCTTGCCCCCGATCCCTCCACACAACCCAGACAAAGATGCCGTCAATTCGTCTGTGCTGGCGTTGGTCTGTGGTTTCCTCATTTTAGGAAAGGGGAAGTCAGCTGTTCCCTGAGTCATGCTCTGTGTCCCTGGACTATAATAACACTCGGAGACTTCACCCCGGGAAGTCACAGAGCTTAAACTAGTAACTTAGCAAATGAAGTGCTCCACTCCCCCTTGTCCTTCAGAGCAAGAAGTGACCTTGCCCAGGCAGCCATAGCGATGACAGATCAGCTCCCGGGGACTCTCACGGGCCCCCTCCAAGCGCGGGGTGTCACCCACAGCCCCGTGTGCTGCACAGTCCCCCAAGTTAACAAGGCTTTGCTCTGGGGATGCTGTGAGCACCATGACCTGACACTTAGGATGCTTAACCCCCTTCCCAAATGCCAGCCTAAGCCATGACTAAGCCCCAAATGGCTTCTAACAATTCCCCATCTCAACGCTGAAGTACAGTATTAGGAGGAAAACTCCATTACCTAGAAATTGGAAGCTCCTCTCCTTTGCTTTTGTACATCAACCTTAGTCCTGTACCAAATAGTAATTGTAAGTAAGCAGATTCTTACAGATACTGTCTAGGGAAGGCTGGCAGATTAAGACAGGTGTTTGGATCAATGGTAAAACAATGTACCTAGTGTTTTAGCAATTCTGGGGGCGTGATCCACAGAGCTGGGTTTGAGTCCTAACACTGCCAAAAGAGTATACAGGGGACATATATTTTTTTTAAGGGCTACTGGGCAAATGGGCCATGTGTTTAGCACGTTTTCTGGAGGAAATGAATTCTGAGCTGCCCCATTGCCTGTGTTTACCACCACACTAGCTCAAGACACTGCTGAGAAAAATCCTTTTCAGTTATACTTTTTTTCTGCCTCTGTAGCAGATGACATAGCAGCACCTATTAAGTTCTTACCACATCTTGTAACTGCTGCTGCTTCTGTGTGCCTTCCTTGCAGGTGGATGTTTTGTATTAGCTTGTCTTCTTATTCCCCAATATAACATAGTATAGCCCTCTGTGCTGGTTAGTACTTGTTGTATAACACAGGACCCAAACTGAGTCACTTAAGATAGCAGCCACTTGGTGAGCAGATCAGCTGGGGTTGGGAGATAATCTGTGCTGAACATGGCGGACCTCAGATGGACTCAGGGATGTTGTGGGAGAGTCACTGCTCCAGATTGGGCCTGGCAGGGGAGTGTGGCTGGGGTGCTGTGCTCCACACACCTCTCCCCCGCCCTCCTCACAGGACCAGAGGGCTGCTGGGTGCCTTTCCTCACAGTGATGGCCGGAACAGAAAAGGGTAAGAAGTGCCAAAGCCTCCTAAGACAACTGGATCCAAAGCTGGTGCTCCGTGACACACTGCCGCTGTCACTTTGTTCTCGGCAGAGCCGGTCTCAGGCCGGAAGCCATGCTTAAGGGCAGGAAACAGACACGGTGTCTGAGTGTGCTGCATAGTTTGGTGGCAAAGTTGATTTGTGCCCTGGACCACACTGCCGGAAAGCTTGGGCTCAGCTTAGCTCCAAGCAGAATGGATTCACCATGCCCAGCTGGATGCCAACCTGGCATCAATCACCTACCTGGTTAAGGCCTGGCACCCAGCCCAGGAAGTGGGTAGGAGGCCTAGCCACAGCCCAGGGTGATGCCGAGTCCCAGAGCAGCTCCCCATGGGCTCCTGAGCATGACCTGAAACGTAGCACGGATCCTGCTTGGAGAGTCCCTGTCACACCCACCCCATCACGCAAACCCCTGCAGCTCACACTGAACAAGGAAAGGCTGACAGCCAGGATGCCATCCACCAGCCAAGCTCCCGTCCAGAGCTCCCACCCCACACTTCCTGTGTGCTTGCTCCGATGAACTGTCAGTTCCCAGGTCTCAAAGCTCAGACTTGAGCATCGACTTCTCCAGTGCTCCGATGTGCTACATGAACTAATAGCTGAATAGAAACTAAATAGTAGTTAATTTTTTAATCTTTTATTTCCCTTTATCCTATTAAGAACTTTGTGTAACAAAGGGACTTTTAAACAGAGAAGACCAAAGAGTAACTAAGAGTCTATATTACTTTCCCCAAATCAACCAGTAGGCAAATAGCAAGAGTCCAGACTAAAGCCAAGGTCGCCTGACTCTCCAGGAAGATCTTACTCCTATCCCCTGCTTCCTCCCAGAGCTGTTGATTGTGGCTAAGACTTGGTAGCTAAGAGCAGATCTTGTCGTGAGGAATGGATTTCAGGCCCTGGTTCCTTTTCCTCTCGTGTCTGAGTGCTTGTCTGGGTTACACAGGAGAGGCTGCAAAGAGAGGGGCTGACAGCCAGGATGCACCCTTCATGGGGGCCTATAGCCACAGGGTCCTCAAAGGTTGGGACCTGCACAACGTCCACGGTCCCTACCCCACAACTAGAGTCAGAAACACAGGGCTGGCCCTTGTGGCCTTATCTGCTGTGCAGGGGAACCTGGTGTACACATGCCAATTTGACAACCACTGATCTAGAACTTTCTGAGCCATTCCTAGCCCACTGGTAGTTGCATTAATGATATTTGGGTTCACTGAACTAAAGCTGCCCTCCAAACTCATGAGGACATCTTTCCCGGTTCTCCCAGTCAGGAGAGGAAAGGGTAGAGAAGGGATCTGTGAAGGAGTTTGCTGTTGTTGTGGATGCGACGGAGGCTGAGAGGTTTATGTTTGATGGCCCGCCCGATGTATCTCGGTGCTCACACCCTGGTCCCTTTCAACTGTTCTTCTCAGTTGACTTACTCGAAACACTGACTGTGTCTAACGCCAAAGCAAAGCAGGTCACGTGGTGATTCATGGGAAGGGATCCTCAGGTGTGATGGTGGGAATAAAGCAGGAAATTGAAGGAGCATTGTCAGTAAGTAGGTGTGCATCCCTCTCTCCTGACAGATTCAGCCAGGGCCACCTCTTCCGAAGCCCTCATGCTCTCCATCCCTGCACACACTCTCCTGGCTGTTACAATCTTGTTTGTTTTTTGTCATCTGTGTCCCTTGAGCACTCGGTGTGTAATTCACACTTTTCTATTCTAGGAACCCTTCCCGGAGGAGGTCCCACACCACGCTTGAGCACACACAGCACCCAGGAGATATTTGGTGAAGGATCAGAAGGCCCCAGACTCCCCCTGCTGGGAGGGTGCTGGGGTTCTTTGGAGCTGGAAGTGATCCACTCACCTCCCAGCTGTGTTTGCAAATGCGTACCCAGTGGTGATCTCAAAAGCGAGCCTCCTCAAGGGATGAGGAGGAAAAGCTATGGGAAATGTGGTCGGATCTCTGTGGACAGGAGCTCGAGGAAATCCAAGGGCAAAGGGGGAAAATGCAGTGGAAGGAGCACAAGCTCATCAGAGCACCCAGGGCAGTGTGGAGAGCTGCAGCTGCCTTCCTAGTGGGTAAAATTGTTTTCTTTGAACATCACAGACTCCATGAAGTTATAAGACAGAATTCAGAAAGCGCCGTGTGCCCCCCATCTTAGTACCACCAATAGTAGCATCTCCCAGCCCTACAGTACATCACGATCATACTGTAGAGGATGAAAATGAGACATTAGGACGTTCAAGAGACAGAGTCGTGGCGGTGTGCCTGCCTTCCCCCCAGCCACTCACCCTCACACCTCAGCCCCATTCTCATTCCTTCACAGCAGGTCCAGGGCGGCTGGGAGCAGAGGCCGGCCATGCACAGTCATCACAAGTCCCTGCAAGATGGAGTCACTGGCACGTACCTGCACAGGGGCAGGGGCACGCTGCAGCAGCAAAGACCATCGATGACCTCTGGGGAAGAAAGGGAGCATCTGAGGGAAGCTGAGTGCAGAAAAAAGACCAGGAAGGTACATGAAGGGTTTACGATCAAAGCTCAAATGTCAAATCAACAGAGACGCCTCCCTCACCCCTCCACCCTTTCCCTGGCTCAGCAAGAAGTGGCACTCTCAGCTCTCGGGGCCTGGCTGCTGCCGGTTGCTGGGGCTGCAAGGCTACGGCAGTTTCCTTTCTTCAGAGCTCCCATCACCGAGGGCGGCAGCATCTGTCAGGTGTGTGCTCGCATGTGCGTTTGAGCATATGTGTCTAGGTGTGAGCAAGCATGTCTTCACGTTGGAGACTCCGTGTGTTTCCGTGTATGTGTGTGTCTTGTTTGGATGTATGTGTGTTCCTATGTGTGTGTAAGGTTTTGTCTGTGTAAGTTGTGAACATATGTGTGTGTATATACATTTGTGTAAGCATGTGCATTTAAGGCCCATACAGGGCTGTGCTGGGCTATGCAGAGTGGAATGGAATCTAAAGAGAACTGGGAATGAGATCATTGCCGAACTCTTCAATAAAAGCTCCTCTCTTTACCTGCTGTAACATTTGCTCTAACCCAGAGCGCAATGCCAGTGAGTTCTTCTCCTGCCCAAGTGAGGAGTCCGCAGCCTACGGCCTGTCCAGCCATTTGGGTCTCTGCCCGCCCGCACAAGGCCCACCGCCTCCAACTCCCCCTCTTCACATGGCCTCGCGTCGGTGTTGTCTGAGCCTCACACACCTCCAGCCACTGCACAAGAATGTATCCCAAGCCCCCAGCTTACTGCATGGGGCCAGCAGGGTTTAAAGCAGGCCTGGAAACCTCTATGAGCTACAGCCAATCACCCATCCCTGTTCTCTCCGAGTTAGTGAGTGAGAAAAACAGAGACGCACAAACATGATCAACTTCTTCCATGTCTTCCTGTGACTAAAAATCTCCCTGCTGCTGTCCTTCTAGCTTCATGGCCAGAAGGGATTTGGAGATGAGATGTCTTTAACTACAGAGAAGCAAGTAGATTTGTTATCTTTTGCCACAACTACTGTGCATATATCATGAGGAATCTCAGTGTTTTGTCCCTTATTCTGTTTATGACATTTTCAACCATGGGTACTGACTGATACAATTAGTTGAGCCCTTGCAAGACACAGGGGTTTTTTTTCCTGAAGGTGGACAGAAAGGAAAATGAGATCGATACTGGCTTTGGAGACAGAGGCAGCCAGGTGACAAAGGTGAGAGGGAGACTCTGAGAGGTCCCAGCCGATTACCATCGTCCTGCGGCCACAGGAACTGAACTCTTCCACAAACTGGCATGAGCATGGATTGTTCCCCAGGGCTACCTCAGCTCAGGCCAGGAGACACTGAGCTTGCCCTGATCACATGGGCCAGGTGAGCCCTTCCAGGCTCCCAGACAACACAGCTGCCTTCAGTGTGTCTCAGTCACTAGCTTGGAAGTCATTTGTCACACACCAGTAGGAAACAAGTACAGTCTGACTCTTTTCTCTGAAAGAAAAAGGAAAACTTCAGTGGAAACAGATACAAATTCCTGTTACCTAATGAGCCAGCTACCCTTTATTGAGACCTGCTTCCTGATAGTCGATAGAAATTACCTAAATTGGAGTGGGAAGAGTCGCTCAGTTGGTAGAGAAAAGCTAGCCCATATGCTAAGCATTGGGTACTGAGTTCTAGTCCTGGTCTCACAACAACAGCAAAAAGAAATTGCCTGAATTATCCTATCTTAATCAGCACTGAGCCTTATAGTTTTATAGTAAGTACGAACAATGAGATGGAGATGTCACTTGATCATTGTTTTAATTGACACTTCTCTGGCTTTTCCATATTAGTCTTAGGACAGCAGCTGTCTGGAGTTTCCTGACTGCTGGTTGTTTGGATTTTCTGTTTAACGTTTATAGCTAATTTCTCTGTTTCTATAGAACCCCAGAATATTAAGTGCTATACAAATATTTGCCAAATGAATACCTGAATTAATAAATAATGAGTCAATAAATGAATCCTCAAGAACAGGCAGGGCTCCTGCTGCCAGAAAACTGCAGCCTAGCAACAAGACTAGAGCGGGGCCCCATGCAAGCCAACGCACAAGGGACCGTGCCACATCTGCCCGGAGGCAGCTAGCCAGCTGTGGCCAACTGTGGCCAGCAGGAGGCTCTTACAGAGCAGATAAAGAGTTGTGAGTGGCGGGAGGGCTAGAAATCACCGTGAGTAGATTCCCACCTCACTGGCTAGCTCACAGGTGCAAGGCTGAGAACTGGGGCCATGTGAGCACTTCAGCCAGCTGCATTTTGCCAGCTACAAAGGAAGCAGAGGTCAGCAAGATTGTAGTTCACGGACAGTCCAGGCAAAACGTTAGGGAGTTCTAAGCTCAGCAAACGATCTGCGAGTGGTTGTGCATGCCTGAGAACCTAATGGTGCAGGAGACTAACGATAGGAGGATCTCGGTCTGAGGTCACTCTGGTCAAACCACACACTCTTTCCTGAAAATTAAAACACAAAAGGGCTGGGAGTGGGCTCAAGTGGGACAGCACAAGGTTCCAAGTCCAAACTCAAAAAAGCACAAGTGTTGGTTTGTTGGAAATGCACAAGTTCTTTTGCAGAATGCTCTATTGTTTAGATAACATTATTATTTTTTTTTTTTTTTAAAATGTAAAAAACTTTCTTCTTGAAGTTATATTTTGTTTCAATTCTTTCTATTCTCTTTTTTTTTTTTTTTTTTTTTTTTTATTGTAAAGCTACTATACAGAGGGTTACAGTTACATGAGTGAGGTTATGAGTACACTTCCTCTTGAACATTGTTACCCCCTCCATTGTTTTCCCCCTACCATCCCCTCCCTCCCTCCCTTCCCCGAGGTTCTTTTTTTTTTTTTTTTGATTGTGATTAAATGATTACATAATTTCAAAGTCACAAGTTCATTCTAACTTCCCTGGAGCAAATTGTCTACCACAGTCTGTAATATATAACAGTGTTCACATGTTATATACCATATTTGTGATCAGCAGCATGAGGATATTTAGTAGTGGTTCAACCAGATGAGCGGGAGTTCTTTGTTTCTTAAGTCCTGTTAGTTTTGTCGTATCACCTAACCTTTTGGATTTAGCATCCACTTATGAGGGAGACCATGTACCGTTTGTCTCTTCGTTCTTGGCTTACCTCGCTCAACATGATTCCTTCTAGCTCCATCCACTTCCCTGCAAATGCCATTATTTTGTCATTTCTAATGGCTGCATAATATTCCATTGTGTATAGATACCACAATTTTTGGATCCATTCATCTGTGGTGGGGCACCTAGGTTGTTTCCATATCCTAGCTATTGCGAACAGTGCTGCAATAAACATGGAGGTGCACGTGTCCTTGTATATTGGTTCCTGTTGTTCAGGGTAGATGCCTAGAAGTGGTATGACTGGGTCGTAAGGGAGGTCAATCTTTAGCTTTCTAAGGACCCTCCAGACTGCTTTCCAAAGTGGTTGTATAAGTGTACATTCCCACCAGCAGTGTAATAGGGTTCCTCTTTCTCCACATCCCCTCCAGCATTTGTCGTTGGCTGATTTGTGGATGTGGGACATTCTGACTGGGGTAAGGTGGTATCTCAGGGTTGTCTTTATTTGCATTTCCTTCACCACCAGGGATGATGAACATTTCCTCATGTGTTTCTTTGCCATTTTTATTTCTTCATTTGAGAAGTCCCTCTTTAGTTCCCTTGCCCATTTAGTAATTGGTTTGTTAGGTTTGGGAGGGATTAGTTTCTTGAGTTCCCTGTATATACAGGATGTTAACCCCTTGTCTGATATATTGCTGGTAAATATTTTTTCCCAATTAGTTGGTTGTCTTTCTAGCTTAGTTGCGATAGATTTAGCTGTGCAGAAGCTTTTTATTTTAAGGTAGTCCCATTTGTCGAGTCTCTCTCCAACTTGTTGTGACCCTGGGACTCTGTTCAGGAAGTTCCTTCCTGTGCCTATTAGTTCAAGTGTCTCTCCTACTCTGTCCTGCAGTAGTTTCAGAGATTCAGGTTTAATGTTAAGGTCTTTAATCCATTTTGAGTTGATGTTGGTGCATGGTGATAGGCTGGGGTCCACTTTTAGTTTTCTGCATGTGGCTGCCCAGTTTTCCCAGCACCAGCGGTTGAAGAGGCTGTGTTTCTTCCATTGTATGTCTTTGGCTCCTTTGTCGAATATCAGCTGGCTGTAGGCCTGTGGATTTATATCTGGATCTTCTATTCTGTTCCATTGGTCTTCGGGTCTGTTTTTGTGCCAGTACCATGCTGTCTTTGTGATTATAGCTCTGTAGTAGAGTTTGAAGTTCGGCATGGATAGCCCTCCCATATTGTCTTTATCCCCTAGAATTGTTTTGGCTATTCTAGGTCTTTTGTTGTTCCATATAAATTTTTGGACTGTTTTCTGTATTTCAGTGATGTACGTCATTGGGATTTTAATAGGAATTGCATTGAATTTGTATATTAGTTTTGGAAGTATCACCATCTTTACTATATTAAGTCGGCCTATCCAGGAGCATGGGAGGTCTTTCCATTTCCTAGTGTCTTCTGCAATTTCTTTCTTTAACTTTTTATAGTTCTCATTAAATAGTTCTTTTACATCTTTGGTTAGGTTAATTCCTAAATATTTTATTTTTTGGGAGGTTATTGTGAATGGGGTTGCTCCCTTTATTTCCCTCTCTTCCTGTGCGTTATCAGTGTATAGGAAGGCAACTGATTTTTGTGGGTTTATTTTGTATCCTGCTATTTTGCCGAAGTGACTTATGATTTCTAAAAGTTTGGGGATGGAGTTTTTGGGATCGTGGAGGTATAGTATCATGTCGTCTGCAAAAAGGGATAGTTTAACTTCTTCTTTCCCTATGCGGATCCCTTTAATGCCTTTTTCTTGCCTTATTGCCCTGGCTAAGGGTTCTAGGACTATGTTGAAGAGGAGTGGAGACAGTGGACATCCTTGCCTTGTTCCTGTTTTTAGGAGGATTGGTTGTAGCTTTTCCCCATTAAGTATAATATTGGCTATTGGTCTGTCATAAATGGCTTTTATTGTTTTTAGAAATGTTCCTTCTATTCCTATTTTCTCCAGAGCTTTTAGCATGAATGAATGTTGAATTTTATCAAAGGCCTTTTCTGCATCTGTGGCGATAATCATGTGATTCTTGACCTTGGCTCTGTTGATATGCTGGATTACATTTATTGACTTACGTATGTTAAACCATCCCTGTGTCTCTGGGATGAAGCCTACCTGATCATAGTGTATTATTTTTTTTATGTGTTTCTGGATTCTGTTAGCTAGAATCTTGTTAAGGATCTTTGCATCTGTGTTCATCAAGGAGATTGGCCTGTAATTCTCCTTTTTGGTTGGGTCTTTGCCTGGTTTGGGGATGAGTGTGATATTGGCTTCGTAGAATGAGTTTGGGATAGCTCCCTCCTTCTCTGTTTCTCTGAAGAGCTTGAGGAGTATGGGTATTAGTTCTTCTTTAAAGGTCTTATAGAATTCTGCTGTGAATCCATCTGGTCCTGGGCTTTTTTTTGTTGGAAGACTTTTGATAGCTTCCTGTATCTCATTATAGGATATTGGCTTATTTAATTGGTTAACTTCTTCTTTGCTCAGTTTGGGTAACTTGTATTTCTCTAAAAATGCATCCATTTCTGCCAGATTTTCTTCCTTTAGAGAGTATAGCTTTTGAAAGTAGTCTGTTAGAATTGTTTGGATATCTTGGGTACGTGTTGTGATGTTTCCCGTGGCATCCCTAATCCTATTAATATGGGTTTCCTCTCTTCTTTTTTTAATTAATCTTGCCAACGGGCCATCAATTTTGTTTATTTTTTCAAAGAACCAGCTTTTTGTTTGGTTTATTTTGGTTATGGTTTTCTGATTTTCTAATTGGTTAATCTCTGCTCTCAATTTGGTTATCTGGCTTCGTCTAGTAGCTTTAGGTCCCATTTTTTCTTGTTTTTCTAGCTGTTTTAGTTGCAACATGAGATTATTTACTTGGTCTGTCTCCATTCTCTTGATGTGGGCACTGAGGGCAATAAATTTGCCCCTCAGGACTGCTTTTGCTGTGTCCCACAAGTTTCTTTGTGAGGTGTTTTCATTTTCATTGAGTTCTAGGAAATGCTTTATTTCTTCTCTGATCTCTTCTGTTACCCAGGCCTTGTTAAGGAGTGTGCTGTTCAATTTCCATGTATTAGAGAAATTTCTGCGGTATGCTTTGTTATTGAGAGCTAGCTTGATTCCACTGTGGTCAGATAGGATACAGGGGATTATGTCGATCCCTTTGTATTTGCTTAAGTTCCTTGAATGAACTATGATATGGTCTATTTTGGAGAAAGTTCCATGAGCTGCTGAGAAGAATGTGTACTGTGTTGTTTTAGGGTGAAATACTCGGTAGATGTCAGTTAATTCCGCTTGAAGTATGGCCTCACTTAATTCGGTAGCTTCTTTGCCAATCCTCTGGTTGGTAGACCTGTCCTTTGGTGAGAGTGGCGTGTTAAAGTCTCCTAGTATTATCGTATTGGGATCTATTTTATTCTGTAAGTTTGAGAGCATTTGTTTAACATATCTGGGTGCACCAATATTTGGGGCATATAAGTTGATGATGGTTATATCCTCCTCTTGGATTGTTCCCTTTATTAATATGTAGTGTCCGTCCTTGTCTTTCTGTACTGATTTTAATGAAAAGTTTATTTTGTCAGATATCAGGATAGCTACACCTGCTTTCTTATTGGGGGAATTTGATTGGTAGATCCTTTTCCACCCCTTCACTCTGAGTTTGTTTGTATGTTTGGCTGAGAGGTGGGTCTCCTGAAGGCAACAGATGGATGGGTCTTGTTTTCTGATCCAGTCCTCAGTTCGTTTTCTTTTAATTGGCGAATTCAGCCCATTTATATTAAGAGAAAGTATAGAGAGATGCATTGTTGTCCCTGCCATTCCGTTTTCCTAAGTTTTTCTTCTTTCCTTTCCTCCTGTGCTTGCTCAGTTAGACTTTGAGTAATGCCTGTTTGGGGCAGGTCCCAGTTCCTGGTTGCTTTCTTCAGGTTGTGTCCCCCCTCTTAGAATTCTTTGTAATGCTGGCTTAATGTTTATGTATTCATTTAGTTTTTCTTTGCTATTAAAAGTTTTCAGTTCTCCATCGAATGTGAATGCTAGCTTTGCCGGGTATATCAGTCTGGGCTGGCAGTTATTGGCTCTCAGGGCTCGTATGGTGCTTTCCCAGGCTTTTCTTGCATTCATTGTTTGTGTGGAGAGATCTGCAGTGATTCTAATTTTTTTCCCGTTGTAGTATAGCTCCTTCTTCATTTTTGCTGCATGCAGGATTGTTTCCTTATTGTTCAGATCCATCATTGTTACTATTATGTGCCTAGAAGTGTTTCTCCTGGGATCTTGCTTGTTGGGTGTTCGATAAGCTTTTGTGATGTAGTTAAGATGGTCGTTTTTGAGGTGGGGAAAATTTTCATTGACTATCTTGTTAAATAGGTGTTGCATTCCCTTGCTCTGGAATTCCTCACCTTCGTCCACTCCGATTATGCGAAGGTTAAATTTTTTAGCATTATCTGCTTGCTCTTGAATTTCCCTTTGGTTTAATTTGAGTGATTTTTCCATATCTGTCACTTTTTGGTCCAGTTGGTGTATTCTGTCTTCTGTATCTGACACTCTACCTTCCATTTCATTCACTCTGTTGACCGTGGCTTCTATTGTGGTTTGCATGGTGGAAATGGATCCCTTTATGGATTCAATGTTGGTTCTCAGAGTACTGATCTCACCTCTCAATGAGGTGAGATCAGTATGCATTACCTCTAATTTGGCGTTTATCTCACTTCTTACTGAGGTTTGTGCAGCTTCTATTTTTGCATCCAATTTTTGTTTGATATCCTGTATATCTTTTGATAGTTCATCCTTGTGCTCTTTCAATTTCTGATCCATTTCTCGCTTTATTTCTTGAGTCATTGCCTCCAGCAACCCTTGGATGTAGTTTTTGTCTTCCATTCCTGCTTTGCTCCCACTGGGGCTCTCCCCTGAGTGGCTGCTGGCTTTTGAGGTGAGCTTGCTGTCCTGGGTAGTGGTAAACCTTGTGATTTTTCTCTGTGATTTTCGCATGGGGGTTCAGGAGACTGCTCTTCAATCTTGTTTTGGTGTGTCTGTCTTTGCTTGGTTGCTGATTTTGTATTGGTAGAGAGGGTCCGTGCCTGATCTGGATTCTGTTGGGAGCCTATTTCCAGCTGCTATTCACTTAGGATTCTCAGCTCTCTGCTGTAGCAATTCCCGCCTTTGGAAGGGTTGAGCAGCCTAGACTGCTTGTGTTTGCTCCTGCGGGTGCTCTTGGGAAGATCAGATGCTCTGGATGCACTCTCCCAAATACTGGAGTCTGCTATGGGCTCCTGATGTGTTTTTGTTTGTTTGTTTTGGGCTGGTTGTGGGCTTGAACTCTAGGTTTGGGTGCTGTCCCTCAGCTCTTCAGCTCAGGGCTGGCACCCTACCATTTGAGCCACAGCCCCACTTCTGACCCTTTTTGCTTTGTTCAGGCGCCGGTCCCCTGGCCTGGTTCCGGCCCCAGCCTGGAGCGCGCTCGTTAGGCCTGTGCTAATGTGTATACCACCTAGGTTATGCAGCCTGGAGGACACAGTTCAAATTTCTTCTACTGTTGGTAGTCTTGACCCAGGGGCGCTGTTCCTGGCTTGGGCATTTAAGCTCCCTTCAGGGGCGCTCTTGCTCTGGCCTGGCCAGCAGAGTGTGCTCCACCGGCTGGTGGAGCTCTCAAACAGTTCCCAGTTTTAGTGGGTCCTGTGGTCCGGGTGTTGGGGTAGGGAGTCTAGGTCAGGGTCTGGGGATTCCCTCCAGCTCTGGTCTCCCTTGACGGATTCCCTGTCCCCTGATGGGTACTCACCCTGTAGGTCGTCAGTTGTTGTTGCAGTCCGAGTTCAGTTGGGGTGGTTGCGGGCTGGTTGGGCGGCCCCCTGCCGGGTCGTTGCGATCGCGATTGGGCGGGTGTTCTGCGGACAGGTCCCTTTGTGGCGCTGCTGGTGCCGGGCGGCTTTGGCGGGATGGAGCCTCTCCGCTCCGGTGGAGAGTGATGGGTGGGGTGGGATCCTCCTGGAGACTCCCGGCTGGTAGGTTTCTCTGTTCCTGGCGATCCGCTGTTCTGCAATCCGGTACCTGGTGATCTGCAAGCAGCCCCCTGTGTCTCTGTGGCTCCGGCAGCCCCCGCCGGGCCGGCTGGCCGGCGGCTTGGCGCACTGCCGCGCGGCCAGTAAAGGTTGGGGGAGGGGTCTTCGCTCTTCTCTGTTCTGAAATTCTTCTTTTCCTCTCTTTCTTTTTTTTTGTTATTTTCCACCTCTGGTTTTTCTCTGAGTGTTCGTCTTTTTGTTGTTGTCGGTCTCTTGGGGAGATTAAAGGTTGGAACTCGAACTCTCTTTTTGGTTGGAGAGAGCTGTGGCGTTTCCCTACTGCCCCGTCGCCATCTTGGTCCCCCCTCTCTATTCTCAGATAACATTATTTTTAAAGAAACACTCTTTAGTGGAAATACTTCAAATGGTTAGTCTATGAAAAAGAGAAATATGTTAAGTCCTCAGCATCATTCCCCCCAGGTAAGCTCTGGTCCACGCATGTACTGTTGAAGGGAAGGAGGGATGTAGCTAAACCCACAGTGTAGAAGACAGCAGGGACCCATCTTCTAGGAACAAATTTCAGGCCAGGAAACAGATTCCTGGATGCTTTTTGCTACTCTTTGGGAACCTGGCTGTTTTTGCATGTGCATTTTCAAAGGCTGAAGTGTGGGGAGACATTCCTTCTATGTCAGAGCTTTCTATCACCCAGAGATATAAAAACCAACCAACTGCCCTGGAGAGTCTTCTCAGACTTTGTGATCCTGTCATAAAATGGATGCCTTTTGAAGAAAAGACCTCTCCATGCTGACGTAGCTTCCGATTCCTTTGTTTGTACTGGTTCCTCGGGCTACATGTCAGTCAATGCACAGTGTGCTTTGTCCCCTTTTTCCTTTGCTCGGTACCTGAGCTGGCATGTCAGAGGCCCCGGGAGAGGCCTGCTTTGTTCCCCTACTGGTCAGGGGCAGGGTATGACTCCGAATGACAAGGGTTGCCCTGGTGAAGGGCGGGCTCAAGGTGGGTGCTGGGCTGACCCCTCCTCAGGGCACATTCCAAGTGCAGGGACCGACAGGGTGTGGAGGAAGACGTGGAGATGGCATCTCCTTAGGAAACATTAGTTTAGAAGTTGAACTTTGACGTTTGGGTTTCAATGAACTGTGTTTTCAGGGAGATGGAGTGAGTCCACGTGTTCCGGACACGCATAGCTGACTCTCAGTGGCTTCCTCTTTAGAAGCAAACTTTCTTGTCCGCGGTGCCACGGGTTTGTGAAGTTTGAGATTTTGAAGGATGACGGAGGTTTAAAAACAACAACAATCATCTGAGCTCCATCGACCAGGGCCAAGTTGGCACAAAGTGTAGGGGCTTCTGAGAAGCACACATGAAGACGAGATTGGCCCTCCAGAGGCCTAGTGGAGGCCTTGCCTGTGGTGTGCAGAGGGGAAAGCCCAGAGGGGCAGGGAGAGGCGGGTCTGAAGGTGTGGAAGGATCAGAGGCGGGTCTGAAGGTGTGGAAGGATCAGAGGCAGGAAGAGCCCCAGAGTGTTGGCTGGGAAGGTCCCAGACCAAGGACAGCCATGAAGGATCTTGCATTGGTCATGAACATCTCAGCCCTGGTTCAAGCCGCTGGCTGAAGTCAGCCTCGGGAATTTGGCCTTGGAACCAACTTCTGGAGGACCCAGTACAGCCGAGGTGTCTCTCTCCCATGCAGGCTTTCCAGACATGTCTTCCCAAGGAAAATCTGAGTAGCTTAGTGATACCTGGAGGCAGATTCCTCCCTCTCTTGGCTGAAGAGAAACACAGCTCTGCCAGGGGCCACGCTGAGCTCTTCTGGAAGCAGACGCCAATTTGTCTCCTGCCTGTGCAATGATTTGGGGACTCGGGACTGACCCTCTGCCTTGTAATTCTGCACAAATGAACTCCTGACCTGTAGGCCTTGCATGGCCATTTGACTTCATACACAGTGTGTGTGTGTGTGTGTGTGTGTGTGTTCCTAAGTAGGCTGGTTAGGGGAGAGCCTGGCATTATACACGAGGGCTGGTAGGAGCAGACCTGAAAAGTGCCCAGGGTTCTGGAGGTAGGGGGAGGAGATGGAAGCTGGAGGGGGTGAGGGGATGCGTCACCAGCTCTTGTGGGGACACAAAAGGGCAGGTGTGGAGCCTGGTGGTGGGCTGGGACAGGACAAGGCCTTTGGGGGGCAAAAGAGAAGGTAGAGGCTGGGTGAGAGTCTGCCCTGCAGTCCTGGGAATGCCATGGAGATCATAACCAATGCAGCGACCTAAACAAGTGGACATTTGTTGTGCCACACTCTCCAGTCGTTGAGGACCAGCAAGCCAGCAGGGCTTGATGATCTCCAAAGGCTCTAGAAAGGGGTCCTGTGGGCCTCCTTCTAGCTTCTGATGATTTCTGGCCATTGTGCAGTTCCCTGGTCTGCTATTCTGTTCTATGGGAGCTGTTATGAATGGAATTCTTTTCTGATATTGAAAAAAATTATCCTGGTCTTCTGCCTCCATCCTCTGTGAGCTACTCTGTGTGCCCCTTTCCCCTCTTCATAAGGGCACGAGTCAATGGACTGATGGCTCACAGCGATCTTTAACCTAACCCCAGGGTCTTTAACTTAATTAGATGTCCAGCGGCCCCCTTTCCAAATGAGGTCTCACCTGAAGGTCTGAAGATGATCATTTGAACACACTTTGGGGGAGGGAGGGCAGTGTTAACCCGATTGTAGACAGACGCACATACAGAGGAGGCGTGCGCAGAAGCAGACAGTGCAGCTCACTCGCAGACACAGATTTCCCCACGGAATTGTGGAATGCTCAGTGACAAATGACAGAACCTTGGGGCCTCCCAGATGCCTCCTCCCTGTACCCCTCCCCTTCCCAGAGCCAGCCTCTGCCCTGGCCTCTGCCCTGATCCTTGTGCCCACAGCTCTCACCCTTGTCTTTTATTTTTTTCTAGCAGAGTGCCTTGAAACTCAAGAGACCCACCAAAAAAGTAGAAATGAGGAGAAAATAGTAATGTGAATCATTCACTATAGACACACAGAGTAAGACATGACTGTTGCAAAGCCTTTAATAATTTTAAAAAATAGCAGAAAAGAATCCCATTCATAATGCTCCCACAGAACAGAATAGCTAAGCTTATCCTTTCCAACAACTCCAAAGGGTCAAATAAATAAAACTACAACGTAAGTTGAAAAATATTCTTTTCAAACAGAGCAGCTACCTATTGGGATGGAGATTTCCGTGTTTTAAACTTGAGTGGCGTTTCCGAATGACTCTGCAACAGTGAATAGGCAAAAATAGCCAAGCAGACTTTTTCCAAGAAAGGAAACAAATGGGGGAGAATTGCTCTACTACTACAGCCTGCTGGCAAGTCTAAAAGAAGCAACTCTGAATCTTGCTGGGGCGAGGGGCAGCATGAGACAAGAAACAGCAAATTGTTAGTGTGTTAGCGTATGTTTAGCATACGTTAAATGAGGTGTCACTAATGAATGGGGGAATTAAAGATTTCTCAATCAAAGATGACACACTTGTCAAGACACTATGGAGAAATATCCACTTCTAACTACCATAGACTAAAATAAATGTCAGATTGATTGCAGGTCTGTTATTAAAAATTAAAAGTGTACGGGGATGGGGTAGGGAATAAGCCCAAATAATTCCTGATCTCTTTGTAGAACAAGGACTTCCCCATGCTTACAACCAGTGGAAGGTACCTCAAGTATTGAAAAGGAAAAGATGGATGAATTTGAGTACACACCAACAAAATATGTGTTATACAAAGCTAAAAGAAAATGAAGAGCAAATTACAGGCAAGAAAAATACTTTAACCCCAACAAAACAAAATTAAGAAAGGATTTAAAAGAGTTTATAATATGTAATAACAAAAGTTAAGAAACTTTGCCTTGCAAAGAAATAACAATGTAGGTAATCTTACACAGAATCAAAGAAAAGCAAAATTGAAGAACAAGACCCAAGCTTTCTTCTGGAACGTGTAGCTTAGGCTAGTGTATATGGAGATGTGGGGTAAGCCACATAGACTCATCTTTATTGCTGGGTAAACTTTTACAACTTTTTGAAAATTAGTGGGATAATATGTGCCAAAAGTTAATACACCTATTTTATTTTGCCAGACTTGGGGCTTGAACTCAGGGCCTGGACACTCTCCCTGAGCTTCTTTTGCTCAATTGAGCCATAGCACCACTTCTGGAGTTTTCTGCTTACAAGGTACTAAGGAATTGACCCAGGGCTTCATGTATGCTAGGCAAGCACTCTACAACTAAGCCACATTCCCAGCCCAAGTTAACACATCTTCATATACTTTAAATGGAAGAAATCCACTATACACTCTGTGTGTGTGTGTGTGTGTGTGTGTGTCCCCTAAAGTAGATAAAAGTACTGGGAAAAAGGAAGAAAATGTGTCCAAATCTTGCTCTGGAACCTTTTGATTATTTGCTATTGTCTTGTTGACATGCCTTTCTAATTTGTGAAATTTTGACATTCATTTCAGCCAAAAGAAAAGAAAGTCAACAAAGCATATGGACACTACTAAGCACATTCGGGGCAGGGTGGGAGGGGGTGGGGGGGAGGCAGGGGGGAGGCCGCTGCTGAGGGAATCCATGTTGGAACACTGGAGGGGCCTTGAGTGCTTTCAGATACAAACAATTCGGGAACAGACCTGCTCCTCACAAGGAGAGTGACCTTAGCTGAATCCAACCAATCAATAGGACTAGGTAGCCCTCAAGAAAATGAATGGGATTTTCTCTACTCCCTCGCAGAGAGGAGGTCTTTTAAATGTGTAAGAGTTTGGATTCTCTGCTCATTTCCAGGAGACCTGAGCCAGCCTGCAGGCAGGTGGGCGAAGGTGGGAAAGGTGGGAGCAGGTGGTGGGGGAAGGAGGAGGGATGAGAAGGTGATTGGGAGGGAAGGCTGGACCAGGAGAGCCTGTTAGGATTTCCAGCAGCTCCTGAGTGGAGGCTGGGGCCGGGCTGTGTGTGTGAAGGAGACTTTGGGGAGGACCTGAACACAGAGGGGGCGCCATCTCTGGGAAGGTGGGGCAGGGCAGCAGATGCACAGCGCGGTGGAGGAGGGGATGCACACTGTGCAGAGGGTGGGAGGCCCTCCTGGAACCTGAAGACCACCCCCCCAAGCAAGGATTTGGGTTCCCATCTATTTATGCAACAGGTGGAAAATAATTGGCAGTAGTTTTTTATATGTATTTGTTCAAATGAATAAACTGGCAAAAAGACACACGCAACTTGCCTTCCTCCTTCCCTTTCTTCCTTTCCCCCTCTCCCTCCCCAGTACTGGAAGTTGAATTTGGCCTCAGGTTGGCTGGGCAAGTGCTCCACCCCTTCTGGCTGGAGACAGTGCTCGGCCCAGGGTGAACACGCGCTCCTTGCATGGGCCTGGGCTTCTTTTTCGGATCAGTACAAAGGGGTTTTCTCCTTGTTTCACTTTCTCACCATTTCACGTTGCTTTTGTTTCGAAAAGGCAGAGGTAGTTCTATGTTTTCAAGCATGCCAACGTATCTAAGATTCTCCAAGCCGTGAAACGTGGACGCAGTGCCAGCTTCCTGGGTGTGCTGTCAGACGACACCTCTGGAAAGTGTGACTGCTGGCGAGACGCGGTGGGGAGAGGCTGGAGTCGATTTTACTTCTTACAACTGTATGCTAATCTACGATCATCTCAAAATGAGAAGCTGCAAGAAAGACACTCCTGAGTTCACACCCAAGCATGGCGAGTGGTTCTGTTTCTGTTCTGGAAGAGCCCAGATAGAGCCAAGCATTGCCTCCCGAAGAGACCCTCCCTCAACTGTTCTCCTTTCTCTCACGATTTTCAAGCAGACGCCTCCCTTCTTGATGGCCTCCAACATGGCAAGGTGGTCGCCAGGTTTTGCATGTGTTTCTCGCAGCTCTTCTGAGTTTTATCAAGTCTTCCTCGGATGTGGGTTTTTTTTTCTTCTGTTTCTGCTTGAAAAATGAATCATCTCTGAGAGTTCGTGCATGGTGCAGCGTTGTCTCTCTGCCCATGACTCTGTCCCAACCACAGGGGGGTGGTTCCTTTTTCTGATCGTTGTCCACAGCTGTGTGTGCACAGGCCTGGTGTGCGGCCGGGGAAGACAGTTCCAGGCCTCTGTGGCGAGCCAGGAGCGTCTGGACCGGGGGAGGCTGCATTCCAGTCGCCTTCGCTCCAGCTGACGCTGCTGGGTGTTGCTGACCTGGAAGTGTGTCTTGGCTCTCTCCCCTCCCCCCCACCACACACACACTGTTTCCCATCCCCAGCCTCCACCTTGTGCCTCATTGCTCACTTGGCCCAGCTTTCAAGTGGTTAGAGCTCTGGTCGCGTCTCTGGAAGGTGCCTGGCGGTGTTTGCTGGAGACCGAGTTTCCCGAGTCTCCATCTCTGTGGTTACCATGTCAGTACTCAGAGCTATGCGCCACCCCTCCCCAGCTCCTCTACACAGGTCTGGGGCAGCTCTGGCCGCCACCACCCCCTGCCCTCTCTGTGGGAGGCTGGAGTGATCTTCTTTAAGTACAGTGGATCACCTTGTCGTTGTTTAATGCCTTTCTGACTCCAGGCGCTCCGGGAGACGTTGAAACCCAGTGTGCATGGCTCTGACCCGTGTGTTCCCTCACCTGCATGTGCCGGCCCGCCGATGCCCCCCTCTGGCAGTGTGGGGGAGGCGCTGGCATTCAGTGGAGGTCAGCTGTCTCTCAAGGAACCGTGACAGGGGGGCCACAGTCACCTTGAAGCCCAGGAGTGAAGTTGATCTTGGTGGCCTAGACAGTATCCATCACCTGATCTTGGCAGAGTCATCAGGTCTGGGTCCACTTCCTACTAAGGAGTCTGGGTAGATGAGCTGAGCTTCTGAGGCTTCAAGGCACCAAGAGATGACACCTGCCCCCCACGCTCCCACGTGCCAGCCTGCCATGATCACAGGAAGAGTGAAACAGGGACTCTGAGAGTTTTCCCAACCAGATTCTAGCCAGCACGCTCCCTAGTCCTCTGTGGGGTGCTCTGGCTCAGGCAGGCTGGAGTCGATATAGAAGAAAAAGAAAAGGGAAGGAAGGAAGGAAGGAAGGAAGGAAGGAAGGAAGGAAGGAAGGAAGGAAGGAAGGAAGGGAGAGAGAGACAGAAGTCGCTCAAGCTAGCCCCTCACTTTCTCGTTGAGGAATCTAAGCTTCGGAGAGCTTCTGAGAGCTTCCTGAGCTCATGGGTAGAAGGGCCAGGCCAAGCTCAGATCCGGGGCCTTCATGAGGGGGACAGGGCTGCACATCTGGATCACAGCTGGTTACCCATACTGCAGCAGGTTGCTGTCACGGGCTTTCTGGCCTGGCCTTGGCCCTTACAGGCTGAAGAATAAGCAGCACAGCCTGGAAATGCCAGCGATGCAGTGGAGCCAGAGCCAGGGCGAAGACCTCAGCATTCTACTGAACAGAGTGCCTCCGTCCTCTGGGTGTGCGCATGGGGAAAATAGATGTGGAAAGGTGGCGGCCTGTAGCCAGTGGTGTGGCCCCCAGCCCTGGGTACTGGCATGTGGCAAGGGGGTAAGATCAGACCCCAGCAGGGGCCAGACAAAGGCCCTTGCCCCAGAGCTGGCGTTCATTCCAGGAGGCACTGCAAGCCATGTCCAGATTCCAGTGTGCAGATAGCTGAGGCCACAGACCAATCCAGAGCCTGACCAACAAGTCAACGGAGCAAGAAGCAGGGCTCAGTGCGGCTTTATAACAAATGGGCCTTACAGCCCTAAGGGGAGGAGGGAGGAGGATCAGCAGAAGCAAGACAAAGATAGAGGCAAGAAGGCTAGCCAGATGAGTTTGGGCAAAGTAAACATGCATCTGCACGCTTGGAAACAGAACCTGGAGGAAGACTACAGTGAAGGAGAAGCATGCACGCTCACGTTGCAGATCTCATTCCAGCTTGCAAACCAGCAGTGCATGATTATTGCATGACCTTTGCAGAACACTGGGATGAGGGAGTTACCCTGTCCCTGTTACTGCGGACTTCCAAGTTAAAGGACAAAATGAGGAGCTGGGCCTGAGCCCTGGCACCTGACGGCCCAGCCTGCCTCATATCGCCCTCTTCTGGCCATCTAGGAAATGTCCAATCCCTGGCTCTGAATTGAGAGGGGGACATTTCCCAAAGAGATGGGTGTGCATGTGTGTGTATGTACACGTGCACGTGCATGCGCACACACGTGTATGGTCAGAGATAGAGGAAACAAAATAGGTGGGACCAAATAACCCGAGTGATAGGGACTCAGGGGCTCAGAGTAAGTAGGGAAAAGCTGCAATGAAGCAGGTGGGTTCTGACCCTAGAGAGAGCATTGTGAGTGCGAAGAGGATACAGTTAGCATATCTGCCTGCCTGCCTCCTTCCCTCCCTCCACCCCTCCCTTCCTCCCTCCTTCCTTCCCTCCCTCCCTGGACCAGCAGCTCTGTCTTCTGTGTGTGTACAGTCCTTACTCAGTACTGGCTTAACTTTGGACTGTGCTTTGAATTGTCTTTCTATTAAAGTTCTGAGCTCTCAATCCAGCCTCAAAGATAGAAATCTCAAGTCTGTGTGCCTCTCCTTCCAAATCCTAAATTAACACCTGATTTTTTCTTGCCTTTTGAACAATGTTTTATTTTAGTATTCAGGTTGGAGGGCTATGATAAGATGTTTTATGAACACTCTTTTTCATGGTCTTATTATGTACCATCTTGAGGCTAACTCCACATTTAGAGTGGATATCTCAGTGGATTTCTTCCTTCGTGCTTTCCTTCTTCCCTTCTTCCCTTCTTTTCCTCCCCGGTCCAAGCCCTCAGGGCCTGGGTGCTATCCCTGAGCTTTTATGCTCAAGGCTAGTGCCCTATCACTTGAACCACAGCTCCACTTTCAAATTTTTGGTAGTTACTTGGAGATAAGAGTCTCACCTAGTCCCCTGCCTAGGTTGGCTTTGCACCATAATCTTCAGATCTCAGCCTCCTGAGTGACTAGGAGTACAGGCGTGAGCCACAGGCCCCTGGCTTCACTCTGATTCTTGATAAGGACAAAGGTGGACAGAATGCCAGCTCACATGAGAACCAGGTGGGTTTGGGCTGAGTTAGGAATTCAGTAGCACCTCTTCTCCCCATCTCGGCCAGATCTGACTGGTCTCACAGCTGGAGAAGGCCAGCCTGGACGGGACAGACCCGCCTAGGATGGGCACTGCCCAGCACTCAGCTTGGAGGAGCAGAGGGTTCACCTTGCAGGCATCTAAAAGGCAAAGGTCGGTGCATGGAACACCCTGAGGTTGTTTTTCTGAAATAGATAGGTCGACATGGTCTCTTTTTTAAAGGGAGGGCCAGAGCCAGGACTGCAGGAGAGCCTGGGGAGACCCCCCTCCCCCACAGCACCAATAACGCTCTCCTGTCACTTCAACTCTCTTCTAGGTTTTCCACTGGGGATTGACTTGCCAAACGCACTCATGAAAAGCCTTGGAAGCGTTCCCTTGGCCTTTTGCTCTTAGTTCACATTGTGTGGTCCAGTTCATCATTCCTCTAGTTCAGCCTTGTGCCTCCGCCGTCATCATCTATCATCAGATTGGAGTTCTCTGTGCCCCGTCCTCCGCAGAGTCCTCCTTGTGAGGAAACCCTGGGTGCTGCCCCTTGAGGATAAGCCCTCTGTCCACACCAAGGCAATAGCACATTGCCAACAGCATGCAAGACTTAAGGCCAGGGTGGTCTGACTCAACATGCCATGGCACAGCCAGATCACCTTGGAGCCTAGAGCAACTGTGTCTCAGGGCTCTATTTCACACCCAGGGATTGGGTTCTTAACGACTACGCCTGGAGGTGAGCAGCCTTTGCTGATACTTTATTTTATTTTTATGGGAATGATACACATTCCAATTTAGGAATGATAAAAGGCCTTGGGGGAGGCCGTGACTCATTTTAATGCTCTGCGTTCAGAGACATCAAAGGCCACCCCAGATGTATCAGTCTGCAGAGACACACAGCTGTTCTCAGAAAGTATTTGTGTGCTTGATACCGCTGGTGGCTCCTCTTTCCTGTGACCAGTTGTTTTAGTTGAAGGAAGAAACTGTATTCGTCAAGTTAGTTCACAAATGACAGTCGTGTGCTTAAAAACTAGCTACCAGCCTACTCTCTCTTCCCCTATCGATTGTTTAACATCACAGTATTTAAATAACAGGAAGTGCTAAGGTAATAAATAATGAACAACTTGAATAATGCTACTCAGATAATAGATACTTGAATAACAGTCAAGGCTACCATCACAGAGTATTTACTTTGTGCCAGGAACATAGTTGAACTCATTCATCAACACAACACTGGAGTTTGACTCTATTCTTATCTCTGCTCACAGATGAGGAAACTAAGGCACAGAGAAATGAATAAAAGGCCTAAGTTTCCATAGTTACGCCCCAGAAAAGGACTTCAGCTTACCTGCTCAGAACTCAGAGTCTGTGCTCGTAACTGCCCTATTCTATCGGGGGATAAAATCATGCTTATGTTAATGTTCTTTGGTTAAACAAGCAAATGTGGGTGTGGATGAGAAGTGAATGTACACAGGTCAGATCCTCCCTTTTTCTTTCTTGTGTTGTTTTTTCTTTGTGGAACAGTTCCTTCTTCAATGCTACAATGTTTGGGCAATTTCATAGACATAAGCATAGATAAGTAAGTGCATTGCTGCAGGGTGGCTTGATGGGCAATTGTACTGATTCCTTTTTTCATGTTCACAAAAGCCCCTTTTCTCAGAAGTGAAGTCCAGTGGAAAGCACTATAGTTCCACGCAGTCAAAATTTACCCCTTCATGGCCCTATTTTGCTGATTTTCTTCTCTGGGGGTCAGCAAAGTGTATTCAGCTTGCAATGTGTCTAGCCAGATTTCTGCTGCCTTCTCTATGCTTTGGAACTAGAAAGACGCAGCACTGGCAAAGGGGTTGGCTGTGGCATTAGGGTGACAGGCCCCAGATGCTGCCCCAACAGCTCAGATGTTGATGTAGGCCTAACGTGTTGGAGGCTGTGGGGGGAAGGCATGGAGAAGAGACCCCTCGGAGTGTGTCCTTGGTCTTTACGACCTGTATTTGAGAAAGTATTCCATGAAAAGTGGGGAGAGGAGAATCTATGAGGTTCCCAACAGAAATGAAAAGAAGTTGGGGAACCCCAAAGTTCAAGGCCTTGCTGGTTGGACCAGCTGACCCTACCTTTCCAGAAACATGAGTTAGGATCAAGAACACCCAGGGAGCAGGGCACCAGTGGCTCCTGCCTGTAATCCTAGCTACTCAGGAGGCTGAGATCTGAGGACCATGGTTCAAAGCCAGCCCGGACAGGAAAGTCTATAAGACTCTTATCTCCAATGAACACCAGAAAAGAAACATGGAAGTGGCTCTGTGGCTCAAATGGTAGAACCCTAGCTTTGAGATGAAGAGCTGAGGGACAGCGCCCAAACCCAGAGTTCAAGACCCACGACTGACAACAAAACAAAACAAAACCAAAAAACCTCCCAGGAGCACCACGCCAGCAAACCCTTATGGGGACTAAGGATTGATTGTCTGCTGCTGTTGCCGTGCAGTTGGTTGATTGTTGTTTCCGAACTACATGCATGTAGCCTGCTCCCTTGAGAGAAAGGACATGCAGTGAGGAAGGAAGAAAGAAGGATCTAGAAAAACATGGAAAGGCCAGTTGCAATGACGTAGTCAGAAGCCCACAGAACGTTCTGGAAGCTGCCTCACTGGAGCAAGCACACGTCTACACAGCACGACCTGTCCCGAGCCCATGGAGAGGGAGGCTGAGGTCTCTGGAGCCTCCAGGAGGGGCCCATGCCCTCCAGCTGTGAACTGAGAGAAGGGAAAGGAGCGGCCTCCCGACGGGCAAAGCCATGGCCACGTGGGCGTCGCGTCCTCTTAGCCAGCAGCTTTCAAGGTGGTTGAGAATATCCTAACCCCTGCGAGTCCCAGAGTCAGGAACCTTCCAGAGCCTGCTCCACCCAAAGGTGGAACTCAGAAGTTCCCTCCTGATGGGAACTCTGGGAGATGACAAAGCATGAATTTTGCATTGTGAGATGGGTGTGAGCCTTGGGGGCCAGGGCTGCAATGCTGTGGTTTGAGTATAAAATACACCTGACAGGCTCACATGTTGTGCCGTGGTGGTCATCTGACCAGCCTTAGGATGGGGAGAGCTCTGACCTCATCAGGGGGTTTATCCCTTGAGACTGAGGATGGGGTGGGGGCTGTTTTATAGTCCCTGAAACACAGGGAGACTGGCTTCTGGGAAAAAAGAAAGAGCAGGAAGAACTACGCAAGGTGCCAAGCTCCCGCTGTTGTAGTAGGACAAGGGAGAAGCATATTGCTGAACTCATTCGTATTTCACAGTCTGCATCGCAGCATTCTCTTCATCTGTGCAGACACAAATAGGAACAAAAATAGCTGGAGCAGTGGAAATACAATCTGTGAAACCTCTACTTTAAAGATTAATTTTAAGACACAGAACTGAGAACTCTGCAATTATAGCATCACTGGTGGTAAGGGCTGTCAGCGGACGGGGTGCCCGGCCGTGCCTCTGCGAGGAACTCCCTCGGGCGCTGGTAGGAGAGAGATGCAATCAGGACCGGCTGTACTAGCTGAGTCATGCTGATTATGTAGCATCGATAAGGCTCTCAGAGATGCGTGTACTCTGAATAGGAATGTGTTCAGTTATTAAAAAGCAGAGACATTTGAATTAAAAAATGATTTCCATGAATCACTAATATGCAGAATTCTGACTATAAAGAATAAGTAAGGCTGGGGATATAGTTCAGTGATCTACTATTTGTCTGGCATGCATGAGGCCCTGGGTTCGATTCTTAGTATAGAGAAGGAGAAGGAGGAAGAGGGGGGGGGGGAAAGGAGGAGGAAGAAGAAGAGGAAAAGAAAGAAAAGAAGGAGAAGGAGGAGATCCATACAAGAGGACTTTAGCTAAATAAAAAAAAAATTACAGGGAAAGCTATAAACAGAGATTTGTCTCCTATAGCAAACAGATAGGTTCTTATGGAGGAAGCTTTGAGAAACTGATTCAGAAGATATGGAAAGATGATTAAAAACAAAGGATGTAGGAAATCCTCCTGCTTTTCGTGGTTCTTTTGCTGCTCCTGGGGCAGCATCCCAGTCTCAGACCCAAGAATCAAGGAACATGTAGAACAAGCACCAGGCACATCACACCAATTCTAAAACAACTCCCACTAAGTAGTCTTCTAAGAAGAACAGGTAGCATGCCCTTGCTCTCTTGAGGCAGTGAGCAAGTTCTTGAACCCTTCCCTGCTTGGTATGCAGCCCGTTGACCAACAGAGAGGGCTGGCCACTGCCCCTAAACCTTACAAGTGCAGGTGGCTTTTTTCTTAGATTAGCTCAATTACACTGAGGATTACAATGAAAAAGCTTTATTTGTTCTTCTAGCCTATTGTGCTTTATCTTATCCCATGAAAACCCTGGAGTTTTCCACCCCAGAGACTTCTTTCTCCTCAAAGAACATCTCCTAGCAACAGAAAACTCAAGCATATGCTCATCAATGGAGCTTTTTCAAGTCTTGTAAGAGACATAGAGGGGAATGAAGAAGCAAAGGGCCGTCTTCCTTCCCACTGCGGCTAGAGGGGCGGCATTGAGTGCGGTCATCTCAGGGAAGAGCCTTTGTTCCAAAGGGAAAAAATAGTCCCTAGATAGAGAAGACTCATCCTGATGGAGGAGACTTGGGGCACATAAGATAAAGAAGTTCAAGGCACCAGTCAATGGCTATCAGAATCCATAGGAAGAATTACAGCATCTTTGGAGCTGAGCTTTGTGGATGAGAACCAGCCTCAGGCGCTTGATTCAGACCTCCTAGGCCGCCATATTGGTGGGTGGGGGCCCATGGGGACCCCCTGCCCAGGACAGCTGGAAGCAACCACAGCCAGGCTATGAGGAACTGAACTTGAATCAGCATAAGCAGAAAAGGAAAGGCCAGAGGTGAAATTAGACTCTAGAAGAGCTTGCTTGGAGAATGGGAATGATACCTTCAGGGATGGCTTTCTCTCCTTCCTACTCTTTCTCTGCCTTGGGCTCCCTCGTTCTGACTGCAGTGTGTGCTTCTCTTCTGTGTGTGATGAGGGATGTGGCCGGAGGGGCCTTCAGCCAACATCATCCCTGAGATGGTTCATCTTAGCTGTCAACTTGACCGATTTGAGAGAGGCTAAACAATGGGTAAAGCACCCATGTGAGCGTGCCTGAGGGTATTTCTAGAAAAGACCGACATGCTGGTCAGGAAACTTGACAGGGGACACTCGTCCTAAATGTGGACAGTGATGTCCAATAAGCTGGGGTCCCGGATGCAACAGCAGAAACAGAGCAGGAGGAGGAAGCCCATGCCTGTGTGCACTCGCTCCTTTTGTTGTCCATTTGTGGTAGCAGCTGACCCCACCTGCAGACAGCTCACCTGCAGAAACCTCACCAGCAGATAGCTCACCTGCAGAAACCTCACCAGCAGATAGCTCACCTGCAGACAGCTCACCTGCAGAAACCACACCAGCAGATAGCTCACCTGCAGAAACCACACCAGCAGATACCTCACCTGCAGACAGCTCACCTGCAGACAGCTCACCTGCAGACAGCTCACCTGCAGACAGCTCACCTGCAGACAGCTCACCTGCAGAGACCTCATTGAAACTCTTCAGCCTTTGAATGGACAGAGCCAGGATGCTCCCGGACCTCAGCCTTGGACTAGGGCTGAACTGATTGCCCCTTCCTGTCCCCAGGCTAAGAAAGCTGCTGGCTTCCCTGGCAGCCGGCTGATCAGTGCTGCCCCCGGCCCTTCACCTCACATTATCACAGCAAACGCCCTGTGGAAGTGGGTGACACTCACTGGCTTTGCTCTACTGGAAAATCTCTTCACTAATAGAATCCCAGCTCGGGGCCAAGAACTTCAATTCATGGAAGGATGGGACTGGTTGTCTTGGCAAGGTCACCTTGTCACCAGAAGAGGAAAGCTATGAGGAAGGTTCTAGATAAGAAAGAGGTAAGAAGCCATGGGCTGGTGGCTCACACCTGTAATCCTACTACTCAGGAGGCTGAGATCTGAGGATCACAGTTCAGGTAGGAAAGTCTTTGAGACTCTTATCTCTAATAAACTACTCAGAAAAAAAGCCAGAAGTGGTGCTATGGCTCAAGTGGTAGAGCGCTAGCCTTGAGCACAGAAAGGCTCAGGGACAGTACCCAGGTCCTGAGTTCAAGCCCAGGACTGGCAAGAGAGAGAAAGAGAGAGAGAGAGAGAGAGAGAGAGAGAGAGAGAGAGAGAGAGAGAGAGAGGCAGACAGACAGACAGACAGACAGACAGGCAGACAGAGACAGAGACAGAGAGGAGTGAGGAAATCCTTGATTTGCTGTGCAAATCACAAGATCTTGACAGCTATGACAAAAAGCATTTTCCAGAAAAATCCACAGGGTAGACATATAGCAAAGATTTACCAATTATGGACAATGCAAGGAGAAATAAGAAGGGAAAGAGGATTATTTCCTGTCTTTCACAGAAGGTGGGAGCAAAGGCTTTAAGTGTCATTTTATACCAATGGATGTGATGTTTAGGGCATCTATCCACCAGACTTGTCTTTTATTCTCAGTCTCATTCAGGATGATTGCAACTTACTTAAAATCTTAAAGAAGCAAAGGAGATGGGAGAAAGGCTTGTTGTTCTCAGTGATTTTCAGCTTTACTTCCTGGTTTTATCTTCAGTTTGGATTGCCAGATAGACAGATAGATATATGTGTTGTAATTTTCCAGTCATCTCACCCATCAATCTCTGACCACCAGGCAATCAAGGCCAAAGGATTATTATTATACAAATTGATAGTCTCATCAGAGAAGCCTGGTTATACCATAACACAAAGCAGATTCCCGTAGTAAATAACAATCCTAGATCAGAAACTAAGTGTATGTGGTGATGGGGGGGAATATTTGCAGATCAAAATAGTAGAGTTTGCCCACTGTGGCATCTTCCGTGGGTGCTGTGAACAGAGGTGATGTAGGAACTGCACCGTCATTTTCCTCACAAGAGGGTATCCCAAGAAGGAAAATGGAGAATCAGTTTCCTGAGCCCTCAAGGGGGCATCCAGGAAGTTTCCAGAGCTATAAAGAAGCAACTGAGGCTAGGCACTCCCAAAGTGGAGACACCCCCTCCTGAGATTTATCTCTAGTTGTCTTGACCTGGATAAAACAGAACAGACACATTGCCTTGGAGATATTTGCACACACTTCCCATTCTTTATTAAATTGTCAGTTCCCTGATGGCAGGACCTTTCAGTGTACCAGAGAACACAGCACAGTGCCTTATAAAGAAATATGTGAAAAGGTGAATATTGACGGACCAAATGAAGTTTCACCCTACTCAACCGTATCTGACTCTGTCACTCTGGGGTGTAAGTTGTTCTCTGATGCCAAGTTGGCCGGATGCATTTCTGCCTGGTGTCTTGCTACCTGGTGCCTCTTGCCTAGTGCATGAACCATGGGGCCTGGGGGCTTGGGACTCTGCCCGAGGCCATTACAAAATAAGCTGTCAGTGAGTTATAAAAACTTAACAAGCGAAGCTCCCATCCTCCCACTGTGTCTATGGATTGGAAAGAACTTCATCAGCTCTCATGGCTTCTAGGTGAGGAACGAAGGGCCTGGGGACCACTAACAAACCCCAGGGCCACACCCAACACATGGTCTTCTTCCTCCCGACCCGGGGCTTGCTCCCATACACCCCACTGCCTGCGGGTGTGGCCGGGAGATGGGTGAAGGACGTCCCTCAACTTCTCAGTTCCCAGGCAAAATCACAAGTACCCAATGTCCACAGATGAGAAGTATTTCAAGGGGTCTCACAACAAGGAGAGTCTCCCGTGGCGAAAGCTTTAGCGTGGCTTTATCTTAGTTGGACAGGATGGATAAAGGAGGGAGAAATGGAAAAAAAAAAAAGGGACAAACTTCTCTTGCTCCCCAGGCCAGCAAATGGGAATAAAGAATCTAATGGTGGCTCTGACCTGTGACCTTTATACTTTCTGAGCTAAGAAGATAAACCAGATTCTCAGACAATGGTTTGGGATGGGTAAGATGCATGCTGCTTATTATTCTAGAACATAGAGATGTGATCTAGTCCTGCCTACCACACAGGGGCAGCAAGTGAGATATGGCTTGTTGGCCCACGCATGGGAGCAACTTGTAGCTTCATAACACCTCCGAGGAGATGGCAGGCATAGAAAATCCTTGCAAGTTTCTTGTTCTTAGAACTTAACATCTAAAAGCAGGCACGATGGAAGGGAACTATCTCCTTTGGTTTCCAGTTTATACTGCCTGGTGTCAATGTCTGACTCCAGCCCTTTCAGTGTTCATTATTACTTTTAAGTTCCATGTCTCTTCATCTACCTGTCTTGCTTCACTAACCAAGATGATTCTAGGTGAATTCCTTCCTTTGGACGTGAATAAAATTTGTGCCAAGCTATTGTTGCTGCAAGCTATAGCGTTTCTCACGTGTAACCGCTTGATTGTTTTTTTTTTTTTTTTCAAATTATGAATGGCATGTTAAAATGTGGGCTGTCCAGTGGGCTTTCATCTCATGTTGGATCTCCACAGTCTAAGCACTGGGCCCTGGGGTGCTCTAAGGAAAGCCACGTGGCAACCAACCCACGTCTTTAGAACACTACCGGAGTTAGGAAAGTAGGATGGCTGAGACTCAGGTATTTCCCACCCTTTGCCTCCTGGCTGGCTCACATCCTGTGACTCACACAACTGTGCTCCCAGGCACAAAGACTCCCACGGGGTGCGTGTGTGGCCATTGCCAGGGACCGCCATTGTCAGATGACAGTCCCACGCATGTCCGTATCCATGCCAGAGCAGGCCACGGCGAGAATGGCGTTTTCTAATCCCTGTCTTAGGGAGAGTCTTCTGAGTCTGAGGGTGTAACAACCGCCCCCCCCCCCCCCCAAGAAGGGCTCTCCCTGAGCTGGAGTGTTCTTTTTGGACCGAGTGACCATCCTCTTGGCTTCACACACCACAGGGGCTTCATGAAGCCAAGGCACATCGGTCTTCAAGCCAGCTTTCTGGCCTTCTCATTCTCACCCTCCACAGCAGACAACGTCCCGTTCCTGCCTCCCAGGTCCAATGTGAAAAGGTCTGCCATGTGTGTAGGGGGTAATTTTTTTAACTAGGTGACAGATACCGGGGGCAGATGCAGACCCTGCAGCTTCGGATCTTGTTCAAGTCCCTGCCCCTCCACCACAGATGGAGAGCCAGGAAAATTGACAAGCCAGCAAGTTTTAACGAAACCAAAGCTAAACCGCTGGGTCCTTAGAGGAGTCTGCAGACATCAACCTTTCACGAAACCTGAGTGTTTGCCCTTCTATATGAGTTGTTGCATTCTCATTCCCTGTCTGTCTGTCTGTCTGTCTGTCTCTCTCTCTCTCTCTCTCCCCCCCCCCGTCTTCACTAGAATATAAGCTCACTGAGATCAGGGACACTGACTCTCTTGGCCAGCTCCTATGATCAAGCACATCACACAACGAAGGTTCCATATATATTACTTTTTTTTTTTACTGACCCTCAAAATTGATACTAAAATATTTATAGCTCCGAAAGGTAATGTGATGTCTCTATTGCGTCCTCTCACCTTGAGTTCCTCCATGTTCTATAAGTATCAACTAATGTTTTTTATGATGCTATTACATAGAATCCCACAACTCACACCGGATAATCTCATTCAACCCACTTTAAAAGCCTTCAACATTGGTCTTGCTGTTCTCCAGACAATGAGCCCCATAGCTTGCAATGAAGTCCTTTCTTCAGGCTTTCCTACACATAGTGGAGTGGGGACTTGAGCCAGGTCCTGTCGCAGAGTCTACGTCTGACTCCGGGCTTCAGACCCCTGGTGAAATCAGCCCCCACGTGACCATCTGACAGCAGTGACATGTTAATCATCTCAGCAGGGACAAACTGGATTTATGACATCAAGGTTCTCCAGGACTTTGACAGCGACAAAGAAACCCAAGAGAGAAGCCAGCTCGAGGCAGAGAGCAGCCATGGCCAACCGGGCAGACTCTCTTTCTCGGAAGGGCAGGACTGAGGCTGCTGCAGGGCAGGGCAGCCTTCCCGGCAGCATAGCTCGGCTGGTGGGGCCAGCCATGCTGGGTTGCCTGGGCAGCATGGCCCTCCCCCTGAGAGGAGCACAGGTCTGCCTCTCCCTCTCCCACGGTGGCAGCCCCCTTGGGAGCTCATAACTTCCCAGTCTCTCCAGGCAGATGATGGCTGAGTCCTACACCCTTGCCCAAACAACCTTGCCATAGGACTCCTGACCTTACTGTGGACAATGAACTTATATATTAGTTCAACTTAGATAAAGAATTTTTAAAAATGAGTTATAACACAATAATATATATACATACATACAGTACTATATACACACTCACATGCATGCACACACACATGCATGCACACACATATGCATGCACATCTATTGTCAGAATTCTTGTCTAATACAACTGAAGACCAGAAGCATCCAGCTATTATTTGGCCAGCTGAATACAGAAGCCAGGCACTTAGATTGGAATTCTTCAACTTTGCCATTGTTGGACATAGTGGCAGGTCTGTGGCTAATAGATGTGAGGCATTTGCTTATCTTGTCTGATCTCTGCATCTCAACAGGGAACTTCACCAGTTGCTCTGTGCCTGTCTGCATGGCTTGGCTTACACTGGTGGCAGGTCAGATCCATGACAGCCATGCACGATGGCTTCTGACTTTCAGCTGTGCCTGGATGACTGTGCTGGGCTGTCTCACCAAAAAACCATGCTGCTTACAGGAGTTGTGTTTATCCTTTTTTTTTGGAAGGAGTGACCCTGATTTCTTCCTCCCTGAAGTCTGCTTTTCATGAACCAACAACTAATTGCTGAACAAGTAAGGTATTTAAATGTAACCATGACAGCTGTCCTGGTTTATATAGGGGGTATATATGTTTTTGGATTTTTAGTACAGGCCAAGCAGAGGTAGCTCGTGTCTGTAATTCTAGCTTCTCAGGTGGCTGAGATCTGAAGATCTCAGTTTGAAACCAGCTTGGGCAGAAAAGCCCATGAGGCTCTTATCTCCAATTAACAACCAAAAGGCTGGAAGTGGAGGTATGGCTCAAGTGGTAGAGCTCTAGCCTAAAGTGTTAAAGCTCAAGAACAGCACCTGGGCCCTGAGTTCAAGCCCTAGTACTGGCATGCATGTTTGCACACACATATACAAAACACAGACACAATCAGATAGTACAGATCATAGAAAAGCCAATCTTTTTGATTTAGAGACTGTCCTGATGATCTTATCCAAAACTTTCACTAGGTTCTGGGGAAAATACATTGTAGTCTCAAATACATAATCTACTCAGTTCCAGCCAGATTCAATATGCTAATAGTGCTCCAAACCAGAATATATAGAAAATTCATTCTCTCTATAGAGAGAATATATATGCACACACACACACACACACACACACACACACACACACACACACACACACATACACATCCAACAACCCAATACATTCTCTCTATACAGAGAATACATGCATACACACACACACACACACATACACATCCAACAACCCAATACATTCTCTCTATAGAGAGAATATATATGCACACACACACACATACACACACACACACACATACACATCCAACAACCCCTTCATGGTGCAAAACACAGTGCCATCTTCACCCACTCTTGTTTAGCCCAGAAGACTCAAATTTTCCAGGAATAATGAGATACAATGAAAGTTCATTCGTGTAGGGGATCGCAAACAGGATTCTGAATTCAATTATATATAACCGCTATTAATCATCTAATCAATTGACTGAAGAAAAGCTGTTGGCTAGAGAACTCTAAATTATTTTGACTGAACAGTATTAGCTAAATCAAATATTACAAAGCAATTGAGGAAAGATAAGCATGTTCAGGGCTCTTTACTGAGCGTTGACTGGGGGCATCCAAGAACTGGCATCTGTTCCTGCGTCTAGCTTCTTACACCCTGATTGTCAGTGTAAGATGTGGGGTTTCTGAGCAGAGCGGAGGCCCTCCATGAAGCCTGGGATTCCTCCCTTTCCCCAGGCCATCATTTAGGTCACAGTGACATACGCTACCTCGACTCATTTTCAAAGCGACTGTACATCTGTGCGTCTCTCTCTCCCTCTATGTCCGTAGGTGCACTATAGCTACAAAGGTCAAGTAGAGCCGCAGTGGAGCCCTATTGCAAAATGAGCCTGAAATTAATTACATCCCAGAGTCCACCAGGGACATTTGAAAATATAAGGAGGGCCGGACTAGCACATCTGGAGGAAGTACAGCTGCACCCATAACAGGGCAGCAGATCCTCACAACCCCCTCTCCCAAAAGCCGGCGACTGCCAGAGCGATGGCACACAACCTGCAGCTCATTCCAGACAGCATTGTACTTTTAATTCCAGGCCACACGCACGCAATACATTTCCATTAGGTACTTTCAGCTCCTTTCGTGAGTGTTGTTTTCCAGTTTCTTTGTGTGTTTTTTTTTTTTTATCATCTCCTGTGTAAAGATCTTTACCTTTATTCCTAAGTATTTTGCCTTTCTGTTATGTAGAAGAACAGGAACTCATTAACTTTCTAAATACGCTGATTTGGTGATGACATAATTTGTATATACGTATTGCATACATGTGACAGTGTCATGCGTCAGTTAAAACCATGATTTAAAAATTAAGCCATGTGCTCTTTGGGGCAGGGGACTCTGGGTTTCCCAGAGTACTGTGGAGCCTCAGCTCTCCACGCATACGGCAGAGGCTGCAAACCTCCATTCTGCCTGGGTCTCATTTCTCGTGGCTAGGCCATCACAGGCAGAGAGGCCTGTGTTTGTGTGTGTGTGTGTGTGTGTGTGTGTGTGTGTAAGAGAGACAGACAGACAGACAGACGCGGGGGGGAGGGCATTTCCCTGGCATTCCATCAGTATCTCTAGGGAGCTTAACTGGGAACTAGGAAGCAGGAAACCTCTTGGCCATCCTCCAGACCACCTTCCTGTCCTGAACAAATCCCCTCTCTCACCCACAGGTCACCCAGATTCCAGGCAGTTAGATGCCCAAATTGCTGACCAGGCACCAGTGCTACATAGACAAATAAAATACAACATGCTCAGTTTAACTCCATTTCCAGTCCTCCTAAGATGCTCTATCTCTATTCCTTTGTGTGTTTGTTTTCTCTGAACACTCCCTTCCCACATGATTGCTAGTGCATATGCTCCCAGCCCGGCAGGTTTTCTTCCCCCTGCCTTCCCTGCCCACCCTGTACGGGCTCCAGGCTCCTGGGCACACTACTCAACTTTGCTGGACCTCCCTTTTCTCACCTGTAGAATAGGGACATGCTACAGTGGGTTTTCTGTTGTTAGAACTACACACTTGGGATGGAGTCATTTGTAAAAGAGGTTTATGGAGTCCTGGAGCTTGGAAGGCAATCCAAAAGCCTGGTGCCAATTTTCACAAGGAATTTGCTGGGAACTCCGCAGGTCCTGAGATTGGCCAAGAGCATTATAGAGTGAAGCAGAGCTCACTGCCTGCGCTCAGGTCTCTTCTCCTTATGAAGCCACTGATGCCTCCTGCTATCGGAGGACCCCACGCTTATGACCTCAGCTAACCCATTACGATACCATTCAGAGAGTTTCCAACACATGAACCATAGAAGACATTCAAGCCACAGCCCCATGGACTATCATAGCAACTGTCTTACAAGTTTATCCATTTGACTTCGAAAGGGTGTCTACAGGTGGGGAGAGACTAGTGGTGATTCTGGCATAAGAGGAAGAGAACAGAGCTGAACTATGGGCCAAAGTGATGGACCAGCTGTAGCACATTTTCCAAAGAAAGTCCAGATCATATCGTCTTTCCCTACCCACCCCCGCCTTCATCTGTGCTTTTAATTTTGAATATACAAGAAATTGGAATTCACACATTCTAATGTAAACAGGTAAAATCTTCCAACAAGCTGGAGAATTGTAGCCCCAAACATCGAGATGTTAATGGGAAAATAGCAGGTGTGTGCCTGCCACGTCAGCTCCCCCCAGTCCTGCTGGCTTCTTGGCAGTCACCCCAGAACACATGAAAATGACTGACACATCTATTTCACAAGTTGGTCTGCCAAGCATAAGATGAGGGTAGAACAATTGGATTTCTTTATGTGTGTGTGTGTGTGTGTGTGTGTGTGTGTGTGTGTGTGTGTGCGCGCGTGTGTATGCGTGTGGTCAGTCATTGGGCCTGAACTCGGCCTGGGTGCTGTCCCTCAGCTCTTCAGCTCAAGGCTAGTGCTCTACCGTTTGAGCCACATCACCACTTCAGCCTTTTCTGCTTATGTGGTGCTGAGGAATCGAATCCAAGGCCTCATGCATGTCTACCACTGAGCCACCTTCCCAACCCGAAGTACTGGATTTCTCCCCGAGGTACTGGGTTTCCCAGCACCTGGAGAGAATGGAAGGTGGAAGGCCTGATGGAGAGCCTAGGATCTTACACAACCATTGCCACATCTCTCTCTTCCCAGCCTTGGGCATCCATCCCTCAGAGATACAGATTTCAAATCACTTCAACTTGCCATGCTAACAAATCCCACTGTCTTATCCACTTGTCTCTGTTGAGAAGCCAGTGGAGTGAGTCCCAGGCATGAAGGGATGCTAGGAAGAGGCCTGCCATCCCATCTGGATGATAAGGATGAGTTGAAGCAGCACCCATGACTTCTTGGTATGCCTCTCCTGTGTTTGGTCCAGGTGGGCAACGTGGAGTGAGCCAAGTAGACAAGGATGCTGCTATGGGGAGCTCATGTGCTAGTTAATCAGAAAGAACTGACTTAAACGACATAGTGACAAAGCTGTATTTTCCTTAAGGGAGCTGTTTATAGGGGGCGGGAGCAAGAGGTTCACGAGAAATTCCCTGTTCACAGGGGCAGAGTTCAGAGATCTCAGTTCCCCCAACCCCCTGCAAACAACAGGGACTTCCTAAAACAACAGGGACTGCTGCATTATGGGAAGACAAGCAGATTGTAAATCATCACATGTACCACATCACAAAACCAGCTCAAAGTTGAGAATCACCCAGACAATGAGTTCAGGGGCATTTTTAAGGTAACCACTGATGCTCTGTAGACAAGTTGACCTTTGCATTGCGCACCATCCTTTGATGTCTTATAAATTTAGCATATGAGTGGTTTGGGGTACTCTAGTAAGTATTATGTTTGCTTAACTGGTTAAGAACATAAATCAAGCATTTTCCCCAAATTATTGCTATTGTTATTATGAAGGAAGTTATTGCTGAGAGGTGAAAGCCATCTATGGTTTCCAGACTTATTGTTCCCTCCCTCTGGGTCAGAGTTGGATTGCTATACATTTGAGGATTTCTTTGTTCAGGATACAGCAGCAAGCCTTACATTAGCCACATGAGCTAAGAAACAGGAAGACTCCACTAGAGTCTGTGTGGGGTCACTGGAGATTTGACCCCATCTCTCACAAAAGGAGCCTAGGCCCTGCTTTGGGAATGTAGAGGAGAAACTCTAAAGGAAGATGGGGGGCAAGGGGGCAGGGAAGGGTGTTGTCAATCAATTCAGAGCCTGGGAATCTTGGCACACACTGCCCGGGAGTTACAATGCTGTTCATCGCCAGAGTCCAGAAACCAAAAGGGATCCTATAGTTGGTTTCCTGGGGACATCTTCAACTGTCAGCACCTGCAGCTCTCAGTTTCTGGGATAGTTTCTGGGTTATTTTCCCCAGAACTTCTGTTTTATGTTGTTGTTGTTTTCTCTTGTTTTCCTTCATTTGGAATGATAAGTATGAAGCCGCATGGCCAGCTCTTTGTACTGATAGAGGGACTTGTGGACATTATTTTTGCCCAGGCTGGGCTGGAACCACAATCTTCCTGAGCTCCAGCTCCTGAGTGGCTAAGATGGCAGCCGCTGGCACTTGGAGATCTAACTTACATTTTCTATTCAGAGATAGATCGTGATCTCTGTATTATTTTGTAACTCTGGCATGTTAGTTCACAAGGACTTCCTCTGGTTGTAGCTTATTTCATTCTGCCGCACTTTTCTTGGCTACAGGCTTATCCTACTCAGAAACCAAGCAGAAGATGGGTGCTTGAAAAGACTGCAGCAGACAGGCAGAGAGAGCCAAAAGAAAAGGGTATAGCTTTCTACCTTAGCCTGGGCTGGTGGCTCACATCTATAATCCTAACTTCTCAGGAGGCTGAGATCTGAGGATCACAGTTTGAAGCCAGCGCAGGCAGGAAAGTCCATGAGACTCTTTTTCCTTTTTTTTTTTTTTTTTGCCAGTCCTCAGGCTTGAACTCAGGGCCTGAGCCTCTTTTGCTCAAGGCTAGTGCTCTACCACTTGAGCCACAGCACCACATGCAGCTTTTTCTGCTTATTTGGTACTGAGGAATCGAACCTAGGGCCTCATGGATGCAAGGCAAGCACTCTACCACCGAGCCACCTTCCCAGCCCTCCATGAGACCTATATCTCCAACTAACTATCAGGAAACCAAAAGTGGTGCTGTAGCTGAAAATGGTACGTCACTAGCCTTGAGCAAAAAAAAAAAAAAAAAAAAATTCAGGGACAGCGCCTAAGTCCTGAGTTCAAAGCCCACAGCCCCAAACAAAAAAGAACCGCCTTACTGTATGTGATTTGCATTTGCTAATACCTCTGAGACTATCTGATTTTATGGAGTCCTCACTGTAAGGTCTGCCCCTGGATGGCCAGCAGACTCCACCCTCCTTGCAGCAGAGTCTCCACCCAGTACCTGCGTTACCTAGGCAACTGGGACACCTGGAAGAGGTCACATCTGCATCCGCTGAGGTCACATCTGAATTTGATGTGGCCACACCTTTCCCCGCCCATACCCTACATAAGGCCTAGCCCAGGCCCAGACTCTCTCTTTCTCTCTCTGTTCATTTTTCTAGCTCTTGCTCTTGCTCTTCTTTTCTAGCTCTCTTGCTCTTGCTCTTCTTTTCTAGCTCTTCCCTCTCTCTTTCTCTCTCTGTTCATTTTTCTAGCTCTAGCTCTTGCTCTTCTTTTCTAGCTCTCTCTGCTCTCTCTCTGCTCTAGCTCTTTCCTCTCTCTTTCCCAGCCACGTGGAGTGCCAACCTTGCCTGGTCCCAGCAGGTCTACTGAATAAACCTACCCCTTACCTGAATACCACGTGCGTGCTGGTGCTGTTCTTACTCGACTACCTCTTTTTAAAAACCTAACACTCACAATCCCACTTATGCATTCCAGGTTGAGAAAGATACCAGGAGACAGGCAATAGGGTACGTGACTTTGCCTGCATTTCACACTTCATGTATATGCATGTATGTATACATATATACGTATATGTAAACACACATATATTTGCATGTACATGTATGTACATGTATATTTGTATATACATAAATGTTTATTTATTTATATGCATATGTCCATATATGACGTGTGTGCCCATATATGTACATGATGAGGACTCATGGACAGAATCTACCTTTCCTACTTCACCAAGTTTTGTACTTTCCTACTCCTTCTTTCTCTGTCTGAAGTTTGTCTTATTTGTGAACCAGCCTGAGAAAGCATCATGTCTGGTGTCAGCCTCAACAGGTCAAAGCAGGCCCTGTGTGGTTCCCTGATCAACTTTTCCTATCAGAGTGGCCAGCCTGAGAGCCAGCGCTGGTGTAACTGGAACCCAAGTCCTCCTTTGATGTGAAAACAGGCTTCCAAGGCTTCCAATCCAACCAGCCTTAGGGCTCTAGTGAGTGATTCACTTTCCCTTCCTGTTGTTATAAATGTCGCTCATTGTTGAAAACCTTTTACTTGTTGGGGCTGAGTCTTCTCCAAATAGCCAAGAGATGAGTCGTCAGTTGAAAAACAGCGAGTGAAAGTATTGTGCCTAGTGTCACATTCCTCTTTTTACCTCCTTTCTTCTTTCTTCTTTTCTTTTTTTAATTTTGTGCTGGTCCCAGGGCTTGAACTCAGGGCCCCTGAGCTGTTTTGTTCAAGGTTAGCGTCCTTCTCTTGAACCACAGGATTTTGGGGTAGTTAATTAGAAGCCTGGGCTGGCTTCTAACCATGATTCTCAGAACCTCAGCTCTCAGCCTCCGAGTAACTAGGATTACAGACATCAGCCACCAGTGCCCACCACAGGGCCACACCCTTTAATTTGGTGGCATCTCTCATCTCTAAGCAGGAAGAGACAGAGAAGAACCAGTTAGCATCCACATATAAACTTCTGGACCGGGAAAAGTGTAGCCCGCAGGAATTCATGTCATGCCCAGCCAGAGATCTGCAAAGCCTCTGAGAACTCATCTGCTCCACGCAAACCCCTCCTCCGGCTGTCGGCAGCACAGTCACACAGCCCCTGTGTGTGCTCAGTGGCTTTCTGAGCGAGCCCGGGGAAGAACTAGGAAGGCAGCCTTAAATCCCCTGGCCTGGTGGACAAATGGAGCTGTAGTTTCTTCCAGGAGGGAGGAAGGAGTCTCATCAGAGTGACAGTTTCTCAGAGTAGTGGACCAAGAACTTGGCACCGGGGTGAACTTTATTGATCTCAGAGTCGGGAGACAGAGCCCCCCCCCCAAAAAAAATCCAACACCAAAGGACACCTGAGGAAATGGGTCAGAGAAGTGCGTGAAGAGGACCGGAAGTTGAGGAGGGAAGTGGTTCTTAGGACCGGAAGTTGAGGAGAGGGCATATCCAGTGAGACCCCTATGCTATGTACAGACTCCTCAAGAAGCCATGTGGTGTGGAACGGACACAGAGCCCTGGGATTGGCTGAATTGTGCATTTCTACTACAATACACCCTAATTTAGAAGGACTTGATAGTATACATTTTGTATGACTCATACAAACACCTTCTCATTGTTCTAGCCTTTAATAAGCCCCAGGTGTGTGGTAAAATTACCCCTTTTACCTAATTTAAGACCAAGCTAAAAAGTTGCTGTTAAAGATATGTTTCTGAAGAAAGCAATGAAGGAGAAATAAAAAAGGTATGTTTAGAAGAAAACCTGTCTTTTTAGTTTCTTATTTCTCTCACTGTGGAAATTTCATAAACACAAGGAAATACAAAGAAGTATAAAACAAATGTGCCCACACTAATCAGTGGCAATGGAATTTACATTTGCCAGTCTTTATCTAGAGAGTTTTGAAATCATTGTTGAATTATGAAAACTATAGTTTACACCCCTCATGTTTGAGTAATAGTATAACACATGCCTTTTATTTTGCTTTTCAAAATCTCTTTGAAATGCCATTCTTAGTGACTATAAGATCATTCTACATTATTCACCTAATTGTGCTTTGCATGAGTGCTAAACATTTAAATTACTAAAAAAATTTAGTAATTTAGCCGGGTGCTGATGGCTCATGCGTATAATCCTAGCTACTCAGGAAGCTGGATCTGAGGATCACAGTGAAGCCAGCCTGTTCAGAAAATTCTATGAGGTTCTTATCTTCTATTAACCAGAAAAAGATCAGAAGTGAAGCTGTGGCCTAAGTGGTAGAGCATTAGACTTGAGTAAAAAAGCCAAGCGACAGTACAAGTCCCTAAATTCAACCCTCAGAATTGATACAAGAAAATAATAATTAGGTAGCAAACAGTTCTGTGATAAATATTATTATTCATAAACATAATTTATGATAAGCATTATTTTCTTAGGAAAACAGGAGAATTATACTCTGTGAAGTACTTTGAGGTTGCTCATTTATACTACTATGGGAATGGTAACTTCTTCCGGCCTTTAAATTTCACTAGAAATGAAAGACTAATCAATGGCTCTACAAAACCTGCCAGGATTCAGTCTACTTTTCTTTTCCCTCTTGGCCATTTTTGTTATTGTTAACTTGTGTTTCCCAAACTTGTGATGTCATAAAAACTTGTGATCTGTCAGTAGGAGGAGTTCTGGAGAGACTAGCTTCATGTTTGAGCATCTCAGGCCCCAGAGATCAGATGTGAATCTCCCATGGTCTACAAGAAGCCTGTGCAGAGCTGAGATCAGAACAGAGGTCTCAATCAGACAGCGCCAGTTCTAGCTAATACCATGTCCTAGACTTTCCTCATTAAGACCCTACTCGTTAATGGAAGAACAATAAAACATTCGGGTTATAAAAAGTTCTGATCTTTACTATTGATGATGTTTATTACTCAAATAGAGAAAAATGCTCTTAGCTAAATGAAACCAATTAGTATAAATAGAAATGATGTTACTGTTAGGGCTTGAAGGTGAAATTCCCCCACAGGCGTATGTATTAAAAATGTGATCCCGAGGTGGCGGCTCTATTTTGGGAGGTGGCAGGAACTTTAGGAGTGGGGCCTTGTTGAAGGAAGCATGTTCACTGGTGGTGGGATTTGAAGGTTACACCTGGTCCCCGCTCCGTTTCTCAGTCTCAGTTCCTGTCTCCCGTGAGGAGAACCCCACGGTGGTCCAAGGACTGTACACTGAAACCTCTGACGCCCTGAGCCAAGCTAAATCTTTCCTCCTTTAAGGTTTTCTCTGTAGCATTTGGCCACGGAGGCAATAAAATTGCCAAACACGGTTATTTAATTTTTTGTAATGTCATTAGATCTAACGCGATTTGCGTTAACTCTGCATTGGGCATATAACACTCCTTTCTTGTGTGAAATGTTTCATAATACATTTTTAAAGATCCTCTTGAGAGATTAGATAAGTTCCAGATTTTTTTTTTAATCAACACTTTAAACTTTTGAGACTTTCTACTGTCAACTGGAGGTTTGCTTCTTTCAGTAACATTGCAGGGGGAAAACAAAGCAATCCCTGAGTCATCCCATTAAGGTGCATCATGGATAAAGAATGCTTTGGTGTTCCCTGTTTCTCTGCAGGAATGAGGTAGTTTTTGTTTTTCTTTTGTCTCAGCCTCATCCTGAAGGTATGACTTTTGCAGGAAAACAGCAATCCCCTCTTCACTCTGCCTGAGGGTACAAAAGCCAGTTAACTCTTGGAAAACCCACTGACCACCCAGAACAGTCTGGGGAAGTCTGCCCAATGATCAGTTCTCCAGTCGTTAGTTCTCTCCACTCTGCAAGGTGATAGGAAAGGGAAGGGCTCCCCGGGAAGCAGGAAAAGAAGGTAGAAGGCTGGGATAGGCAGGGCTTCCACGGAAGTAAATCCCCAATGGAAGTGAGCTTCCTCAACAGACAGGATTATCTCTGATTACACGCAGATGGACATTGCTTTGGTTTGAGCCTGACTTGTCCTCTCCTAAATTCATGTTGGAAGTTCATCCCCACGAGGAACTATGGGGAGGGGAGAAGCCTTGGGTGCAGCTCTGGGGAAGGGCTCTGGGTGCAGGGCTGTGGCCACCCTGGTTCCACACCAGCATCATGTAAGTGAAAACAGACAGAGCCTTCTAAACAGGATTAGGTCTCTTTCTTTATGAATAGATTCATCCATTTATTGAAGTAAAATAGCAATGAACCAGTGGCTCGTGAGCTACCTGGTCAGGGGGCCTACCATCAAAGCCAGTTTAGCTTACAGGCTTCTGTCTCTTGCCTAGCCTCTGCCCACAAAAAGACCTTCACCAAATGCTGGCCCTTGCCTTGGTCTAGAACCAAAAGCCACATGAGCTTTTACTTTTAATAACTTATCTGATCTTTAATACTGTGACATTAGCAACAGAAAATGAGCAAATTCAGGTTCAAAACTGATTGCACATCATATGCAAAGAAATAAACCCATATGGGGATCGGCAGCCACATGAAGTAACAGAAGCGGGTCCTCAGTGCCCTTAATTACTGAAAGTATTGCACAGAAACTATCCATTGTTTTTTGGTTGGTCATGGGGCTTGATCTCAAAGCCTGGGCACTGTCCCTGTGCTTTTTCATGCAAGGCTAGCACTTTAGCACTTTGATCCACAGTACTACTTCCAGCTTTCTGATTGTTAATTGGAGACAAGAGTCTCATGGACTTTCCTGCCCAGGCTAGCTTTGAACTGTGATCCTCAGATCTCAGCTTCCTGAGTAGCTAGGATTACAAGCATGAGCCACCGGCGCCTGGCTTAATACTCCCCCCTTTAACAGCTAGAGCATCATAGTTTTTCCCTTGAGGGTTGGTAGACTTGGTTACTCAAGTCTGAAGCATAGAATAGAGTGGACCACTCAAATGTTACTTGTATGATTAGATTATAAATGAGGCTGTGGCTGCCATCTTAAGAAATGAGATGTAGGAAGTACTTGCTGTTGTATATGCCCATTGGCACAGAAGGAATGCAGAAAGGACAACCAGGAACCAGAGACACCCATCACACCCAGGGTGGACGGGGTCAGGAGTGGGAGGAGGTGTTGAGGTCCCAAGGGGTCTATTCTGAGTACAATTTTGCATATAATTTTGATGTTGAGAATCATGCTATCTTTTACATGCTGGAGATAAGTAAAGAAAATCAGTAAGGTTAGGAATACAAAGAGATAGAAAATGAAACACAAATAGCAAAAACGTAAAATTAATTCTATTTCAAGCAGAAAGCAAAATAACCCTGAAGAAGAACCAAAAAGGTAACCCAAGAATTGGACCATAGAGATAAAAATAACCCTATTTTGCATCCTGAGCTGGGGTTCATGTACTACTTTCACAGTAGTTACAGCAACTCTGAAACCAGTGATCATGAATTCTAGAATTGAGTAAGTAACCAGCGCTAAAGAGATAGAAGTCAGCTTGCAGTTAGGACTAGGAATGTCATTATGAACTCAAGTGTTTGGGTAAAACAGTAGATGTGTATACATGTGCACATCCACACAAATGAAACTTAGAGGTTTCATTTTGCCTTAAAGCTCTTTGCGCTGGAGCGTGGGGTGAGGCTGTAACCCAGGCCTTTACTTCTCAACACCAATCAATCCCCACCAAAAGGAGCCAGTTCCCCAGAGAGATAATTGATCCCAGGGCTGGGGCTGGGAAAATACATATGAACCCCAAATATCTAGGTGTTCCAGAAAGCAAGGAAATGTTCAGAGAACTACCAGGATGTGTCAAAGGACACAGAAGACACCAGCAAGTTTCCCCTTGCCAGATCTGAAATGATTTTAGCATCAGAATAATGACTGAATAGGCCAGCACCAGTGGCTCATGCCTGTCATCCTAGCTACTCAGGAGGCTGAGATCTGAAGATTACAGTTTGAAACCCGGGCAGGAAAGTCTGTAAGACTCTTATCTTCAATTAACCGCCAAAAAGTCACAAGTAGGACTGTGGGTTAAGTGGTAGAATTCTAGCTTTGAGCTAAAAAGCTCAGGGACAAGGCCCAGGCCCTGAATTCAAGTCCCAATATTGGCAAAAAAAATGCAAATCAGAATATAAAAGTCTACAGTGACATCAGCTAATATTTTAGTAGGCTAGAAAGTTCTTTCCTAGAACACAATTTCAATGGATAAGTGCAGAAAAAATGGTACGATCAGAAGACCAGTATGCAACCATCACAAGGCAGCAGTGGTTTGAGGCAAGAACCCTCCATTACTCCGAAAACCACTGGTGACAACAAGGGACGAAATCAGGAACTCCAGCCTCTCGTCACAATGTGCTTCGTGATTCCTCAGGGAAAAAGCTCAACTTTATATTAGAGAAATGAGCTTGACTCAGTGATCAAGCCGGGGTGCAACAGGGGGAGAGAGAGGAGAGGGAGAGGGAGAGAGGGAGGGAGAGAGAGTAAGAGAGGCAGACAGACACACAGACAGACGTACACACAGATAATTATAATAAAAACCAACCATGGTGAAAGGAAAGGGGAAAAATTACTTGAACTATTTTTGCAGCTTTTATATTAGCACTTACCCAAGAACCTGGATTTTTACTGGCACACACACACACACACACTCACACACACGCGCACACACACATTTGCTGGCCATGTAATTTTCATGAGAACAAATGTTTGGAAAGAAGCAATTCACTTCTCAGTCGATCCAAATCTCCCTGATCAATATCGGTGTTTATGTCTAGTTTAAAACAAGCTCGGTCACAGAAGCCCAGGCCTCACAAAGCCCAAACAAAAGATCTCTTTGGAAAGCTCTTCTGAGTCATTTCTTGGGAATTCCCAACACCTGCTTGATGTCTCCTGGCCCATTATTGTTTTCACTTGAATGTATTTTTTGAATGCGTGATTGTTATACGTGTTTAAGAAAAAGAGTTTCCCAATGCAGGAGCTCAATCAGTTTCATGAGATAAATTCTTCTTTTATTCAGCTGTGACCATGCAAATCCTGAAATCAATTTGCTAGCACTCATATTGGTTAGAGATAAGCTATTTACAGAAAGAACGGAATACAAAGTGAATTTCGGATTGGAGAAAAATGAGGGAATGGTTTGGTATCACTCGGACTACAGCACGCGCAGCATGGAATTATGAGCCACATTCTTGTATCTTTTGTTCTAGTGATACATTCTACTTTATCCTGCTGTGAAAGAGTTGGCCAAGTTTGTGTATCTGAATTCTAATAAAATAGTATATTAGAGAATTCATTTAAAAAAACAGACATGAGTTAGATGAAGCCAAGAGACCCATCTAAATATAAGAGAAATTTCCAGAAGCAGAAACTATTGCAGAGGGGGAAGAGCTATATTAATAATATAGAAAAGATATTTTTAAAATGTTTCCCTTAACTGAACCCAGATCCAAGTCCTCAATGAAAGGCCCACCAACGTCTGGAAGAACAGAAGGAGATCCAAACGCAGTGATGTTTTCAAGGAAAAAGGAAATTTCTTTTTGGTATCTAAGGGAAACGTTTCAAAGGTTTAGGAGGAGAAACATGCAATCAGGTTGTAATCAGACTTAACTTCTACAGCATAAAGTGCTAAGCATCAACAAATCAATATCTCTACACTTTTGAAGGAAATTATAGTAGCCCAAGAATTCTGAAATTTAGCAAGCTATTATTTGGGTATAAGAATAAACAGAAACAAATCCTCCAGAGAACTAGAAAGACTAGAACCAATTGCTACTAACTTGACTTAAACAATAACACATCTATTTTCTTACATTTCTAGCAATTAGAGGTCTTAAATCAATCAAGGGGCTCAAAGCACTGTGCCCCACTCAAGATGTAGAGAAAAGTTAGTCCTCTGCCTGTTCCTGCTGCTGGAACTGTCTGCTCTGGGTGCCTGGGGCTCCTCCTCCATCCCCTGGAGAGCAAAGAATTCACTGACCTTTCTTCCATCCTCACATCTCCTGAAGACTCTCCTGCTCTGCTTCCCAGATCCACCTAAAATGACCTTGTGGTGACATTGGGCCCTGCTTGGGTAATCTCCACCTCCCTCCCAAAGTCACTTTGAGAGTGGCTTCAGTGCCACTTAGAATCTCCGTCTATAGTCTCCGATTTAGCTTCTAGAGGCTGCCCACACTCCTTTGCTTAGGGCTCCACGTTCCATCTTCAAACCTCCATCCCTGCATTTACAAATCTCTTTCTCCTGCCGGCTCACCCACAGATCCCTACTGTACAATGTCCCTCGTATCTTTTACTATACACAAGACTTAGACATCTTTTGTTTAAGACCACATACGTGTAAAATTCTATATACGCATGTGTAAAATGCCAAGCGGAAGCCCTTTTAAACAAATAATAGCCTCTAAAATGATATGTGTGACAGGAAAGTAAAGCGGGCTGTGTTGTGAGGCAGGTCCTTGTGGGAGGGAGAGGGTGAGCAAGAGAGTGAACGAGAGCCAATTGATCAAAGTAATTCACAAAAAAGTATGATAAGAGGGCTGGGAAGGTGGCTCAGGGGTAGAGTGCTTGCCTTGCATGCATGAGGCCCTGGGTTCGATTCCTCAGCACCACATAAGCAGAAAAAACTGGAAGTGGCACTGTGGCTCACGGAGTAGAGCGCTAGCTTTGAGCTGAAGAGCTGAGGGACAGCGCCCAGGCCCAGAGTTCAGGCCCACGACAAAAAAAAAAAAAAAAGTATGATAATAGAGCAATGAGACCAGTTGAAATTGTTTTAAGAAGAGGATGGAGAGAGGAGGACCAATGAGGGGAGGGATTCGTTTGTGCTACACTGTGTGTGTGTGTGTGTGTGTGTGTGTGTGTGTGTGTGTGTGTGTGTGTGTGTGTGTAAATGTCATGAATGAAAGCCTTTGTATATCTAATATAGGCTGATAAAACACCAAAATTTCCATTGGAAATGAGGATATGAGAATAGTCTATACTATTTTTAAATAGAGATGTTAGGACAGGGGACAGGACCGTCATCACCAAGCAGAGCTCAGTATTCTTAGCAGCTTCATTAATAAATAACCAGAAAGGGCACTTACTGATCTAAACACACCTATGAATTTAAGTCAATGAGAAGATGAGAGAGAAATACAGTATACATTGCTAGGAAACCTAACAAACCATTTGGGAAAAAATATATTTGGATCCTAAACATAGCTGTCCCAAGACAGTAGAGCTATATACATAGATACATGCACAAATATCCAAACCATTAAAAAATGAAACCACAAAAGTAGTGTAAGAAATGTAAGTAAATGATTTCCTAGCTTTAGTGGAAGATGGATGTGTATGACTCCTAACCAAGAATCCTGAAAGGAAAACATTAGGTAACAAAGTTAATTCCAAATGGTGAAAACATTCAAAGTTAATAAAGGAAAGGTCAGTGACACACTACCTATTTTTTTATTGAGTGAAAAGCTTTATTGCTATTATAAAGGTGATAGTCAGAGGAATTCCAATTACATGAGTCAAGTAATGAGTGCAGTTCTTTCTTTTTTTGGGGGGGGGGGTCTGGTCGTGGGCCTGAACTCTGGGCCTGGGCGCTGTCCCTCAGCTCTTCAGCTCAAGGCTAGTGCTCTACCAATTGAGCCACAGTGCCACTTTCGGCTTTTTTTTCCCTGCTTATGTGGTGCTGAGGAATCAAAACCAGGGCCTCATGCATTCAAGGCAAGCGCTCTACCACTGAGCCACCTTCCCAGCCCCAAGAGTGCAGTTCTTTTTGTAAAACATCCTCTCCCCCGCTTCCCTCTCTCAATATCTTAGAAATGACAAAAATAAATATCCCTTGGATTTAAAGAATACATAAAATTGACAACCAAGCGTGACAAAAGAGAAGTTGGGCAAACACAGACCACACAAAAATAAAAACACAGATGTTCTGGAAAGGATTCGAACAGAAGGAGTAAACATAAAAAGAGCTCTACCAAGTTAACCAATGAACTTTTGAAAATTACGTCTAGTTGGTTTTTTTCCCTCCCATTTGTTTGTGTATCGGTTCTTGAACTCTGGGCCTCAGAGTTTGGTTGGCTTTTTTCACTCAAGGCTGTCCCTCTACCACATGAGCCACATCTCCACTTCTGGCGTTTTGATGGTTAATTGGAGATAAGTGTGTCAGATTTGTCTGCCAGGGCTGACTTCGAACCCAGGTCCTCAGAGGTCAGCCACCCGAGTAGCTAGAATTACAAGTGTGAGCCTCTGGTGCCAGGCTGGTGATATCCAGTCTTGATGGGAGGGATCTTATGGTTCACATTTCGGGCAAGATGACCAACCACACACCCCAAGGTTGCAGATGCAAGTATGGCATGATGGGTCCCCAGGTACCGGGAGTGTACCCAGGTGGCCTAGGGCAAGCCAGGCTGCTCTGCAGGGGTTCTGTGCAGCACTCCCTGCCCCTGTCCCATTGCACCCATTATAGGTACTGACCCTGGAAAGCTCCTGACTTCAGGCTTAACTACTGAAGCAAGGCTGTGGTGAGCAGTTAGGGGCCTGCTAGGTCTACATCAGGCAGGAGAATGGTGCCCACTTCTGTACCCCTGTGCCTGTATGAGACCCTCCATTCCCACCCAACCCGTCTCTCTTCTAGTCCTGTCCCCATCTGAACACAGCCAAGTCCCCGCTTCTCTGAGTTGAAAAGAGAGCCAGCATATAAATTCCACTCCTCTCTCCCTCTCGAGAATGTGTGGGGGAGGGGTTATTTACTCCCGGGCCGTCCACAGAGGGACGAAGGGGAGTGAATTCCTTAGCTGAACTCAAAATGAAAATCAAATATGATTCCGATAAATCATAGAGTGTGACATTCCAGCAGCCTCCAGGTTTTATCTGTAGTTGAAAGTTTACACCTTTGAAGATCAGACAAGTTGCTTCCCTTGGGAAATGAAGTCTTGGCATCTTAAAAAAAAAAAAGAAGGAATTAGCAGCTGCTTAGCCAGCACAGCCAAGAGCAAGAAATAAGGCTTGAAATAAATTAATCCCTTACATAATTAAAATATTAATGGTAACTTTAGGGCATGCACATCTCCCTTCCCCCCCATACCTCCTTCCCTCACTCCATCACCTTCCAAAAGTAGGCAACAGTTCCTCACGCACGCACAGCTATTAACTCCACGTGGAGTCTCTTGACTTTTATTTACAGACTCAGAGCAGAGCCGAGTTCGAAGGGTATCCTCAGGATGGAAGGAAGTGCAACACTGGGGATGTGGTCTGGAAAGGGGATCAACGCTCTCTCTTTCTCTCTCGCTGTGTCTATCTCTGTCTCTGTGTGTCTCTTTTTTCCTCTGTGTCTTGTCTCTGTCTCTCTCCCTCTCTCTGCCTTCAAGACACCATGAGGTAAACAACTTCCTTCTGCTGTGACGCTTACAGCCATTAATGCCAAGAAAACACAGAATGAAACCTCCATAACATAGATAAACCTTCAGCCTTCCTCCTGGGAGCTGACTATCAGAGTTACAGACTGTCATAGTGACAGAAAGCTGACTGGCTCAACATGACCTTCTCCAGCTCCATCCTTTCAAATGGTATTGCTCCATCCCTCTTCATGGCCGAGTAATACTCTGTGGTGTATGTGTCATACCACGTTTTCTTCCCTAGGCAAAGTTAGCTGAGAAAGGTGGAAATCCAGGTCCCACATTTGGCTAGGCAGACAGGCAGGCAGCTCTATGCTCTAGGCTGGATGGGGAGCAAGGGTCTTTATGCTTAATGAAACTGAGCAAGAAAGGCAGAGCCTCCAGATTCTCATCCCTTATTCTTCAGACTGTTGCTGCAGAGGCTTTTGGTTGCCCCTGTCCCTGGTGCCATCCATCCCACGGTGCCCATTGCCCCTCTTCTCTAAAATGCCACCTGTTCACAGTTCCTGCGATTAGCAGGATGTGCATGTGCTTCTGTTCAAGTCCATCCAAAGTCATTTCTGGCCCTCATGAGGCGTTAGCATACTCTCCCATGACCCGCCCCCCCCCCCCCCAGAGGTGCAAAGCAAGCCTTCGTGACGGTGCACGCTTGGCTGTAATCAGTCTGCTCTGCAGTCTCGTCAGGAGAAAATCACGCTGCCTTTCATCGGGGCACGCTGTCATCGCTGCTTTTCCATCGTGAAGGAGGAGGAGGACGTGATTACATGCTTCAATGTAAGATATGCAATTTTCCTAAAAAGACTACTTACAGAGACACATTTTCAATCAGGGCTGCAGAGCCTGGGGAAGAAAAATGTTTGATTAATATTCCATCAAGGGTTTCAACATATGGTTCTGTGTTGAAAGGATTTTAGAAAACTCGACCGAGGCAGATGCAGCTCTGGGTATGAAGATAACAGTGGATGACTGTCAAAGAGGAGGCATCTCATTTAATGGGAAAGGCAGTGGGGGCTCTTGGGCTGTAGCTGCCCTGAAGTCAGGATCCAGGCCTGTGTTTTCTAGAAGGCACCACCAGTGTGATGATCGGTATCCAGGACAGAGTGACCACACCGTCGAGCCAAATAAACTGCTTGTGTGCCTGAAGAAATGTGTGGAAACCCGGCAGAAGGTCAGTGCCTTTTGACCGTTCTCTGAGTACTGTCTTTGTGCTATTCTGCCATTGGGTGAGTGTTTACTCCCCACAAGACAAAATAATTGTTACCAAACCCACTTCCTCTTCCTCGGGAGACACAAACCAACCTCGTCTCAGGCCCTTTGGGGACAGGCGGCCGGTCCATTGCATTTGCTCTGAGCACTTCACCCAAATTCTCCCTTCCAGGTGGCCCCATGGAACCTTGGGGACATGTGTGGATGATGAGGAAAGCTTCTTTAGCCTGGACTTGAAGGACCTTCAGCTTGAATGCCCGCCCAGGACGGTATGGTGAACTGGAATAGAACATCCAGCAAACACACTGGAGATGGGACGTAGCCCCTCCCCGTAAGGACCAGCCAACTCTAGCATGGATGGTGTGGCTCTTCATATCTCCCTGAGGACAGTCAGCTGCTGAGGGCCAGTCCTTTCAGAACAGGATAAGAGATAAGTGACAGCCCTGATCAGCCTTGTTGAGAATGCCCTGGTTCAAGACCATCGTCAGTACACTAACTCCGGACAGTAGAATGTCAGATGCAGAGCAGAACCGAACGGGATGGGATCCTGCAAGAGGACACACCGATGGCCAACTCTTGAGCTGGCTCAGCATGGACCACGAGTGCTTGCAGGAAGAGGACTCTCATCCACCCAGGTAATGCCTGAAGGAAATCTAGCTCCCAAATGTACAACAGGCAATGAGTTTTCAGTACATTCATTTAAAGAGCCTCGGAAGGGCAGGACATCAGTGACTCACGTCTGTAATCCTAGGTACTCAGGAGGCGGAGACTGAAGCTCCACAGTTCAAGGACAGCCTGGGTAAAAAGTTTATGAGACCTCACCTCAGCCAATAACGGGGCATGATGGTGTCCCGTCATTCCAGCTACAATAGGAAGCATAAATAGGAGGATTCCAGTCCAAGCTGGCCATAGCAGAAAGTAGTTACTTAACTCAGAAATAGCAAAAAGAGCTGAGGTACAAGTCAAGTGGTAGAACACTCAACCTAGCAAGCACAAGAGCCCTGAGTTCAAATGGCAGGCAGTACTGCCAAAAGTAAGATTAAAAGGAGCCTTAGTATCCTGAAATTATAAAGTATTTCACTATCAATTTCTCAGCCCTCAAGATGCCTTTGCAACCCAGTGAGGTGACCCGTTCAAGGCACACAACCCATGGAGAAGTTAAACCAAGGCTCCTCACACCTCACTGGTGGACCTCTGCCACCGGGCCAAGTTCTGGTGTATGTCAGACACAAAGACACCCCTTCCTTCTCGTTGCTCAAGTCTCTCTGTGGATCCACAGACCAGAAGCTCAATCCGAGGGCCAGGGCCCCCAGCAGGACGCTCTGCCCCATCCCAACACCTTTGAGGCAACACTGCGGTCCTGTGGAGCTTGGGGAAACCATCGGGGTGAAGGCTGAGCTGCTGTGTCCACCTGGAACCCACATTCCCATCCCATCTTAATAGAGCCACATTAATTACAATGAAGACAGGAAACAGATACCTGTGATCAATGACAAAGAGCTTTGAAGGCTACTTCTTTGGGCTGTTGTTGGCTTTTCTCAACCACAGATATGGAATCCCAGAATGCTAAAGGGGAGCTCCCCACCGCTCCCTCCCCCGGCCCCCAGCTACCTGCTGTGGTTGTCAGGTTGTTGCTAGGGCTGAGGCTGACCTGAGTCTCAGCAACTGCAGGAATCAGGACCTGACATGTTACCTTTGCCTCCCTCCACAGTGCTTATTCCAATTCACCACGTAGTTCCCATGTATCTCCCGAGGGAAGAGTCTTGCTAGCATCCTCCAGCTGTCCATCTTCCCCATGGCATGAAGTTTTAGAGTGAAAAAAATAATAATGTGTAAATATCTTACAAATGAAAGATTGAACGCATTCCTGTCCAGGGACTTTCTGACTGTCACGAGAAAGCTTGCTACTTCTCACCTTGAGCTATAAATAATTGAAGATACAATCAGTAGAATCCAGCTAGCCTGCTTTCTCCTGGGTCTTGCAGTGATGTAAAATATCTCCAATGTGGAGCTCTGTCAGAGGGATTCGGTGTGGACTACCCACGACTTGTGAATTTTTCATGTGTGACCCTGGGAAGCGGTCAGCTGTTCAAATGCTGAGTCTGGCGTAGATGGAGAAAGAAGAATTTCTAAATGGTGCTGTTTTGGCAAATGATTGTAGAAGAGTTTTATGAGATGAACCCCCCCCCCCCCCATGACTTAAAATTGTTCAACTTGAAGGTTTTCATTACTTCACAGGTAAAGTATTAGAAAGCTCCTCAGAGCCCAGGGACTCACACCTGCTAGGAAAGTATTCTCACTTGAGCTGTACCCCAGCTCTTTGGTTTGGTATTCTGTTTTTGAAATAGGGCCTCATTCGTATTGCTTGGGATGACCTTGGCCTTTCATCTTCTCGCCTTTTCCTCCTGAGTCCTAGGGAGTACAAGCATGCTCTACCATGCCTGGCTAGACAGTTTTGAGGAGTATTGGGCAGGCAGTTCACAGGAGAGGAAGCTGGGGTTTGTCTGGTGTTATGCTCATGATCTGAGTTATGAATCGCTTGACTTTGGGTATCTGCAGAGCATTCACATCTTGAGGCCTGTGGAGGATGCGTAGGTGGCCAGGACCCCTGTGGTGGACGGGGAATGTCCTGAGTATCCCCACCACTGTGATCTACCCATCGTACACATCCTTACTCCTGAATATATACATTTACTTCTTGTGTCTTGGGACTTGAAATCAGGGTCTGGGTGCTGTCCCTTAGCTTTTTCCCTCAAGGCTGGTGCTCTCTTACTTGAACCACAGCTCCAAGTCTGGCTTTTTTTTGGCTGTTTAATTGGAGATAAGAGTCTCATGAACTTTTCTGCCTGGTCTGGCTTTGAACCACGATCCTCAGATCTTGGCCTCCTGAGCAACTAGGATTACACATATGAGCCACTGGCATCCAGTTCCATCACCAGCCATGGCAAGTTCCCCTGGGACATGAGGCCTGGGGAGGGGGAAGCAGGTGGAGAACCCACCCCACTCACTGGGAATGCATTGCCAACCCCCCTCAAAGCCGCTCCCTCTCCTCCCACCGCTGCAGATCTGCAGATCACTCATGCATTCCACAAACACTGAGTTCTTGCTTGTTCCCGGCACCATCTACTTGGTGAGCACGACAGAGGTCCTGGCTCCTCATGACCAGCAGGGGACTGGGACACGTGCACCATGGGCCAGTTACTCTGTCCGGCCTTGCTTCTCCAGGTCTCAGCTACACAGGGCATGAGGACTTCCTTTAACCAAAGCATTCCATCAGATTCAATGCATCCTAAGATCCTAAGCATCCTCAAGTCACTCCCCAGAAAATGCCCTGCTGCCCCTGGGCCCCTCCTCGCGTGACGGTCTCCTCTGGCCACCTCCTGTCCACCCAGCCATCTGCTGACACCCAGCACCGAGGCCCCAGAGTGCGCCTTGTTTGGAGGCAGGGCCTCCCCGGAGGTCACCAAGCTAAAATGAGATCATGGAGGTGGGCTCCAGGGTGACTGGGGTCCTCACAGAAGGGGAAGTTAGGTTCAGAGCCATGGCTGGTGGGTGTGAGCTCAGATACTCAGGCATCAGATGCCCAAAGGATCCCTGTTCAAGGCCAGTCCAGGCAAAAAGTGAACAGAGACACCATCTTAACGTGTAAATGGGTCAGGGTGGTGTGCTTCTGTGAGGAGGGGCACGTAAGAAGGAAGATCCCAGGCTGTATCAGCCCTGGGGGCAGGGGTGGAGGAGGAGAGACAACTAGAGACTCTATCCGAAAAATAACCAACACAAGAAAGGGCTAGAGGCATGCCTGAAGTGGTAGAGTGCCTGCCTAGCAAGTATGAGGCCTACTGTTCCAATCCCAGTATCACACACACACATTTTAAAAAGAGTTAAAGGGAGACTTTGAGACAAGAGACAGACCCACATCCGGGAATAAGTGAACATGTATAGCCAGGTGCCGGTGGCTTACACCTCTAATCCCAGCTACTCAGGAGGCTGAGATCTGAGGATTGAGCCAGGTGCGGCAGAAAAGTCCATGAGACTCTTATCTCCAATAAACTACTCAGAAGAAGCAGTAGTGGTGTTGTGGCTCAATCAGTAGCCTTGAACAGAGAGGCTAAGGAACAGTACCCACGCCCTGAGTTCAAGCCCTGGGACCAGTTAAAAAAAAAAAAAAAAAAGTTCATATGTGACCTTTTTATAACTCTGAAGATAACAGAAACAAGACTCTTTCCATAAATAAAACTTGTTTATGCAAAAAGTAAACCAGAATCCTTGATGTATTAAGCATTGAATAAAGAATTTAAAAGAAGAAAGACACCAAGCATCTTAGCAAAGTAGCCAAGACTAATGAGCCTCCCACAAAATCGAGCTGTGGGGCCCAAGTAGGGTCAGTGACAGTTCACTGAAAGGTCGTTAACAAATACAAATGGTGATCAATTATTTAAATATCATTTAAGACCAAGGGAGCACAAAGCCTTCCCAAACCAGACCCCATCGATGGGTTGAAAACAACATTGTATTTCCAAGACACCAGCCAGGCTCAAATCAATAAAATTACCTCTCGCCATAAACCTTTTATCCAAGGCCAATCTATCATTATCAATACCTTTTAACCAAACAAGCATTTGATGTGACACGGAGGGGATTCTTCGTGGTTATTTTCCTGAAAGAAAGAAAAAAAAAACACACCCTTTATAAGCAGAGTGATTCACACAGCTGACGTGCCTCCTCCGGGGAACGCTCGTTTTTCAAAGGAATTGGAGAAAACCCATTTCGTTATCTCCATTCTGCTTGGAAGAGGCAAGACTCGTGTTTAATTCCACTCCTGACTCCTGATTTTACACGAGAGGATGCTGGCCTTTTTATTTCCCCTGACAAAACCTCCCCCCAGGATGACCTCATGTGACCCTGCTGCACCCTCACCTCTGACCCTTGGAAGCAGGCATCAACATGCAGAAGAGTGACGGTGGCATTATCAGGACCACCCCCATGTCTGCGCTAATTCTTACCAAGAAAAAGAAAAAGCTCCATCTGGGGCATCTAAGGAAGGTACTGTCAGAGCCTCTGTAGTGGCACATGAGTGGTTGAGGGTCGCAGGGCGAAAGCCACTCTGTTGTTCGCTCGAGGTATTATTTTAATGACTCTGTAAGGGCTCTGCGTTCCTGGAACAGGAGGGCATGCGGCCTTCTGATGGGTTCATTAGATGGATGGTTGTCTGCTTCCTCCACTAAGGGCTCAACACCTCTCCTGCCTCCAGAGGGTCTGCAAATCTCCACTCCAATCAGGGAGTTGGTTTAACCCTTTAGGGGACTGCCCAAACTTTCCCAACTGTTCCAGTCACCCCAGGAGGATGAGGGAAGAGGTCAGGAGAGAGGCTAAGGAATAGGTAGAGGCCCCAAATACTGGCTGGCATAGAGGAGATAGACAGACACTGGCTGGATGCATCCAGGGACTCACAACCTTGAGTTGGTCTCCAACTTCACCCATACATTTTCTGCACTGGTCCAACTAGGTGACCTCATCTTCCTTAGAATCTAAAGGATTGCGATCCTCCTGTTCACTCCCATCTGAGAGAGTCTCCTCAGAAACACCACGTCTTTCTGACTTCATTGGTAATTCTAGATTTGATTCCTGCCATTGACCTCTCTCGCAAGGAAGGGGACCCTTGCTCTGATTCCTCTGATCATTTCTTTTCTCCTCATCTCCTGAATTGGTCTCCATCCTGGTGACTGCTCTTGTGGCCCAGAGTTCTTCCAGACTGCGATTGTCCATTCAGTCCCAGGGGTTGAGGTAAGTTGTGTTCAAGACGACGTGAAAGCCAAGATAAATACTTTACTGTCAAGCAAGGCAAAAAGGCTGGAGTCTCCCACTGATTTTGTTGTACCTTGGAGCCTTGCAAGGAATAGAGAAAGGAGTAAAATCAGAGGCTTTGAGTCAGCTGTATGGATAATTTGTATCATGCAGAATGACATTATTAATATTAAAATGGTTTTGGCAGAAAAATGGTTCCTTACCCCAAAGATAAAATAATAAAACAAAAGAGAAGAAAATTAGAGGCATCTTCATTTAATAGGTAAAAAAACAATAGATAACCCTCCCAAAAAGAATAAGAAGCCCTAGTTTCTTTCTGGATCCTTCTGCACCTGAGGGCATCACTGCCAGTGTGCAGAGTCCCCCCTGCCGGTGGCTGGCCCGACAGCTCAGTCCTTTGCCCGGGACCCCATGGGGAATGGCACAGAGACCTTCAGCTTTCATCTTTCCTCCCTCTGCCCTCCACCCCTGGCCTAAGGTCAGTTCTTTCCTTGTCCTCAGGAGAGCTCAGCTGGAAGGAAGTCAGAACTCTAGCTTTCGACTTGTGTTTTCCTCTCCCCCTTGTGTCCCCCACCACCCCAAGTTCAATAAAAATCCTCTGCCCTTCAGCCCCCTTGAAGACCGCTGGGCCCAACGGGACCCCTTCCCTACCTATGGACATCCTGTCTGTTGTTGCCTTCTTTGAGGTACCCACATCATAGCTGAGTGTCAAGGTCAGACAAAGGCAGAAGTATATCAGCACTGTTTTCCCCATGGTGTTAATGCAGACTCCGCACTCTCCTTGGACTAGGACTGTGAGAACTGCCTGCGAGAGACCTTGAGGCTGTGATGGTGGGCGGGTGGGTCACGGCTGTTCTTCAGGGAGAAGAGCGGGGAAGAGGTGCAGGGCTAGGTTGTCCACAAGCTCAAGCCTCTGAGAAGTTGGTGGATGGTTCCACCCAAGTCCAAACACCTCTGAACCCAGAAGAAGTTGCTGGTGCAGCTCCCAGATCCCAGACAGCAATGAGCCCCAGGTCCAGAGGCCAGAGGCCAATGAGCCAAGAGTGCTTTCCAAGTCCAAGAGAAGAAGAGCCTCCTGCTCAGGAAGGGATGGACAGAGCCCCTGCCTCTGTCATTCGGCTGCCCATTGAGACCGCAGCCCGCTGTACTGTGCCAATCCAGGCTGAGCTCACCAACTTTTGTGGCAGTTTATGCCCTCTGAAAACGCCTGATAGACACAGCCAGAAACCAGCCATCCTGGCACGTTGGGAGTCTCTACAGGACTTGGATGTGTAGTTTGACCACCGATCTCCACCCTTCTACAGAAGGCTTCACAGGATGAGTGTTGGTTACCAATCACCTTCTGGAAAACTTTTCTCTAATAAGATTAAAATGAGAATATCAGTGTTCAAAACCATGCTTGAAGCTCAGAATGAGCTAAACATATCTTTCCCAGGCAAAGGGCAGAGGAGAGAGAGGGAGCAGGGAGCAGCATTAAAGCCATTTCAAACAGTGTTGAAAATGCACTGTTTTCAGAGCTCTTTCAAGATAGCTCTTCAGGAAGTAAGGCCACCACAGAAGAATGCTGGTAGGTGTAGAGAGATGGCAAAATATTCACAATAGTTGAACTTGGATTTATCAATCATCATACAGAGACATTAATTAGCTAATTATCACAACCTCTCTGTAGGCTAAAATATTTTTAAAATAGATAAAAGTTAAAATATATTTAAATAGAAATATATTAAATAGAAATCTGAAGAAAAGAAGACTAATCAGTAAAAAAGAACAGATAAAAAGTGGTTGGATAAATGACTGGTAAATATTTGAAAATGAGAATTCCCATCCTTAGTCATTGGGAGTCCTAGAACTAAAAGAAAAACAAAAACCCCACACAAAGCACCGAGTTGTGGATTGTGATAGTACGCAGCAGTGAAAATAAATAACTGCTAGATCTGGGTGTGGTGATGTATGCTGAAGTCACAGGCACTCAAAAGGTTGTGGTATGAACAACAGTGAGTAGAAAAGGGAACAGGCAAGGTTCCATTTACACAGCACGTCAAAGACCGATACCACTCACTCACCCAGGGAGTTAGAAATCAGGGGCCCGAGGGCTTCCTGTTGCTGATAATGCCCTGTGGGTGCTGGTTACATTGCTGGATTTGCACTGGGAAAACCCATCAAACTACACACGTACTATTTCAGACTTCAGGGAAAAGTTAAAACAAACACCAGAAAGAAGGAACACTGATAGCAGAGAATCAAAGACAACGTGCCTGCTTCCCTGGCTTGTACTCACTTCCTGAAGCACCCCGACAATAAGCCTGTCTTCATCTCCTACCTGGGAGAGGGAGAGTCCCTTTTGAGGCTGGTGGTGGGGTGTTTGGAGGTGCCTCTGGGAGTCCCCCCCATGAATAGGAAACCTGACACTCCTCACTCCCACAAAAGCAACATCAATGCTTGAATTAGGGCCCAACACCATTAAACCCTATTAAGACATGTTTTTGAATGGAGAACTTATGATTTCCCTGTGTGTGCCATCCCGCTGTGTGGGACAGGAATTCCAGAAGCTAACGCAGGACCACAGCTGAAATGTCAGCCCTGGCTGCTGCCTGTCATGCATCTAGAACTGCAGGCCTGAGGTCAAGATGTGCACAGTCCATCGCTTGTTAAGGACTTTATTAGCATCTCATAGCTCGCTTATTACATTGATTATTAATTGGGAGCCACTGACAGCAAAAGGTAAGGATGAATGCATCATGAAAGCATGGGTGCTGGGTTGGGATGTAGCTCTGTGGTAAAACGCTTGTTTAGCAAGCTTGGGGGTCCTAGGTTCAATCCTCAATACAAAAAAAAAGTTCAAAAACAAAAGCATGGTGCTATTAGTCCCCAAAGAGAACATGGAACCAGATAGCAATGGGTCATGTCTGTAATCCTCGCTACTGAAGGGGCTGAGATGGGAAGATCGAGTTCCCAGGCCATCCTCAGCACATTAAAAAAAAAAAAAATTGAGTGTTTATCTCAGCTGAAATTCCTGGATATGGTGAGGTGTGTTTCTCATCTTGCTACAGAAAGAGGTATAAACAGGGGGACTGTGGTCCCAGCCAAAAAGGGAGACCCCCCCCCCCCCCCGCCGTCTTAAAAATAACCAGAACAAAAAGGGCTAAACCGGAACGTAACATTTAAGAAGACCCTCCAGCCCGGTGACCTTCACCGGCATGGAGAGGACATGGCAGCATTCGGCAATGCCTGGAGTGTTGTTACAGACCTGAAAACTTCCAGTGAGGATCCTGGAGTGAATCCACCCAAGGGCAACTTAGGTTACCCTGAGGCAGCAGGAGGAAGCAGACAGAAGTAGATCGCTTTGTGAAACAGAACAGAAAAGGAATCCATTGGAGGCTTATGCTGGTTAACTGTGTCCCTCCAAAGGTCATCCGATGGAACAGGAAACTCACAGGTAGATGATACTAGAAGATGGGGCCCGGAGGGAGGGGACTTAGGATTGGATGTGGCCGTGAGGGAGGGGTCCCCATGATGGTGTGAGGGGCATTAGAGGATCAGAAAACTGGGCTGGCACTCTTGCTATGTCTTCCTGTACAAGGACTCTCATGTTACCACATAAGCAGGCCCTGCAAGGATGCTTCCTCCAGATCTTACACTTCCAGCATCACCCTCTAGAGCCATGAACTGATTAAACTGCAGTTGCTTATAATTCACCCAGTCCGTGGCATCCAGCTACAGCCAAATCAGTGGACTAAAACCATGCTCTTGACAGCACAAAAAACAAGCAAGCAAGCAAGCAAAGCACACCCCCCAACAGGAGACAGAGTTTAGATCTGCATGTCTTCAGTCATGCCTTTCATCAAGAGGGAAAAATTCAGAATTGCTTATTTTGGATCTTGGTTCTGGATCTTTCGTGTCCCTGAACAAGGAGAAAACCAGCGCATCTCTGTGACCCTCCAGTTCCTGCTGTGTAAATGCGGATGTGCATACCCAGGAAGCTAATGGAGAGCTACATGTTGATGCTGTTCCCAGGTGAATTCTGGCTTTTTGCGGTCATGTCTGCACGTCCCAGAGCCTGTGAAGCTCTCGCCTGGAGGATGAGACCCAGGAAGGTGCTGTGCGCTTGGTTAGCCACGCTGAGGCTGATGAGGTCACACACGGTGTATGGTGGGGGTTGATTCGGTCTTACCAACATGAATCCACCCAGCGGCTGGATTCTTCTGGGGCTTCCTTCTGTCCGTGTACACACAGGGGGTGGAAGCCAGTTCCCTGGGTTGCCTGGTTCACTCCAGGATGCTTTCTGTGTCCCCCTTCCCTGATTCCACTGGGCTTTCTCTGACCTCAAGCCAGGGTCTGAGCTCCAGGGTCAGAATCCCTTGAACAGCAATCCAGCCTCTGAAGTGGGTCCCGGTGATGGGGAAGCTGACCTTAGCCTTGGTATGCATCAGAAAATCATGATTCTGAATCGACCCCTCGTGGCATGTCATAGTAGACATTATGAGGCTCCGGGGTCTGGGTAGCTCTCTGATCAGGGGTTCAGGAGTCCGGGCACAGCTGGAGGGCGTGGCTCTACTCCCTGCATTTTTCTCTCCAGGGCCAGCAGGCCAGCTTGGTCATGCCTTGCCTTGGGCAATGGCAGAAACAGGGAGGGGACAGCCAAATACGCAGCGTGTTTGTGCCTGCTGCAACTGTCTGTGTCCCTCCCGTGCGCCAAAGCCTGTCTCAGGGTCCAGCCCTCCTGAAAGGTGTGGGGAGTCACCTGACCTGCAGCAGGTGGGCCCTGAGAAATCACAGAGCCCAGGGCTCGCAGTCTTCCTCGTTTGTATTTTTCTCAGAGCCGCTTCAAACGTCCCTGTCACACCCATGGACCACGCTGCTCCACACCACAGCTGGCCACTTCCAGATGCCCATTTCTCCTCTTCCAGCGGCGTTTAGGATTTCCCCCAAATAAGTGCGGGCCCCATTTCCTCTTCTTAATACTTGTTTCTGAAATATTTTATCTTAACACTTGTTTCTAAGGCAAATGTTAGCAAATCCTGGAAGCAAAACTAGCACAAATCTCCAAGAACGGGAGGATTCTCTGGTTCAAGTTTCCAGCTTTAGAGATGTGTAATCGGAGGCCCTGGGGGAATCAGGCTAGCATGGTTGATCATCCCTGGTGGGAAAGAAAACCAAACTTCCTTGACAAAGACCACAAAAGGAAAACAGGATTGGAGGCATGGCTCAGATGGTAGAGCACCAGCCAATGAGCAAAAACAAGCATTAGATATTGAGTTTAAGTCCCGGTCTTGGAGAAAGAAAGAAAGAGAGAAAGAGAGAAAGAAGGAAGGAAGGAAGGAAGGAAGGAAGGAAGGAAGGAAGGAAGGAAGGAAGGAAGGAAGGAAGGAAGGAAGGAAGGAAGGAAGGAAGGGAGGAAGGAAGGAAGGAAAGGAGGGAGGAAAGAAGGGAGAGAGGGAGGGAGGGGGAAAGGAGGGAGGAAGAGAGAGGAAGGGAGGGAGGAAGAGAGGAAGGGAGAGAAGAGAAAAAAGGAAAGCATCCTGAGCATATGAGGAAAATAATATTCTCTTTGTATTAGTAATCAAAGAGATAAAAATAAAGCAAGGATGTGATTTGTGTTTAATTTTATTGGCTTTAATTGTTCTCACATGTACTGAAACAACCAGTGCATGTAGAATTTCATATAAAACATTAATACTGACCACTCCGATGCATCGAACATGCTCCTTTGGTTAGTTGTTTTTGTGGGGGCTGGGGAAGCAAACATCAGAATATTCTTCCCAACGATGAAATTAAAAACAATGAAGCTGGGAGCGACCCACTGACAGAAGATGAAGCAAATAATCCATTGTTGCTAAGAAACCCATCTTTCAAAGGGCAGCAACTTCGTGTCTCTGAAAGCGGCGCTCAGATCTGCCCCAGGAGGTGGGCAGACAGACCAGCTCCAGCGTGAAGAACTGGAGAGGGGGGAAAGGGATGAGCAGAAGTTGGAAACCCAGCGGAATCTGAATAAACTCTTGCTGTTCTTGCATTTATCCCCAATTTCAGGGGTCACCTAGTGGAGCAGGCCACTGCTCTAGCTTTGCTGCCGACAGCGCTTCTGATGTGTGGTCACCATGGTAACAAGTGCTTAACTCATTTCTCAGGAGCTCAGAGGCTGCTTATGTCTATCTCAGACTAGTTGGACTCACCGAATCTTACTTGGGCCCATGCAGGCGTCAGATGAGGGACCTTTGGGGATCAAAGGTCAGAGCACCCTGAAGCTGCGACTCTTCAAACACACTATTCCATGAACAGTCATGATGATTTACTACTCCCAGACCACTACCGATTGCTTGCCTCTCCTCACTTCCAATCAGCCGTCACCACCTCTCTGACCACCCGCTTCTTGATCCCATAAATCTTGTGAACCCCAACCAGAGGAGGCCCAGGTCTCTGTAGGGTTGAAATCTCCAGAATCAGCTGGTTTTGGAGATTAGAGGGCCTGGTTTGGTAACCAGCAGATCCCTGGATACAGGAAGCTCAGCGTACAGTCAAAGGTGTCCAGGAGGAATTCAATGTTAAAGCTCCAACTGGAAACAGAGATTTTAATTCCTGTTGGAGAAAAGCCATGCAAATTCATGGGCTATGTGGAGATGCTACCTATTATGTGTAAATCACCCCAACTAGAAACACCTGCGCTGTACGCCAGAGCTCCGTAACCTTGAGAAAGGCATGATGAAGCAGTAACAACCCATTTGGGTTGGAGAACAGGGCCAGCTGGACAGATAGAGGATGGTTATGAGGTATCACAGCCATTGTGTCACTTAGACACCTGGCAGGAGGTGATGGAAGGAAAGGATCTTTCTATCCCTCAGGAAACCTGGACCTGGACCTGGGAGAGGCTGCAGACATAGACCTCCAGCCAGAGGCAGAAAGAGGATGTATTATGTGGCTTAGTTCAGGAAGATGACCAGAATTTGTGACTCCTTCAAAGCCGGCTTCCCAGTCTGAATGGATGAAGAGTCAGACCTCAAAGCGTGAGCTCAGGACACGCAGAGGAAAGCAAGCGTTGGCAGAAAGACGTCCGATGTCTTGGAAAAGGAAATCGGCATCCTTACACATTCAGTTACTTAACTCTGATCATATAAAATGGTATTTATTGAAGTGAACTCCAGGAAAGGGCAACAAGAGGGGTTTTCTTTGTTGTTTGGTTTTCTTTTCCTTTTGTCTTGTTTGCTCATTTGTCTGTCTTTGAGAAGGGAAGGGAGGGGCACAGGAATGGAGGGGCAAAGGGTGAACAAATGCAGCAGTGGTACTCACGAGGCACTGTGTAGAAAATGAACTATACAGTTTGTGGGTGAGGACAGGAGGGAAAAACTGGGAGAACGCAAGCGAAGGGGGACATCATCCGAAAAGAAATGTACTCTCAACCTGACTTATGAGATGGTACGTAACCCCTCCGCACATCACCTCTATCATAACAACGAAACTTCAGCCATCTAGCACCTTCCTCCCTTGCAGATGCACTGAAGCCCTGCTAGACAGCTCTGATCCCTTGCTAAGAGAGGCCCCAGCCAGCGCTGCCTTCCGGAGCTCTCTGACCCAGCTTTCAGCACCCAGCTGTCCCGCTGAGCGACATCACCAGACAGGAAAATCCCTCTGCAGCCACCTCCTGCACCCGAAAGTGGCCTTGTCCTCCTCTCTCTGAATGTGACCCATACACCCCACTGCCAGGGGCTTTCTCCACATGCAACCATAGCGAAGCATCGCCCAACAGAGCCCTGCATGCTGTTGCTCCTTGTTGATCTGCTGGACTCTGTGATCCTCAGATCTTTACCCTGACTGATTCTGCAATGGTAGTTCAGGACGCAGCTTGCAACTTCTACAGGAAAGTGCAGGCAAAGGTGATTCCAAGGAGACATCTCTAGGCTGTCCTCTAGCTGCTGTCTCTTGTCATGTCCTACCTTAGGCTGGCATGTCCACTCAGACCCTAGACACAGTTTCAAGGTACCATCCCAGCTTTCCCTGGAACGCCTCTTGTGGCACTGGCGAGAGTGATGTAGCTTACTTCTCCTGCTCTCTTGACTTTACCAGTTAAATTACCTATTTTCCATGATGAACGCAGGGCTCAGAGCTCTTTATTCAGTTTTGGGCCACTCCTCAAAGTTTGACAACTAAAAAAAACCCAAAAAAGTTAGAGGACATAAAATGGAAATCTTTTCATCATCCCAAACAAGCATCATCCAAGTTAACACGTGGGTGCATTTCCTTCAAATCGCTTTTCTGTTCATTTGGGGGGTTTTAAAGTTATTATGGTCATTTGCCTCATTTGGAACTGTGCATAATGCCGCTCGAGCCTGTTTTCGTTGCTGGTAAAGGGAATGCAAGCTCATCACAGGAAAGCGGCTTTTCCCTGATGCAATCACTGTTCTCATCCTGAAAATATCCAAAGATCCAAGCCCATCATTACGAGTTTTGAAGCTACACAAAATCACCACCCGGGTTTTTGGCAGTGAAAATGGTCATTATGTTGTTCTCTCCATCCAGGCTTTTTTGTGGAAGGGAAAGAAAATATCTTTTTGTTTAGCTATTTTCACATCACAGCCACAAATAACTTGGCCCTCAGTAGCTAGCGCCAGATCAGACAGGTCATTGTTTTACGTAGACGACCAGACTTAGAAGCAAGTCTGCGTGAGTGGAGACGCAGATGACATGAGGTCTGCGCATGTGTGCTTGGAACCAGGACCGAAGGCCTCCCTCCCATTAGCACATCCCGACTGTCGAGTGTCCTCAAGAAAGGAGACGGGAGACTGAGGTTCACGTTCCCAGCAGCCAGGAAGGCGTGAAGTTCCGTCAGAGCCTGGGTAAAGGCTGGACTGCCTCCACTCTTGTGTTTGGTGGGACAATCATAAACCAACCATGGAAAAACACAAACCCCCTGGAGCCCGAGTTGGGGGAGACCCCGGTGTGCCTGGGCCTTGTCAGTCCTCATTGTGTGCACATCTCCTGACTCCACATTCAGTGAACTGGTTGCTTAAAGCTGACTATGTGTTGAGTTAACATCAGAGAAATGACCAAACGCTACAAGCCCTGGTCTCTGACCAGCTTTTTTTTTTTTTTTTAAGCCAGTTGTTCATTTTTGCTGTGCATAGCAACCCTTCCAACCTCCTCTCCCCCCCCCCCCCCCTCCACACACACACACTTTGATGCTCAGAAACAACAGGCTGGGAGAAAACCAAGCACACCAGGCAAGGACTAGCAGAGGCCTCTGCCTTCTCCATGTGAACTACAACTCCCATGATGCATGCACCACAAGAATCCACAACTACTTCCAGTTCTGTAGTCTGAGTGTTGTAGGCCCTGGGAGGAAGAGAGAACAAGATGTGGTAGACAAGTCTGAACTAGGGAAGGGAAGAGGAACAACAAAATGGTCAGACGAAGGACGGGGAACCTATACAACAGCAATATCACAAGACAGTATGTTGGAAATGATCTGTACAACTTGGTGGGGGGGGGAGAAAGAGGGAGAAAAATGAGGGAGGGGGTAACACGTTAGACAAGCAATATATTCACTACCTTACATATGTAACTGTAACCCCTCTGTACATCACCTTGACAACAACAACAACAAGATGTGGTGGACATACTGACTGCCTCAAACAACAGCTTCTAAGTAGCAGAGAAAATGTCACCCAATTATTTTTGCTGGAAGATAGCGTCACTTTCTTCTTTGATCTCTCTCTCTCTCTCTGATCTTTTAATTAAGTCACTTATTAAATACTTTTGACACTTACCAGGCACCAAGCACTAATCTCAGTACCTGAGATGCTGCAGTAGGCAAGTTTATATTTCATAGGAGGAGGCACCATCAATACACACATCACACACACATGTACACACACAGGTACACACATGTACACACACACACAAATACACATATGCATACACATCTGGAGAAACAACTAAGGACATAAATGCTCTGCCAAAAGGGAGCCCACCAGGGTGAGGGCCAGGGCAGTCTTCTCAGGACAGTGGGGCATGGAAACATGGACAGCTTCCGAATAAGGGCCAGCAACCCTGTTCTGGGTGCAGAAAACCAGGAGCAGCAAACTTACCTTTAAACAGAAGAACGTGCTGCTGACAACCAGGGCAGGAAGGAAGCAGGAACACCTGGAGGCACTACGGAGAAATCAAGGGGACCTAACGCTAGCAGCGATCCTGGAAGCTCAAAGGAAAGAGGATGACTTTAGAAACAGCATCTTAGAAATACCAGGGATTTCTTATGTGATCCAGACCCAGCCTATGTGGGCTGAAATGGTCTGAGGCCTTCGGACCCTACCAGCTCATCGTAGGGTCCTCTCCCCTCTGCCCTGTGCTGCAGCTGGGACTCTGTCTAGTTGCTGCTATGGCCCCTGTGCTGTAACCCTTCCTCCACCATGGCTCATAGGAATGGCCCTCTGAGATGCTGTCCCGACACCCTCTGACCCGTCCAGCAGCTGTGGCACTACGTGCTATCCCCAGCACTGACTGGACATACGTGGATGCCATGATAGGGCCGAAGCTTGCATTATTGTTACACTAATGTAAAAAACCAAGGAGGATAGGGTGATAATGTTACTTATCTTTGAAGCCCCAGGGCCTACTGTGGAGTCGGCCATGGACTGGTGACTCTATACAGATGTGAGTCAACAGCTGTGGTAGAAACATTGAAGCCACAGTCATGATGATTTCCTGACACAGCCAACAATACACACACACACACACACACACACACACAGTAGGTCCAAATAACGAGTGATTATTTCTGAAGAGTAGCCTTAATTTACTATAGAACAACTATTTGTAGGCCACGGGCTGTGTGCCAAACCACCCCAGCTGTGGGCTCCCTGTGTGAGTGTCATGAGCAGGCCTCCCTGACCTTTGTCACATGAAATTTTCTTTTCATGCCTGTCTTGAGTGTCAGTTCCAAACCCACTCTGGTCTTTATAACTAGAGTATAGTGAGAGATCTGGTTAGAATCCCTTTGCCCATGTGACTATGAATGCTGGATGGGCAACAATCAATGGGCGTATCCTCTTTGATGGAAGGGATCTGTGATGTAGTAAAAGAAACTCTGGCTTCATGCAGCCTGCACTTCATGACCCTGCAGCTCTTCACTGAAATTCACCACCAGAGAGATGACTCCCACCGCCCTGGCTTTGCTGTGGTGGTGAAAACATACACAAAGCTCCATAGAGCCTGTTGAACTGTGTGCTTAGAGTCCAGTTAAAATAATAGGAAATTGATATCATACATAGCTATATGAAAGTTCCATCTGGACATAGTGAACCCCTCTAGTGTAGCCTGACAAACTTTGCATTAATGTAACACTAAAATAGCCCATTTGTCAAACACTTAGAGGAAAAGAATGACTCTTTCTATGATGGGCTACAGGAAAAATGGTGTTGGTGCTTCTTTGTGTTGTAGCACTTGATCGAAATCAGATTTAGCGAAGGGTGTCTGAATTTATATCCTGAGCAACCTAGCAAAGAGCTCCCAAGCCGGGGTGCAGCTTGGAGCGGCATCTGCACCATTTTATTGTCGACAAATGAATTCTCTCAGATAAAATGTGTCCCCATTCCTTTCTTCTCTCTCTTTCACCATCCGTTTTCCTCCCCAGCTCCTCTTCCTTTCCCACATGCCCTCACAACTCCCAGACCCAGAGGAGCACGCTGCACCTTCAGGGAGAAAGAAACCCATCTTCTGAGCATCACAGGGCGCATCGCTCACTCTTATTTTCACTCTGGAGCGAAAGCCTCACCGAGTAAGGGATGAAAGATCTCTCCCCACCTCTCAGCGCCACCCTTCCCAGAAAATGACTCCCAGAAATTGTAAGTAAGGAGGGCAAGTCTGCATGCTCAATAGAGGTCAAGGATATGGGTCTCAATATGTTGAAAAGCAGAGGGCTTGTAGGAAGTTGTTCATTACTCTTCACCTTGGAGGGTGGGTGAGGGTTTGGTTTTTTTTGTTTATTTGTTTGTGTTTAGCATAAAATCCTTCCAAGTAGAGGTCTGAGCATGACCTTTAGAAGTTGCTGAGATTTGATTCTTCTCCAAAATAATGAGCAAAACCTGGACAAATCTGATGGAGAGTTTGAACTCACACATGGCAGGTAGTGAGCCCTCTCCAAGTCCTAGCTCTTGTGAATGCCGCATGAAAATCTCTTCAAGATATTTTGGATGGTAAACGTTCCAGAGTGGGTTTCTTAAACCATTAAGATTTTTCTTAATTGTCAATGTCTTAGAACCTTTGGTGTACATACATCCTGTGTATACAAAAGTATTGGAAGTTTGCCAATGCTTCCAAACAAAGGCCAGCTGAGAACACGCCAAAGTGATCATTGCTGTTGTCCCCAGAAGTAAAGACACTTCTGAGTGTGCACGGTGGATAGAAGTCTCATCGCAGCAGTGCACTTGTCGATGGCTGTACTTTGCTCGATTTAATCCATACATATGCAGGATGATGCAATGAAGAAAAACCTTCACATTAAGAGACAGGTAAATGTGTTCACTTGGTCCACAAGGGCAAATGCATAATGAATCGAAATGCATCATTATACTGAGTATGGTAGAAAGCTCCTATAATCTGAGCTACATGGGATGCATACATAGGAGCATGTCTGTTGGCTATACAAAGGAGCATCAGTGCGTAAATCTGTTCCCAGGGAAGAAGGAAGAACCAACTCAAAAAAGTTACTAAAAGAAAAAGGACTAAGGGTGTAGCTAACTGTAGAGTGCCCCTCTGTCAATTCCAGCGCCCCATGTACCTCCTCTCGGTTAACAAAATCTCTAAACTCTATGTCTCTAATTTTTACTTTTTTGTGTCCCAGTCCTGGGACTTGAACTCAGGGCCTAGGCACTGTTCCTGAGCTTTTGTGCTCAAGGCTGGTGTTCTACCACTTGAACCACTGTGCCACCTCTAGGCTTTATGGGGCTGTGTGTGTGTGTTTAATTGAAAATAAAAGTATCACAGGCTTTCTTGCCTGGGCTGGCTTCAAACCACAATCCTAAGATCTCAGACTCCTGAGAAAGGGTAAGACTAGGCTTATAGGCATGAGCTACCCAGTGCACAGCTTTACTTTTTGCTTTTGAAATTTTAAGCTTGCTGTGACAATGCTGGTCTCTTGTCACAGCTGTATGTGAAGCTAAGGCCGGAGAACTACCTGAAACCATAAGTTAGAGGGCAGTTGGGTCTTATTTCCAAAACAGCTCAATTTAAAAAATCGGCTATGGATTAAAGTGATATAATACTGTAAGAGTTCTTATGACATCTACGCTTGCATTTCTTTGGTTGTGTCCTAAGTCAGCTAATAAGGTTGTTTCTACTATCACTTATTGTTGAATTCAGAGACATTTGAAATTTTCTAGTTGGCTTAATTTGTTTTGGTCAGTCCTGGGCTTGAACTCAGGGCCTGGGCAATGTCTCTGAGCTTTTGTGCTCAAGACTAGTGCTCTACCACTTTGAGCCCCAGCTCCAGTTCTGTTTTGGTTGTTGTTGTTGTTGTTTGTTTTGGTGGTTGATTAGAGATAAGAGTTTCATGGACTTTCCTGCCCCGACTACTTTGAATCACAATTCTCAAATCATAGCCTCCTGAGTAGTTAAGATTACACATGTGAGCCCCCAGTGCCTAGTTAGTTGGCCTAATTTTGATGTAGCTTTTGTATAGTTGTGGTAAACTGCCATGAAAATAAATGTTAGTTGTTGTTGTTTTTAAAAAAGAACTATTGTTAAATTAAAAAACAAAATCCAAGGACTGAACCATTATCTACATAGTGTATGTCTGTTTTTGTTAATTTATAAAATGACTTTAGGTAATGCAAGAAACATGTAAGCAAAAGTGCACAAATCACTACCATGCCTGTGTTGTAATTTGAGCATATTCATGCAACCATACCTCAAAATCCAGTTCAAATTTTCTATCTCCTTGTCGGCTTTTTGACACATTTAACAAAACTTTCCCTCTTCTACCTTCAAACCCCAATGTAGAAGACTGTCTACAAGGCTTTTGTCAAACTCTGACTTCTTTCTCTCAAGCCTGATTTTCCCCACAAGACTGCCAATTCCTGGAGTTTAGACTGTTTTCCATCTCATCTACTACATAATATTCCAGCACATAGCCTTGCCAGGGTCTGACACCAGTTAGATAGACATTGAGTTGGACTTTGAAACAATCTTTCATGGAATCCAGTAATTATTATTCATTCTCTTCTTTTCAATAAGCTTCCATTTCATTCTGTGATTATAACCAAGATCATTCTTCCAGGATAATTGTGTGTGAGCTCAGTTTGTCAGTCTTCTGTGCTCTAAGACTACAACCCCAGTTAATATAAATGTTCTGTTCCATGGCCACAACTGTCCCCTGTTTCCAGCCAGCTGTTACTAAAATGACAGTTGTAGATGATAATAAATATTGGATGTGAAAGCTGGAGCTATCTGTCATCCTCCCTCTGGGTGAAGAAATGTCTTTGCATACACATGCTCTATTAGAGTTGTTTCTGGTCCTGTCTGCCCTTCTCATTAGGCTGTAAGCCTCATAAGGAAGGGAGACGTTGCATGTTCATCTTTGTATGTGCTTCAGTGCCTAACACTACTTCGTATCTGTACTCCATAGGTACTTACTGAATTGAATTTTACTAAGTATGAATGTGCTGCTATTGAAATGCACAATGATCATGTGGAAATGCAGCCGGAGTACGGATGCTTTCATGAGGCTGCTTTGAGATAGGTATGACATAAATAGGCTTTGAATCTCTAATGTCTTTAATCAGATGGCACTCAGCTATTTCTCTTGCTTGTGTATTACAAATAAGAAGAATGGAGTAAAGAAAGTGTGAGCTCAAGGACTTGTAGCTAATAAAGGCCGAAGCGATGTTTAAGCTTCCTTAGGATCTAAGCACATAAAATTAATGTGATGAAGTAAAAACTCTCAACTCTCCAGAGCCAGCACGTCCTAATTTGTGGCCCTGCAGTTGTAAACCATCTGCAGCTGACCCGTAGTACCTCAGCACAGTCCACAAGGCACGTCCAAGTCATAGAACCAGATCACCTGGATGTTTAGTAATCGAATTTGAATCATGTTCTCATTCAGTCTGTGTGTGTTTAATCACAGCCTGAACTTACAAAGACTGTGACATTAAAACATTCCTTACCTGTAAGATGGAGAAGGCAGACTTAAGGTGGGACTGGGCTTATCTTCCAAGAGATCCTTTTTAATAGATGGTGTTGGAATATGGCTGGTTTCCTTTGGAGGACTTGGTGAAACCAAATCCTGGAAGAGTAGCTGCTTTTTAAAATTTTATTTTTACTAGTTCCAGCATGAGAATATTCACACAGAGGGAAGACATTGAAAATTAAATTGACCCTGAGTTCAAGACACCAGATACCACACCCCATGTCTTCTCTGGTTCCCATAGACACTCAACATGAACTCAAACTTATTATATTTTCTGAAAAATCTGTCATGAGAGACACGTGATAAAATAAATGAAACAATAAAATAGAAGACACAAAGATGGCATGTTTTAATTTCTTGAAATTGGACCTATAAAATCAAAGACTGTGAGTCAGAGGAATCGACTGGACCGTGGGAGTAGGTGGGATTCAATCACAGGAATATGAGATCAGAAGGGATCCTCCTCAGAACAGATGCAACAGTAGCATATGAAGTCACGAGCAAGGAACAGGCCACCAGAAAGAGGTGGGTGGGCAGGGCCAAGTAGTAAAACACTTAAGTGTGAAGTCCTGAGTCTAATCCCTGGCACTGCCAAAAGGAGTGAAAATTAAGAGATCCTATTGGACACAATAGTCAGTCATTTGCTGAAAATGCACTTTTGTTACATATAATGTATGCATGAGCATACATGAGCAGATTCCTAGTTATTCCTTTGTCACAGCCATAGAGAATCCCGCTGTGAGTTATACAGGGGGATATTTTATCATGAGGTCCTTCGAAGAAAGTAGCTTGACTTCTCAAAGCATTGCAAGGGGGAGGGGAACAAAAGCCCAAGTATTGCCAAATCTATTAGAATCAGGAGCAAAAGAATGAGGGAAAGCACCAGACAGACGGCAGGAGGTGAAGTGAGAAGCAACATTACGAATCTCCGCTTATCTCCCTTTGCACAACTCAGCAGCAATCTCAGCATTTTACTTCTCCTCACCAAGAAATGCGTTGTAATTCTTGACTTGAGAAAACTTGTAGTTAGCCCCCATGGTGCGGGAAGTTTATGGGGTGATCAATTTGAGATATGGACACCTTTTGAAGCAGAAAATTAGTTAGGACTGTCGTCAGAATTTAGAGAACGTTCCACAACATAGCTGATGCAAGGAAAAGAATTCTACGAGGAAAAGCAGCTCGGTTTCTAGGCCTTATTCACTCCAAGCCACCATTGTTTAAAAGGTACAGGTGACAGATAGTTCTCCTGATCATCAGATAATATAAAGCACTATGGGAATTCTAGAAAGTGTGTAAAAAGTATACCATTATTCTCTCCCAAAACAGTGCTATATAATTCTTTTGGGAACTTTTTTTTTTTCTGTAAATATACTTATTGCCCATCAGATGCTCATTCTTCCTGCAATTTTGCAATTTGTTTCCATTCAATGAAGTCTTTTCATAATGCATTGTGCTAAAGATGCTCCCAGGCTTTCAGAAACCACTCCATAATTTCAAAGCAAGGGGAATAAAAAATGATGTAAGAAATACGGGATGGGTTATTAGCCAGCTAGAAAAGAAAATCCTGAGGAATGATATCACTAGTTCTTTCACTACTCCAAAGCAAAGTCTAATAAAGAAAACATTCAAGCATTACAATAGGAAAACACGTAAGGACTAGAACCCAGCTTTCAGGTGAACATTTGTGATTTTGAGGTGGGGACCTGTCTCCCAGCTATGAAGGATGACATGTGAGTAGATACATTTAACTTCTTTGTTAAGAGAAAGCAGGAATCAAGCCCAAGAGAGAAATGGCCAAAAACAGAGAATATTTGCAACCTTAGTGCTATATTAAGTTATACATGAGGGTGATGAATTAATATGCAAAGAGCATATTTATAATAAAATATTAAGTGATTTAGTGGCATAAGCCTATAATACTAGCTCTCCAGGAGACGAGCTCTGGGGATTGTGGCTCAAAGCCAGCCTGGGAAGGAAAATCTATGAGACTTTTATTTCTGAACCAGCAAAAAGCCAGAAGTGGAGGCATGGCTCAAATGCTAGAGCATGTGTGGTACAAACACTACAAACAAACACACAAGCAAAAGTGCAAGGTCCTGAGTCCAAGTCCCAGGACTGGCAGAAAGAAAAATGAAAACTGAAGTGCCTTAGGAGTGGGACACACAAAGGAAAACCATAAACGTCCAGTATCACATGGCTCACTTCAGTAACAATGACTTTTTCTTCTTTGAAAAACCCTATGTAGCCTCCATGTCTCCCTTGGTGGCCACTGTAGATAGTGGAGTTTGTACGTAGTGACTCGGACTCCAAGGTGAGCGGTGCCTCAGGCAGGATGTAGAAACCTACCTTCCATAAAGGCTTTACCTGGGGAACTGGTACAGACCCACCTTTCCTGTCTTATGTTGGACAAATACTGTGCTTACTTGTTATCAGTGTGTTGGTTCTTGGTAATATGGGCGTGGCCTCCTCCTAGCCCACATTTCATTGGCCAAAGCAAGGCCATAGCCACAGGAACTTGATGTGTAAGGGGAAGTCCACTCCTGTCATAGGCAGAGAACAGAGGGCCAGCCGATTATTGGGAGGCTCAATACTGCTACCGCTTCAAGTGTTGGAATACTTCATGTGATTTTTTTCCCTTAGTACTTCTCAGATAAATTAACTTTCAATTACAATGAACATACGGTCAACCCTCTGTATCATTGGGTTCCTTATCTGTGGATTCAACTAACTGTAGGTAGAAAATATTCAGAAAAAATGTCTGTGTCAATACTGCACGTGTCGACTTTCTTGTCACCATTTCCTAAACACCATGCAACTATTTAAGTGGCATCTACATTGTATTTGATACAAGAAGTAATCAGAGGAGAATTTAAAATATAAGGGTGGTTTATCTCTAGGGTCTACTAAATACTACCCCAGTCTATACAACAGCTGGTGTATCCTGGATTTTGGTATCCAAAGTGATCATGAACCAATCCCTGTGGAAACTGAGGGATGCCAAAAAAAGAGAGAAAGTTATTAAAATGGCTTCATGAGAATAATTTAAATATTTGGGTAACAATCTGTTGTGTGGCTGTGTAGTGATTTAGGGGCCCATGAAGGCATCTTGGGCATTTGAATTTCTCCAAAGGTTTTGCTTTCATAAACAGCACTAGGACAATTATTTTATCAGGATGCATATCTTGCATCTTATTAGGATAGATTGCTATCTGCAGAATGAGTGAGTCAATGGCAGGAACATTTTCTGACTCTTTTTTTTGTCTTTTCTACAAAGATTCATACATCAAAAAACAGAATGGGGGCTGGGAAGGTGGCTCAGTGGTAGAGTGCTTGCCTTGCATGCCTGAGGACCTGGGTTCAATTCCTCAGCACCATATAAACAGAAAAAGCCCGAAATGGCACTGTGGCTCAAGTGGTAGAGCGCTAGCCTTGATCTGAAGAGCTGAGGGACAGCGCCCAGGCCCAGAGTTCAGGCCCCACGACCGGACCCTCCCCCCCCCCCAAAAAAAAGAATCTTATGGACTTCCCTGTCTGGGCTGGCTTCGAACCACAATCCTCAGATCTCAGCCTCCTGAGTAGCTAGGATTACTAGTGCCTGGTTCCACTGACTGATACCTTTAATTAGCAGAGCCATTCTAGGAAATTGATGGGCAGCACTGTGAGCACCGGGCAGAGCAGACTGCCAGGCTTCCTAGGAAGCACAGGGTGAGTGTCTCCCACACCTTTGCTTCCAGCTCTTCCTCTTCTGCAGTGCTGATAAGATGTCAGGCCATTTACCCCACCTTCCCAGGCCTCAAGCCATTGACTGCAGAGGATAGATTAAATGCCCACCATTCAGAGATGCAAAATAAATATTTTGGAGAGGTCTATTAAGGAGCTGCTGCAAAGCTGTCTGGCAAGATTTGCTCCCAAGTGCTTTGGCTGATCATTTAATACTATGACTTAGGAAGATTTCTGGGGGTGGCAGGGGAGGGTTGTGAGTCCTGCTAAAGCAGATAAAATGAATCCCTGCAGTGACCCACACCTTACTGTCTACTTTGCAGGCTAGTTTCTTCCTCCTCCCTGCTTCTCCAAAGCCTGGGGGGTCATTCACCTACTCTGGAAAGAGGATTTTTAAAATCCCACCCATGCAATTTTTTTCCCTTAGTACTTCTCAGAAAAATTAACTATTACACTGAACACACAGTCAGCCCTCTGTATCACTGCGTTCCTCATCTGTGAATGGAAAATATACAGGCAAAAATATTGTGTCCATACTACAAATGTATAGACTCTATTGTCATCATTTCCTAAACAATGCAGTACAACTAGTTAGGTAGCATCCACAGGTTTTCAGACTGATCCTTCAGCAATGATGGAGGCCCATGCTTTTCAATCAAGATGGGCAACAGGCTAGGGAGGGACTCTGGATCCAGGGGATGAGGCAATGTTTCCTCTAAATATCCCATCAACCAGAATTATCCAGTTCCATTGTCAGGTGTGTCATGATTGAGATGCCCAGCTCCATGGACATGGTTTCCAAGGCTTATTTTTACTTTTGTTTAGTCACATCTCTATCTCCAAAGTACGCACCTTTACTAATAACATAATTTTGTCAGGCTAGGCAGCTTTCTCCTTTACCATCTCCTTTACCATCTTATTGGGTAGAGCTCTTAAAGGTTTTTACTGGCACTGAGATTACTGTTGGAAAACTTTAAAAGTTAAATGAAAAACAGGTACAAAAAAATTCAATGATGCTTTTACTAATGAAAGGAATCAATTTCCAGTTACAAACTATTTAGAAAACATGTCTACAAAACTGTTGTACTGAACAGTGAAGCATTTGGGACAAAGCTATCTTTATTTGAAAGTTTTATTACTTGGCAAAAAAAAAGAGAGAGAGAAAAGAAGTCAGTAAAATGAAGAATTATCTTAAAATTTTAGAAAAGGTTTTTTAAAAATAGAAAATACACTGATAACAAAATCAGAAATTTCTGAGTTACAAAGATAAGATAAAGCTATTAAATAAATTCAAATTTGTTATTTGAAAAGACCATGGAAAATATGCTAGTTCGGGCTGGGAAGGTGGCTCAGTGGTAGAGCGCTTGCCTTGCATGCCTGAGGCCCTGGGTTCGATTCCCCAGCACCACATAAGCAAAAAGAAAAAAGCTGGAAGTGGTGCTATGGCTCAAGTGGTAGAGTGCTAGCCTTGAGCTGAAGAGCTGAGGGACAGCGCCCAGGCCCAGAGTTTAGGCCCCACGACCGGAAAAAAAAAAAAAAAAGAAAAGAAAATATGCTAGTTTTCCAAATGAAAATGATCATAATAAAACTTCAAATGTTTGGTCAAATGAAAGTTTTGGCTCCACCTACCTCTCCCAACTCATATCTGAAATGTTTAGGGAGAAACACTGAGATCCATCCTCTTACCAATACTATAAGTAATTCTTGGAAGCAGATTTCTTTGGGGAGCAGGAAGTAGCCTGCTAAGTTGATTAGCCAGGCTAATCAAGACAGAAAGGATGTGATAAGTTTAGAGGGTTCAGAGCTCTGTGTATGGAAAGACTTTTAGAAGTATGAATCAGGGAAATGCCACCTAATACTGGAAAATTCTCTGACTCTGAGATTAACCTTGCTATTTCTACCTTGATGTTGGGCAGTGAATCTCCTGGACTTAGTTTCCACTTATCTATTTAATTTAATCTCATTCACCTTTGCAGAATTCTCTGAGAATTCCACAAACTCTTACTTTCCTTATTTCCATAGTCTTCATTTTTTTTTCCCCCTGCTGGTCCTGGGGTTTGAATTCAGGCATTCTCCCACTTGAGCCCTACCCTCAGCCTGATCTTTTACCTTTAGTCCAGTAGTAATGCTTTCTGTAAAGGATCATTTCTTCCACCTTACTGTCCTGTTCATATGTTCTTCTCTACTCACAGACTCAGTAGTGTCTGAGAACAGGACTTGGGAGACTCTGCAACGTTGTGGTCTCAATAAATAAGTCAGAAATGGGAGGACTGTGTTTTCTCTGGGTCTCCGAGGGGTACCTTCCAGACCATCCTGTGGTTTCACATGTGCAGTGATCGGTTTCCATGCAGGAAGTTTGTGCGAAGCACCTGGGAAGGCTGGTCTGGTGCTGGCTTCAGGGAGGGTAAGGGGAGAGACTGCAAGATCTCTCCCGCCAGGGAGAAGAGAAAACTGGGGTTGACTATACTTCCTACTTTCCAGATTGGAGGTCTTGCTGTGTCCTATGAGCTCCACGGTGGTCCTGGGGCTTGGCTGGGTCCCTGACCATGTGCTAGCCACCATGCCGTGTTTTGGTCAACGGCAGGAAGCAAGAGCCTCCTGCCCCCTCCCCCAGTGTACGAATGCCCAGTCTAGCCCCAGAGACACAGGCATTCGTCCTGTCTGCCAGATCCAGGGGGCCTGCTTACAGAGGCGGTGACATAGCGGCTTCTGGCGATGACCCCTTGTCTGTCCTCCTCGCTGCAGCATGGGCCACAAGGGAGTTGCAGGCCTGCTGCTGCCTGCTACGGGAAGGGACAAGCAGGTCACTGGGCACTTAGCAGGCTACATCCCTAATCTCATTCCCCTTGCCTGAAACTTCACAGAAATCCTGGTGAATGTTGAAGTACATACCACCCCTGAATTCTGGCTCTTTTGAATTCATTTCTTCCTACCTTCCTTCTTTTTTTCACCTTTCTTTCTTCTTCCTCTTTCTTTCCTTGTTTCTCTCTCTCTCTCTTCCTTTCCTTCTTTCTTTCATGCCAATACTGGGGCTTGAACTCAGAGCATCCCTTGCTTGCCTGTTTCACTCAGAGTTGATCTTCCCCTACCTGAGCCACACATCCACTTCTATCTTTTTGCTGGTTAATTGGAGATGAGACTCTTGGACTTTATTTCCCCTCAGGCTGGCTTCAAACCACACGTCTCAGATCTCAGCCTTCTGAGTAGCTAGACTTACAGGCGTGAGCACTAGTGTCCAGCTTTGAATTACTTTCTTGATTTGAAAGTAGAGACATGGGAAGGCATGTTAAATGCATGGACTTGGCTCACCATTTAAACAAACAAAGTCCATGCTCTAGCAAAAGGGAATTTCTTCTTCTGAAAGTGGAATGAATCCAGAGAGGAAGGTCACAGCCACGTTTCTGAGATGAGTTGCTACAGGACTAGATTGATGCCATCTGGGCAGGCTATGTGTCTCCACCCATATACTCTGTGTCCTGGAGCCTCAGAAGGAGCTGAGGACCAACAGAGACCCATCTCTGAGCAGCCCATTGCTTCTTGCCACTCCAACATGCCCCTTCCACTTGGGGAGAGCAGTGGGGGCAAAGACATCTTTCACAGACCTGAAACCAGATGTCTTCCAACTTCCATTTAACTTTGAAGATCTAGATTTTATTTTCTCAGGAAAGACATGCTACGGGGACTTCTTTCAACTCAGATCCAATGATTGGAAACAAATATGTCCATGTCACCTCCTTAAGAAAATTTCAGTGTTCAAATAAAGGGATAGCAGGGAACGAACGTCTCCACTGTCTGTCCGACTGTCAAAGGCCCATTAAGTCTGTTATTTTCCAAAAGACACTCTCAGCGGCCCTTGTCAGTTCCAAATATAGAGCCTGACGTGGCACAGCCAGCGGACCTTGTACAGGAGAGTGGAAGTGATGAAGGGAAGACAGGCTTCACCAAAGCTATTTTTACACCCGTGCTTGGCCTCATCCAGGGAATGCAAAATTCACCCGGAAAGGGATGCTCATCAGTGAAAGCTCTTCTTCTGTTGCCATAGCAACCCCTCCACAACCAGGCCACCGGTAACCCTTTCTACCCCAGCATAATCAGGTGCCACAGCTGGATTAATGACCTCTCAAATGGTGGCTGGAGTGCCTGGTTTTGAACATCTGCCTCTCCCATCACTTCTTCAATGCCTCACCAGCCTCTGAACGATCAGCACACACATTGCTCTCAACACAGCCACTGTGAGGACCAGAAAAGATGACTCATGAAATGCTGTCTGGGGGTGAATAGCATTCTCCAAATGTACGGCTCCATGGGGGTCTGTGAGTGCAGCCTTCTTTGGACTCAGACCTCTGCAGATGCCATCCCATGAAGCTGGGCTCATGCTGGAGCAGGGAAGGCCTGAACCCAGGGCCTTCTATCCCTGAAAGAGGTGGACATAAGAGACACAGAGGCAGGAAGGCCCTGGGATGAGGACCCAGATTAGAGTCACTAGTACTTAGGAATGAGCCAAGGAGTATCAGTATCAAGAGTTTCTGGAAACCAAAGGTAGGAAGAGGAAAGCAAGGGGTCTTCTTTGGAGCCTGTGGAAGGGCAGAGCTCTGCTGGCTGGTACCTCGAGCCTGCACTGCCAGCCCCCACAGCCGTGAGAGGGTACGTTTCTGTTGTTCTGATAGTTTGTTACAGAAACCCTAGAAAACTTATTACACATCCCTTTGTATAGTGTCTCATACATATTAAGTGAGTAGTTCATCTGTAGGGACATATTCTTAGTAGCCTACCAATGTGTCTCGAGGCAGTATAGATGCTCAGTAAATGTTTGTAGAATGAGTAATGTTAAAACATCGCTTTGATGTAGGCTTTATTTATTGGCTGTTTTTCTTTTTGGCATGCTTCTCTTCTGTATACATCTGCTAGAGAAAGTGTGTGTTACATTTATATTAAACCTAAACTTTACCTTTCTACCGAAAAAAAGCAATGCAGACAGCAAACCGAATAGACATGTAAATTTAACAGCAGATAACTCCTCCCCATTCTTAACATCTTTGTAACTTGTCCTTCTGTCTGGAGATGGTACTTATGAGACAATTTATCAGGACCTGTCATCTATTGACAGCACGGTGGATAATCAAGCATGGGCTCCAGGCAGCCTCAAGTCTTGCAGAGAACTGTGTTCCTGTGATTCTGCTGCTGGTGATGTAAAACGTGGGAGATCAATCCATCGATAAGCACCGTTTTCACGATCATGGTATGCCTGCTGCTGTGTTAGGCAGAGAGGTCGAATAGAAATTGAAGCAGAGAATTATAGAGTTTGAAGACGAATCAATGATGGCCCAATTTAGCATTGTAGTCTGAGTGTGAAGCTGATTGAGCGTTACCCTAGCACATAATTTTGGTGGACATCGATTAACTGTGCCTGGATGTTTTCACATCCTTCTATGAATCTCTCCTTTGAATTTCCTCAGGCCCACTCACCTGCTTCATCCCACAGAACATTGCAGAAATGAGGCATGACCGTCGAATACCTAAGCCCCCAGTCTCATGGCTTCTCTGAGGAGATAAACAAGAAACCCACCTTCTCTGTGACCACTGAGCTTCACATAGAGGCCACATGGAGTAAACCGAGGCCTCCATCTAACAGCCCCAGATGAAGTCAATAACACCTGGCCATCCATCCATGTGGCCACCTTGAAAACAAGTCCTTTGATCCCCGCCCACTCTCCCTGCGATGTCACATGATCATGAGCCAATAAGTTAGTGATGGAGGAAGATTTGAGTTTTCCTGTTGCATAACAACAGGTAACCAAAATGATCTAATCTCAGCAAGAACAAGAGATATTCCTTGCCTGATAAACCACTCTATTTCTTGTGGTTCATTTTGGCAGTACTGGGATTTGAATTCAGGGCCTCCTGAGTAGCTAGGCTACTGCTCTATTGCTAAAGCCAAATCTCCTATCTTAGTTTCTTTCTTCTTTTTCTTTTGATTGTTAATTGGAGATAGTCTTGTCTTTCTGCCTGAGCAAGCTTTGAGCCATGATCCTCAGATCTCAGTCTCCTGAGTATCTGGGATTACAGTGTCTACCTCTTAAAGGTCTCACAACCTCTTCACAACACAGATTCACCCTTCCAACACATGCACCCCAGAGAACACACCTAAACCACTGCAACGTTCTTCTCCATATCTAACCAAAATACTCATTCCTGTCACCCCAACCTGTCTCTGTGTGAAACAAGGCTGTTTCCACGCTCCCAGAACCTTCCAGCCATCTTGATTTTCATTCCCATACCTGCAGTTCACACTCAGAGTTCACACACCCAAGTTTTCTCTTTTCTGAGGCAAACACCTCCAGTTTCTTCAATGCTCAATTCTTTTCTTCAAGAGCCCAAACCAAACCAGACGTTCCCAGAGATGTGTGCAAACCCACATCACTGCCCACCTAAGCAACAAGTCTGAAAATACCTCTGGACTAAGTGAAGCAAGCGTCCTCACAGGCCAATGGACCCCCTGAGGAAAGGAATTACTCTAGTAGCACTCTAGGAGCCCCACTTCGAGTCTCTTTAGTTCGCCAATAGCAAGCTGTGGGACTTGTGTGTATTTGGGCGATTACAGTATTTGATGTGGTCTGTCGTGACCAAGCACAGAGTAGGAGCATTTAAACAGGATTTTTTTTTCTCATTCAGTCCATGGATGCTCAGAAATACTTTCTCCGAAACTTCTTGGCTAGGAAAAATACACAAATTACTCTCCATGTGACCAAGAGAGGTGAGCGAGTGAGATTGTTCACTGTTCTGGACGGAACACCACCTCTGAGTCATAGAGGCTGGTCTCGGGAGAGCTTCAAGACCTCCATGCACTCAGCCTGTCTCTCAGTTGCCGCTGAGTCAGACTGTAGCACTGAGAAGCCAATTATTGATCCGCCTGGATGATCAATGACTGTCGCAGTGCCCCAACAGACCTGCAGGGCTCTGCCTGTGCTGTGGAGGAGCCTGGGGCATGGGGTTGGGGAGGGACTCCTTGGTCCTTGCTCAAGATGCACCAAAGCTATTTCTAAGAGCCAGAAGAGATAACAGTCGAGGGAAAGGTGAATATGTGCCGCTGTCCCAGGTGCGTCTCCTCTTTGATGATGTATGCTGCAGAAGAGGAAAAGGCACAATCAAAAGGGCTGGGGTTGGTCCCTTTAACTCTGCCACTCCCTGGCTTTCTTATAATCGAAGTGAATTACTGATGTGAATCAGGAAATCTCTTTTGGAATTGATTTCATCATTTAACAACGACTTGGAAGAATTGGTGGAAAAACTGATGAGCTCCCTCTTAGACATGTTACGAATCAGCAATAAAGTGACATCCACCACCGAGTGTCCTGGTAGACCCCCTCTGAGCCCAACGCTTCCATTTCTTAAACTCCAATGGCCTTCGCCTCTGTTCCACCTCTTCGGTCCAGTCCTAACAAAGGCCTGCATCCCTCACAGCTGGACGTTTCTTAGTGCATGCCTGTAGACTGCTTTTCTGTCATATTGTCATCAGTAGCTTCTTTTACACTTCTGCAATTATTTCACCTCCACCCTAGGCTGGGCCCTAGCTTCCACACTGGGCTGGAAGACCTCTTCCCTTGCATGAAGGATCCCTGAACTCAGCACATCCCCCAAACTCAGACACACCCACAAACCCCTCTCCCCCCAGCATTTCCAGACAGAATACAGAAAAGCCAATTAAAGCATATTTTATGTAAAATATGAATCGCAGTATAAATATGTCCCTGTAGTATTTAGGGTACAGCTATACTTTAAAAAGTCATTGTTCATCTGATTTCACGGGATACACACAGACATGCAGTGATACACTAAAAAATAATGGATTTGCCAGCCAGGGCAGAGTTGTACACACGTAACACTAACTACGTGGGAGGTGAAGAAATTCCTAAGACTTCCACTTCCACCAATGGAAAGCCGGATGTAGGAGAGCACATCTGTCATCCCAGTGAGGCAGGACGCATAAATAGGAGGATGGAAGTCTATGCTGGATGATACAATAAGGCATTGTCTGAAAAGTAATAAAAGTCAGGAAGCCTGGGGACATGGCCCAAATAATACAGCACCCACCCTGACACGGGGCGGTGTGTACAGCACAAATTCACTCCTTACAGTTCTGGATGGTGGGACTCCAAGGTTGAGAGGCCCACATTTGGTGAAGGTCTTCTTCCTGCCTGAGGGAGACAGAGGCTGGAGAGAGAGACAGAAAAGAGGGCGGGGGAGGAAGGGAGAGAGAGAATGCAAAGTGACTAAACACCGCCTTTTATCATGGTAACATCTCAGAAAACTTCTGTGCAAACAGCATTAATCTGTGCATGAAGGCCAAGTACCCCTCCCTAACTACCCCATTGCCTGGTTACCCCAGCACTGGCCCCTTGGAGTCAAATTCCAGCAGGTAAACCTTATAGGACACATTGGAGCCACAGTACCCACCAACCCCACTGGGCTTCTAGGTCCAACTAAATGTATACACACAAACACAACCCCTCCCCCCCTCCACACACACACACTCAATTCTGACTTGCATTTGAACATTGCTAACCAATTCTCAGTTCTTTCTTTGGCTACCTTAGGCGGTGGGAGTTCTCCAGGTACCAGGCCCAGGCCCTTGAGCTCCTGAGAGGCAGCGGGAAAGTCCTGCGTGGCTGACTGCATTCTTACACCGCTGTGATTTTGCACGTGGCTATACAGATGCCGGAGAGGAAAGAGTGGCTGCGACTCCTTGGGCAGGGCTGTGGGCTGCGACTCCTCAGGCAGGGCTGTGGGAGGCTCAGGCCACTGCACGACCCACAGAGCAGCTTCCATACTGCCTGGCATGCCGTGGCTGGTAAACGGCGACTCTCACAGATGTGTGACACCGGCACCGATCGCCCTGGGTTCCCAGCTCTCTTCCAGTTGGGAACAGCTTGGTAGAAGGCTCATTAACCACCTGGGGATACATGGGAAGTGTGCACACATGAGAAGTACTCTGTACACACACAAAGACCTCTGCATGTGGACAGTACTCTATACACACAAAAAGTACTCTACACATCCATCCCACTGGGAGACAAGGCACCTGCAGAGCATGCTGGGGAAAGGCTGACAGTGTCCCACAGACCCTGGAAACCTCCTTGAGGAAGGTGACACTGCCTCTAGAGGGACAAAAGGAGCTTTCCCAGAAGCCACTGGGGCTGAAGGAGAAAGCTCCGGTTATTCCTGGCAAGCACAGAAGCAAGGGGCAGAGCTGGAGGTTCGGGGATGGTGCGGGACAGAGGAAGGGGGGGGTCTCAGCCTCCAGGCAGGGCCTCCAGAGATGACATCAGCAATGGCACCCCAGAACCAGAAGAGCTGGTGTTGGGGACCAACAGGACAAGAGAGAGGTGGGGGTGAGGGAAAGGCTAGGAGAAGGGACACAGTCTCAGTAGCTCAACTGGGGCCAGGTCTCTGAGTCACCGATGTCTCCCCATCAGTGCCGAGTTGCCAAGCAGGGGCCTGCAGCCTCACAGGTGGATCTATCTTCTCTGCCGACCCAGGGCCTTGCTAAGGGGCAGCAGGGACAGTCAAGGAGCAACATGACTGAGTCTGAGGGACGGAAAAGAGCTGGCGTTCATCTCCACAGAGACTTCCTCCCCCTACCTCCAGACTGTCCTGACAGCCGAGCCTGCCGTGCGGGCTCTGGACCCCGCAGAACCCTGACCTCTCCGCGGCCTGGGACCGTGGCAGCGGCCTGGGGGCCATGCAGGGTCCTGACAGAGCCTCTGAGCTCAGCTGGCAGAGGAGCAGGCTGACTCAGAAAGGCCATGGGACGCACCAGAGCCACTGCTTTGTCACTTCTAAGTGGCAAAGCCAGGATTCAGAGTCGAGCCTGGTGGATCTCAAGCAGTCAGAGCCCCAGGAAATCTCCGTGGATCCTTGGCTCTTTTACCTGTTGCAATGACTTCCAAAGGGAAATTCATGACTCCTCCTCCAAGGTCAGCTGAGTCGTTTCTGGGAGGGAGCAGTGTCCTGTGTGCCATTCCAGGCTCTGCGTGGCCCTGTCCTGGTCTCTTCGGTCCATTCTCCTTTTCTCCTGAGGATCTTGGACAAGTGGGTGATCCGAGTTAGGTGATCACTGTGATCCTGTGCTTTAACCATCAATCATGTTCGCTGGAATTACTTAGGCAGTAGATATGTATGTGTATTCCTGTCTCTATCGAGACCTGGTTTTAGTCAGAACCTTGGGATTCATAAAATATGGCCACAGAACTGATGAATGTGGTGTCAAGGCTGGCCTGTCTTCCGTGCGTGTCGTTGTCGGCCGAGAGACAGAGAGCTTAAGATGCCAAGGCAAAGGGAGGACTGTTTGGAGATGATCAGATGCAAATGCACATCATTCCTTGAGGATACGTTGAAGCGCCAGGCCCGTGCAGCGCGGGAGGTTTCCGGGGAGTCACAGCGGGGACTCGGGGTGCATCAGAGAAGATCTGGGGTGTGGCGTGCAATCGTGTTTTCCTGTGATCCTCCTCAGCAAAGAGGCAGAGCTGCCAGGCTCAATGCATCCCTTTCCTGCGCTTCTATTTCCCTCTGCCAAAACTCAATTTGGTTATTTCTCGTTGATCTCAAGACACCTGGAGCGTAGCTGTGCTGGCCTTCACCTGGGCAGAGGTGGCTGGAGTTCTGGAGTTCAACTGCTTACCCGGAGCTGATTCTCTGTATGCTCCAGGACCTCCCAGCTGGATGGAAGGGCACCACCTTTTTCCATGGCCCGTCTGCCCAACCCCAGCCTGCTTTGTAAAATCTGCTTCTCCTTGGGCTGGGAAGGTGGCTCAGTGGTAGAGTGCTTGCCTTGCATGCATGAAGCCCTGGGTTCGATTCCTCAGTACCACATAAGCAAAAAAATCTGGAAGTGGTGCTGTGGCTTAAGTGATAGAGCACTAGCCTTGAGCTGAAAAGCTGAGGGATAGTGCCCAGAGTTCAGGCACCATGACTGATTAAAAAAAAATCTATTTCTTCTTCTCAATGCAAGCAGATGTACAAGTGTGCCTGCCCCATGACACACCCATACACACACCTACAGCACACACAGAACACACATCAACATAGCACACAACACACAGCACACAGAGAGAACACAAGGACACAATGCACCCACGACACTACACACCACGCCATCTCCCTTCCTTTTTGAACTCTGGGATCTAGATGTCTGGTGCTCCCTCTCTTCTACTATTTGAGCCACACCCCCACTTCGGGGGGTTTTTGCAGGTTAATTGGAAATTAGAGTCTCATGGACTTTTCTGCCTGGGCTGACTTTGAACTGTGATCTTCAGCTCTCAGCCTCCTGAGTAGTGAGGATGACAGGTGCAAGCCACCAAAGCCCAGCTTTCGGTCACTCTGCATAGTGGACACATGAAGGTAGAGTGGTTTGAGGGGTCTGAGGAGAGCCAGCTCCTACCAACACAAGTTACCTAATGCTTGTGTTACACCACAAGGACCACACTGACATTTTAATGACAGAATGATCTATGTGTGCACAAGGTAAAACACCTCCAGAGGGGCTGCACAGCTACCAGTTGGTTTGCTCTCTCCCTTCATCAAGGGTCCGGTCACTCCTGCCCCTGGGTTGAGTTCCATCTGTTGGGATAGGTGTTGGCAGCTGGCTTATGGGAGAAGGAGACAGAAGGAAGCTGGTTACTTAGCCCAGAAAGAGTCTGGACAGAGTACAGATGCTTTCCTGGCCACAGAGAGTCTCACAAGCCCAGAACCCAGGTAAGGTTCATTCCGCTCTCTCCAGCATGTCTACAAACAGACAGCGGCCGGAGCCAGCATTCTCCCTGCAGACACACCCTATTCGTGGAAAAGTCATTCCTGGGCCCTGAGCACCTGCTCAGCACTTCGGGGCTGGGGGAAGGGCGGTAACTCCATCTCTATCACGGTTGGAGAGAGGGAGAGCCCAGGACTGGGAGTCAGAATTCCTTCAGTCACTTAGCAACATGTGATCTGGAATCAGGAATTCAGGCTCCTGAGGACAGAGGAGGAACACTCTGGCACCTTCTCAGCCCACCTCACCCCTACACAGCTACACCTACACAGCTGACCCCTTTGGATCACCAGGGACCTAAAACCACTTAAAGCCAACAGTCAGCTCCGCCTCTTTCCTGGTCTGCTGGCAGCTCGTGACTTGGTGATCAATCGTGTCCTTCCCTATCCTCCCCTTCCTCCCTTTAATCTCTCCTCTCTTGCCTGCACCTCTCACAACAGTCCACGATGACCTGAGCGAACACAAATAAGCGGTCTGCACATGGGCAGTGAGTGGCGCCACTATCTCTTTTAATCAGCAGAGGCATTGGGCCAACCTGCCTACTTCAGCCACTCCGTTTCCTGAATCACCTTCATTTAAAACATTCTCCCAAATGTTAGGAGGCTGAGGAGGTGTAGTGTTAATGATATTGCTAATGACAAGTCCCCGGGTAACCACGGAAGGACTATGGCTCTAAAGGGAGTGGAGGGGTCACAGCAGAGGGGGCGGGAGGTATAGGAGAAGGAGTCCCGCACCTGACCACACACTGAGTAGTTGAGCCACGGAGGGACGGGACCAACCTCCCTGTGCTGAGCAGAAGACATGGACTGATGGGGAAGGCTTTGTCCCACAGGGCTTCTAACCCCAGACTCAGTGGTTTTACACAGCTCTCATTATATCTGCGGGCTAGGATTCCAGGCAGGACTCAGCAGGAGTCTTTTCCAAACAGCATTGACTGAGGAAAGTCAAGAACACTTGGCAGGCAGCTGGGCCAAGTTGGAGGGTTTAAGATGGCCACAGTCACGTGTCGTGAGAGGCTGAAGTCCTTGGGCTGTGCCCTCAAGTAGCCTCAGTGTCTCTCTCAGTGATCTGTCTAGAAAATGGAGTTTTTAATGTAGTGATTTGGATTCCAAGATGAGTGGTCCCTAAAAATATGATGTAGAAACCCCAGTTCCTTAAAGGACTTAACTGGGAAACTAGTACAGACTCTTTCCCCTTCTTAGGTTGGACAAAGGAACAGAGAACACAAGTGGATCCAAGAGAGGGGACCCGACCCCCACACCCCCAAGGGAAAGCATGAACCTACCACTTCGTTACGTATTTCAAGTCTTTGGTTAATGGTCCTCTCTTCATTGAAGTCTGCTACACATCTTACATTCCGTGACCACTTCCATAATCTATTTCTCCCCATGGTGTTATAACCCTGTAGCATATTTCACTTCAGAATGTGTTTATTGCCCATTGAAAGGCTTTCTAGACAAGCTCTTGACTGAGCTACACCCCAGCCTTTTAAAAACACATGCTTTCATCCATTCCTTCCCATACTATGCTTCTTTGTGCCTAAGAATAGCACCTGGCACATAGCAGACAGTCAATATATCGTTGTTGAGAAGAAAGAAGACTGATGTATTTACAGCCAATTTCAGAGATAACCGATGCTCATTATTTACCCGCAGATGACAAAACCACAAGGTTTTGACGCCCTGCTCATGAAGAGGTATAGGTACAGCCCTTGGAGAAGTAGCACGATACCATGCAACTTCTGAGGCTCAATCAGAAAGATGAGGCAGCCTTCACGTGTTCTTCCCTGGACATTTGCTCTTAGCATCTTCCCCCTTGGAACCCACCATGATGCTTGCAATCCCAATTCAAGGGTGTACACAGGTGCTCCAGTGAATAGACCCCAATGAAGCCCAACTAAGCCATTGCACCTCAGGCCCCATCATGAATAGTGAAGATTCCAGAAGATTACAGTCCTGCCTCCTTTCATATCTTCACAATGGAAGCCCCAGCTAGTACCTCACACACGATCATCTCTGTCCAAACCTCAACTCTTGGGCTTTGTGAAGTGTTGTTTTGTACCGCCCAGCTTGGGGTGGTCTGCAACACAGCAACAAGTAACTAGAGCATGCCTCTTGATCTTGTTCAGTGAAACAGATTCGGCTCAGAACCCCATCCATACAAACAGTTTGCATCTTTCATCTTAGGCCCTAGGAGGCCCCTCCCTTCTCCTGGGGATGTGAGACAGGGATTGGAGGGAATTTTCTGCGCTGATGGCTTCATGAGTCATCTCTTCCCATCTTTTTCAAGTAATTCCATAAATGTGTGTGGAACCAGGGCCCTTCCAGACCTGGGAGCACAGCAAGGAGCAAAACAGAACAGGCCCTTGCCTGATTATGTGTCAGGGGAACAGAGAACAATAAATAACTAAACCCACGCTGATTAAGAGTAACAGCTCCTTACTTGAGGGAGGGCTTTGTTGATATCACCTATTACTTACAATAATTGAGCAAACCCTGGAATCCCCAATGCACATGTAACTTTGCATAACTAAAATTCCAGGGAAGTTGGGCTATATCAACTCAGACCTATTCCGTGCCTTGACTTACATCTTCTGCTCAGTGAAGCTTTGCATTCACCTCTGGCATGAACTCCTCTTCCTCTTCCTCCTCCTCCTCCTCCTCCTCCCCCTCCTCCTCCTTCCCCTTGTTTTTTTGGTCCCAGACCCTTGGATTAGATGATAATCAAATCTTACGCCTCTTGCTGATTAATTACTCATCTGAAAACAATCAAGACTGGAAATGCAGAAAGCCCTGATATAAAGACCCATCACTAAAGTATGTCATTTTTTTCCTCTTTTAATTTCAGACTTTTTAATTGCCCACCTAATTACTTTTAATGTATTGGAAATCAAAGTCACAGATAATAAAATTTAGGTCAGCCATGGATTAAGAGAAATGAGATTTCCTCAAATTATTCCTTCTCTCTCCCCTTTTCTCTATGCCCTGATATCTGAGCTTTTCCTCCATCCTGTCTACCAGCTCCGCAGATGTTCATTCCATCCTGTATTTGTGAGCTCTCCTCTTTCCCTCCATGGCATTCAAAGCGCCTTGTCAGAGACTTCTCATTCTACCAAAGAAAATCACCCACAGAGTGTGGAGAGGAAAGGAGCAGGTCTTGGTTCAGCCCCCAGGTTCCGAAGCTGACGAATCGGAGGGCTAGGGAGCTGGGTGATTTGTCCAAGGTCAGTAGAGTAGTGGACCTGGGCAGAAATATCAGCAGGGTGAGGGAAAGATTTTCATATACCTCTGATAGCTGAGAAGAATTATATTTTAGGGAAGGGACCTCAAATCACACCCTGTAGGCAACTCTAATCAAAATGCCCACTCTGGCTATAATTCAAGGGATGTGATTTGGAAGTCCTTTTTTCTTAAATATACCTTTGATTATTTAGAATCTTTTGTTGGGTCTTGTGTTCTTAATTGAGAACGGCTGTGTCTCAGGGGCCAAGATTCAGGTATCTGTTCTCTTTAATGCTCCTCTTTCAACTCTGATCCCTTGTGAATTCTTCACAATAAGGAAACAACATTGTTACATCATCAACAACAAGATGAATCTCTTAAAACAATGCAACCATTCTGATAGGTTTTACCTTAGTTATATAGATGATTACACTTCACATTAAAATTTGTAAGATAGAGTATAAGGTATGTAAGATAATTAAGATGATAAAACACAGAGTGTGGGGTTTGGCATTTTTAGCATACTGCTTGAAGCACCTTTCAATGTGCATGGATACATTTTCTCCTGAGCACTTCTTGGGTGCTCTGTTCTTGAACCATTCCAGAATGAAAAAAAAAAAAAAGATGCATACGTAATGTTTGGAATTGGAAAGAGACAACTCCCAAGGAAAACCGATTGAGTCAATCAAGAGAAGTGTGTGCAAAGTGGATTCAGTAGAACTTCCCTTTGCAGTTTATATCAAGTATTCAGTGCTCACTGTGTTGCAATTAGCAGCCATTAGTCTTCTGATGCCGTCTAAGGACTACAACTCCCAGAATGCCCAGCACCTCCTCCCCAGGCATCCATCTTCACTGTTCTTCTGAGTTCTTCTGAGTAACAAAGAAAGGTGGTAAGGAAGAGTCTCAGCCCCAGGCTCCAGATACCTGCCTTAGAAGATACAGCGGTTTCAAAGGAGAAAGGGGAAAGAGAAGAAAAAGAAAGGTCCTTCCAATATTGTTGAGGCCATACCCAGAAATGCCAACAGTTGAACCTCCCATGCGGTGCCTGTCTGTGTGTTAGCCTCTGCCTGGCTCTGTTTTGTGTTATGATTGTTATATGTTATGATTGATGATTAAGATGTCTGTTAAGTCACTGATAGTTCATGTTACGAGATTTGGCATTTGGTTTTTCATGGCTGCATTAGTGAGAAGTTAGACGAGGTACTGTCCTATTTTAAACTGGAAATTTGATTTAAAATATTCTAAGCAGTTCTTTGAACTGTTTCAGACTGAGACCTAGAAAGACATCATATGACACATCAAAACATGCTCCACCGCTTCTGAACAACATATATTGTACACTCTCTCTCAACATTGCCTAAACAGCAGATGACTCAGGAAAAGAATTAAACCACCATGGTGAAAAAGAAACTCAGTCCAAAATTTCCAGGTAGCCACATTGTATGGTTACCATTAAGGGAAAAGTTAGCAGCAGGAAGATTCGGGAATGTTCTCCCCTCCTTGTCAATCACAGCAATGTGTGGGTATGGAGATCCAGACCCAGACATCCACAGAGGACAGCAGCAGGGACTCAAGGCCGACAACAACACTGTGTTGTTCCTTTACGCCGCCATGTTTTGGAGCTATTATGGCAGCATAGCTGAGCCCAACAGTAAATAAGTCGAAGAACCAGTTATTGATGATTCTCCACAGGGGGAGGCTGGGTACCACCAGTGGAGGAAGCTGCACACAGCACCCAGGCACCAGCAGACACACAGTGCAAAATGCATGGCTACAACCGCAGCCTGCCTGCCCTGGGCAGAGCCTGACACCCCAGTGCACAATCTGGCTGAAATCTGCATCTCCTTGATGTCCCTGCTTAGCACACACGGCATACTGTAAGCTCAAGGGTGGGAATTTCGTTGGTTGGTTTGTATATCACCCTGGGCACTCATTTTTATGCAGACACCAATCTGCACCGAAAACCTAAATTAGGCCCTAGAAAGGAACAAAGGGAAATTCAATATGCAAAGCTATGTCTTTTAAATCATTTTTTCCCGGAGGAAACTGAGAAATCTTTCGCTGCGGAATAGAGACAAGAGGGCACTAATGCCTGCTCTTAGCTGTGCTTGTTGCTGTGAAGATTAAGATAAATATTCACCCCCAGCACAAGCCCTGAGAATGTTACAGTGGAGGAAAGCAGAGAAAGGAGCAGGCGGTGGTGGATGGGATAGCCAGAGCTGCATGGATTTGAAATCAGCCTGATCCAAATGTCTGGGCCCTTGAAAAGCTGAAGCTGAGGGTCCTGACACTTGCTACCTCTCCTCACCAGTATCTGCCATGTGGCCTAGAGCCAGCTTCCATCCGGAGCCTGTGGTCCCCGCTCCCATGTACCTGGAGTGGACCAGATTGGTGACAGGTATGTGCCAGGACGCCGCAGGAGGCAGTCTCCTAAAGGAAGCAGGCTCTGCTGGGCCCTTGAGAACCTAGAAATCCTTGATGCTATCACAAAGAGAACTCGATGGCACATGGAGGCAGACTGAGAGTTTATTAGGAAGGCAAAGCAAGGGAAAATGCGGAATAGACAACCCAGACACAGTGTGGGCACATCTAAAAGCAGGTGCAACGTCACAGGTATTTATGGTGAAAGGGTGGGTTGAGGGTTGGTCAAATTCACCTTGATAAGGGCTCCCTGTAATCTGATACGTGGTATATTTTGTCATTCTTCCTGTTGCAATGTTTTATTAAATGGGGTAAGAGACTTCAAGGTTGACACACTTAGCTTGGATCATTAATACCTGGGCTTTTTTGTTCTTTTTCATTTTTATTTTTCCAGTCCTAAGGCTTGAACTCTGAGCTCCTTTTGCTCAAGGCTGGCATTCCACCACTAGAGCCACAATGCCACTTCTGGCTTTGTCTGTGATTTAATTGGAGATAAGAGTCTCACGGACTTTCCTGCCCAGGCTGGCTTTGAACCATGACCCTCAGATCTCAGCCTCCTGAGTAGCTAGGATTACAGGCATGTGCCATTAGCACCCAGCATGGACATTTCTTTGAGACAAAGACTAGACTCTGCCACCCACTCCCTTTAAGACAAGTGTGCATCCTGAAGATGAATATTTTTCTTCACAAACACTTTTGTTCCCAAAGGAGTTATTTTCCCAGAATAAGTTCTTTTTTTTTTTGTTTTTTTGTTTTTGTTTTTTTAGGCTTTCTTGCTAAATCCCAGAGTATGTTAATCAGCAAGGCATGCAAGAAAGGTCAGAGGGAAAGAGTTGTTACTTTTATTTATTCTTACTAAACATTGCAGCTTTTAAGAAAATATAAGGCTTAAGGGAAAAAATGAGCACTTCTGCTTTAAATCAAGCATTCTGTTAATGCAGTGTCTGTCCTTGAGTGTGTGGGTGCTGGTCTCCAGGTCACATTTCCCCGCATCTATCCTGCCTGCTCACGGCGGCCATCTTGATTCGGTAGGTGGACTCATCAGTTAATCTCTGACCCCATTCTCCTCACTCTGAGGCCTCCTAGCCATGGCCACGGCCACGGATAAAATAAGAACCTGTGGTGTTGTTCTCGGCTTGATTTCTCTTGAGGTCTTGGCCCAAGATCATGTTCCCCTGTGTTCCCCCGTCAACCATGGCTCCTTCCTTTCTGCTCACTAACACACCAAGGGCAAAGGTGCTCTGCGTTCTCAGTGAAGTAGGGCTTTTTTCTGACCCTTCCTCCAAATCTCTCAGTGCTTTGGGGAAACTAAGTCAGCAGATAAGGGTACAGCATCCTGGCACGTGGTCTCAGACCCAGAATATAGTACTGAATGAATCCAACAGTTGCTTCTTTAAAGACTGATCTGGCAGCAGAGTTGACTTCCACTTTTAGAGAGAATTACCAGCCTTATTCGTCTAAGCCAGTGTTTGCTCACACGCGAGTCATCCAGGCGTGGTGAGGAGGGCAGGCTCTCCCCTCAGGCTGGTCACTCGATAATTAAACATTTTCTTGCCTGAAAGGACAGAAAGTCATTGTGTAGAGGAAGACTCACTTCTAGCCTGACGTGTTTGGAAAGCCGTATCAAGACTTATGACTTCCGGTGCCTTTGATCGCATTATCTGAGTCCATCACCTGAAGGTGCCCGTTAAGATTTATGGCTCTCCGTTAGATGCCTGTGAGACGCCTCGCTGTGGGGCTGCAGAGCCCCCTCTTAACTATTGATGAGGCTTTTGGTTCTTCCTACACAGCTCACCTTCCGGGGTCATTGTCACCCCAGTCCATGGGTGTGTCAGCTGCATTTCTTGTTCCCACAGTGCTGATCTTGGAGGGAAATTTTTGAATGCTTTACAAGTCATTCTCCAAGGTTGGGCTCGATAACAGAAGAACTGTTCGTTCTCCTCACAGCCACTGATAGTAGTGTGCGTGGTGGTGGTGGGTGGAGTACTGGGATTTGAACTCAAGACCTCATGCTCTTGCTTAGCTTTTGCACTCAAAACTTATTATACTACCACTTGAGCCACACCTCTACTTCTGGCTTTTTGCCATTGGTTGGAGGACAGAGTCTCTCAGATTGGTCTGCTGGGGCTAGATTGGAACCATGGCCCTCAGATCTCAGCCTCCTGAGTAGCTAGGATTGCAGGCGTGAAGTACCTGCACCCTGCCATAGATAACATCTGGCCCTCCATTTCTGCTGGGCTGTGGTCCAAAAGTGGGTTCTCATGGTGGAGCATTGTCACTAGCTCATCTTCAACCCACTTCATGCAGCAAACAAGTAAGACTGAGTACAAGTCCCTACACAACACAAAACCAAAACGTGTGCTAGACAAGGGGAAAGTAGCCTTGTAAATAACAACAATATTTCCCAAGCAATCTCTCCTCCCACCTCCAGCGGGTCTATGAGAGAATCTGCACAGCCCTTAGAAGCCTAGAGAGGAAAGTCATCTCACCTTGGCCTTGGTAATGGCCAAGAGTGGTGATCTGTCTGTGGTCAGGCTAAGCTGCTAAGCTGACCCACAAATTCACTGTTCCCCGGAGGCAGCAGGATCCAACTCTTCCTCTGACACTGACTTTCTAGGTGACCTTGGTTGACCTTGTGCAACATACACTCCTTAGTGTTAGAAAGCCCCCCTGGATGTGTGTGGATGTGATTAATGTTCTCAAAGCTCTCTGAACACACAATCTCCTGTTCCCAGGAAGCAGAAATTGGAGACAGGATGTGGCTTCCCTGTCTGGAGTGAGTCAAGTTCTGGGCTGCTGCTTCACCTTAGTCACCCAGCCCCTTCCAGCTGCCTCTTGTCAGCAACAAGGACACAGGAAATCCATCCACGGTCTCCTTCTGTGAGTTCATCACAGGGGTGAACACAGCTTTTTGCTATTCAGTAGAAAAGAATTGTGTTTACTCCATGAATACTGGGTATACAAATCCCCCACCCTTAGACAGCCTGGCAAATAACGAGGCCTCTTAAGAAGAAAGTTAAATAAGTATTGCTGTAACAGGTTTTGTTGGTTCCATGCGTCCCAGAGCCTCAGCCAACAGAGCAGCTAACAGGAGAGAGGGAGATAGATACCGAGTATTGAGAGTGCTCTGGGGCCCTAGCCAAAGCTCTGCTTGAGTAATAAACCCTTCGGAGTCTCTCCAGACTCTCCAGACTCAGGAGACCATTCCCCACTCACTGTGTTCCATACAGATAGTCAGAGTCCTCTACCGGCATCAAGGCCACACTACGATTTTGTGGCCCTTTGTGTCTTCACGAGTCCCCTCTGTCACAGTAGATTTTTGTAGGCTTAGATTCTGTCCCTCAAAATATCTTTGCTGAACTCCTAAGCCCTAGAACCTCAGAATGTGAGGTTCATTTGGATGAACCCCAACCTAGGCCCTGCATGGCCTCATTCCCTGGGAATCCAATTGCATACAGGGCTGGCCAGAGGAAAAGGTAGCAAGAAGCAGTCCAAGATCGAGAGTCCACAGGACACCCACCCCACAGCACCTTGATGGTGGACTTCCAATCTCCAGAACCGTGAGAACTTAACACTTCTAACATTGAGCCACCCCTGTGTGCAGCATTGTGCTATGGGAACCCTGCCAAACTCATTATGACCCTTAACAATGTTTTCATTTATTTCTGATGCAAGAAAAAAAATATCTGGGATACCAAGCTCCTTTTTTAAATCATCTGATTTAAAAAGAAATTGAAATATTTGTTCAGGCCCCCTCATAGTCTGATGGTCTAGAACAGTGACCCCCCTGTATCTAATGGAGAAGGAAACCCTGGGGGCTTGTTGGCTCAGACATCCACGGACACTGGCTTCTATCCTTCTGTTCTCATTGGTCTCTTTGGACACAGCTCACATTGTCTTACAGCCTAAAGCTAGACTTCTGAAATGAAAGAGCTTACCCACTTTATAACCCAGCAGACTCAAGGCATCCTTGAGGGGTGAAACAATTCTGGAATTTGCTTTTGTAAACACAGATGTGAAAATCAGTATTGCCAGCCTCAAACAACAGTTCCTCCTCAGAACAAGGCCACTTCCAGGTGTCTGTGCCCCGGCAGCAAGCCATCCTTCCAGGCCTTCTAGTAATTCACTTACGTGCTGGAAACCCATTGGGACATCAGAAGTAGAAATGTCTGCCCAGAGGCCACAGAGAGGGCGTCAGTAGCATGAAACACTCACGTAAGATTTTTCCATGCATCTTTGATGAGACAGGGTTTATTCACTAGATCTGGAAGTCACCGGAGCTTTTGCTTTTATGATGACACTGATGCCTTTGGCTGGGACCTGAGTGATGAGCCAAAGCAAGCACATTCCATGGAGTACCACGGGCCCTTCAAGGGTGAGGGAGGGTAAGTTTGTCCAACAAGGGGAAAGGTGTTGACTGGCACACAGGGACACAAGACAAGCGTGAGCACCAGACACACAAGTGGGTCAAGGAGACGCTGGGAAATGAGGCCCAACGGCAGAAGGAAGCCAACCTGGGCATGGGGAGCTTTTAATGCCACTGAGGAAAGGAGCTTAAACTTTACCCAGTGGGTGAAGTACAATTAACGAAGGAGCTTGAGGGGGGCTTAATCTGAGAACAGATGCCCCAGGGCAGATGGGAAACAGGCTGAAGCAAGGAGAAAGCACCCAGCCGAGGGCTCATTGAAGGCTGGACGCAGTGGGCCTTGCATTGTTGAAGGCTCCGGCTGCGGGTGGATGGCTGTCTTGAGTTTTATTCCTTTCATGTGTCATTGTGTATAAGTCACCTGACATATGAGGCTTGAGCAGACTAAAGCAGGCACAGGAAACAAGAATGTCACCGCTGAGAGACAAGCAGGCCCCTCCCAGTTTTGTTGCTTTGTGGGGGTTTTTTGTCTTTCTTTTTTTTGAGAAAAAGACCTGAGTAAATAAACCAAAATAGGGTCAAAGACAGATCCATCATCATCAAATGGTCAAAGTCTGGAAAGAGGCTGCCATTTTCAGTTGCTGTGTTGTGAGGAGCAGCCTGGGACTCTGTGGCTAAGGTGGGGGAGGCTCACTCAGCGTCACAGCAGTGCTCAGACCTGTGGAGCATGAGGATGAGACTTGGCTGTTTTCCTGGAGGTTGACTGAATGTGTGCCCAAAGAGAGGCTGGAGAGGAAGGACAAGCAAGCAAGGGCGCCGCTGTGATCCCCTAGCTTCTAGAAGGAGCCGCAGGGCGCTCCAGGCCCATCAGCATCATGAAGATCCCCAGTCATCCCAAACTCCACTGTCTCAGTCTGCCCAGCTGCCCAAACAAAATCCCACAGGCCGGGTGACTTAAGCAACAGAATTCCATGTTCCACAGCTCTGCAGCTGAGAAGTCCCAGATCAAGATGGCGGCAAAGCTGTAGCCCTGCCAGGAGGGTTCATCCCTTGAGCCGCAGGTAGCCAACTTTCAGCTGTGAGCCAACATGGCCTCTTCTGTATGCACACCCCGGGGAGGGGGAACCCTGGAGACTTCTCTAACCAGGACACAAATCCCAGGGAATCAGGGCTGCCACCTCGTGACCACACTAACCCAAATTACCTGAGTGCGCCAATAGCCACCTACACGTGACTTTGGAGGGGTCCGATGTCAGACCACACAGTGTCTCATGACCCTGACACGTGCCATGTATGACATCTGAGATGAGAGCCCCCGGGTGCCTCACAGCCATCCTGCAGGTCAGGGTCAAGATGGGGCAGGCAGCCACCAGTGCTGGTCACACCAACGCTCTAAGTGTCCCTTTGTCTGACAGTGAGAACTGCCCTCCAGGGGTCAGGCAGGCCATGGGGCTACAATAGCTGCCCTGTCCCCACTTACCATGTGTGCCCAGCACAGAGCTTCACAGATTTCCATTCTCAGGAATCCTGATCCTCCTCGCAACATTAACTAGGAGCCGTGTGGAGTGGGCTGAGGAACGCCCTACGTTGCCTCCATCCTGACCCCCATACCCATGAACCTGTTACATTACATGGTGATTAAAAATAATAAAGGGGGAGAGTCTGTAGCTGGATGAAGTTAAGGACTTTGAGATGGAGAGGTTAGTTAGCTTGATTATGGGGATGGTAGGCTCAATGTAATCACAATAGGGAGGAGAGCCAAGAAAATGAGGCGGGGGGGGGGTGTTGAAGAGAAAGAGGACAGAGAGAGAGAGAGAGAGAGAGGGAGAGAGAGACACACAAGGGAACAGAAGGAAAGAAAGAGAGAGAAAGGAAGGGAGGAAGGAAAAATTGGAGAGGAGAAGAGAGGAAAGGAAGGGATGAACAGAGAGAGAGAGAGAGAGAGAGAGAGAGAGAGAGTGAGGTTTTGAAGTGAAGATGAAGTGTTGCCTTTGAATACTGGAGGAGTCATAGGCCAAGAAAAACAACTGGCTTCTAGAAGCTGGAGATGGCAAAGAAGTAGATTGCCCCCTAAGATCTTAAGAAGGACTACCATCCAGCTGCTCTGCTCCAGACTTCTGACCCCAAGAATTGGAAGGGAACAGATCTGTATTATTTCAAGACACTACCCTTGGCAATCATTTGTTGCAGAAACAACAGGAACCTAAATACTTTCTAAGAAATTTCATCTTATCTGCCCATGGGCGGGCACAACGGGCCTTCCCAGGATGCTGCTTGTGTCCAGCCAGCCTGTGACTAAAACTGTCCACTCACATTTCCTTCATCTTCAACAAGAATGTCCACAGTAAGCCGGGAGAGGCTGTGTCTGAGGATGCTGTGTGTAAACCACGCACTTACAACTCCAGTTTGATAGATTTTTAATGAGAGTCAATCCCAGAATAGTTGCCTGGCAAAGGACCGTAAATATCACTTAAGCAACTCTCAGAGATGCTATCACCTCAATAATTAATCGCAGCGTTACAGATTCTGCTGCCCTGCGGTGAACACCAGCTGTGTGTGATCCGTCACGGAGAATCTGAATCGACACAAGTCAATCACAGGGGTATTTGCTTCGGGTCCTTTCAACTACAGTATCCAGTCACTGCACAGACATTTTAGTCTTGCGTGAGTTTTGGATTCTCGACCTAATCGGGGAAGCCATGTTGCCTTGGAGTTGCTGGTAAGCAACGATGGCAGTTGGTAGCTCTCTGCATGGAAGGTTTTGTGACAGGAGTGGTGTGTGTGTGGGAGGTGGGAGCCCAAACTACGTAGACAGAAGGGTGTGAAGTACCGACAAGACCTTTCCTTGCCTGGCAGAAGTTACTTAAGGGAGTAGCAGTGCCACAAAGATGGCAGCTCACAGGAACGGTTCCAGTGGGCTGGGGAAGGGCCATCCTCAGAAGAGGTGCCTGAGCACCTCTTTGGGCCCCGTGGAAAAGCAAAGCCGAGCTTGCTAGAGGATTCTTGCCATTGAGAGAAAGGTTGGAAGAGTGATGATGAGTTGCCCTTCTGCCAGACATACAGCACTGGAAAAGTCACAAGTCAACCTTCCTCATCTCTCCAGTTCTTAAGATCCAAGGTGCTACCGCTGAGTCAGGGAACAAGGGGCATTGAATCTTCCTAGGCTCCAAATCCATGTAAGACTGGTTGATCTTTTGCTTTGGTAACAAATATCAGAGCCTGTGTGAAACCCAGGCAAATCAATCAACATCTTCATACCAAGGACACCCGTCTGAGAAGCAGCTGATCAATGACAGTGAAATCCTGGGAACCACAAGTCTACAACTCAAGAATAACTGATTTTCCCTCTGAAAGTTCTCCAATGCCTACAGACCACATTTTTGCAAATCCTTTATAAGATTGGCCTTTGGTTTTTCTGACAGACTCATTTGTCTAGCCAGCACTGGCCCCGCTTTCCTGTGAGACCACTGGACTCAGTTTGGGGGTCTCAGGTATCTCTGCTTCGGGAACTTCTTCAGGAACAGTGGCTCTCTCGTGTTTGACAGTGGCTGAGCCACAAGGGTCAGTGATTTTTTAGCAGGTCTTCTTGATAAAAAAAATATTGGCGTGTGTCTTTTTTGTGTGCCAATTCCTGTGATGTAAATACCTCCACCACTGCATGTTTCAAGCTACCGTAGGAGATACCTACCTGCTCACAAAATTCCAGAAAATTTAACATCAGCTCTACTGAGCTGGGCCACACCAACGCCAGTGTACATTGACTAAGAAAGAAAGTACAAAAACAAGACTGGGCGCTGGTGTCTCACGCCTGTAATTCTAACTACTCAGAAGGTTGAGATCTGAGGATCAGGGTTGAAGCCAGCCCAGGTAGGTAAGTCCATGAGACTCTTATCTCCAAGTAACTACCAGAAAACCAGAAGTAGTGCTGTGGTTCAAAATGGTAGAGGGCTCACCTTGAGAAAAACAACTCAGGGATAACACCACCCAGCCCCTGAGTTTAAACCCCAGGACTACAAAAATAAAAAATAAAAAACAGAGAGAGAGAGAGAGGGGAGGGGGAGAGAAAGAATGAGAGAAGGAGGGAGGGAGAGAGGGAGAGAGAAGTCAGAAAAGATCCATCATTGCCCAGTGGTACATTGGGTATGGGTATCTTTAGCTAGCGCTAACACTCAGGATGTGCTCCCAGCTGTGAGCCAGATACCTGTTGCACAGAGAGGACACACAGACAAACCCAACTGCAGCCACAGGCCCAGCACCTCACCTCCACAGAGGGAAGGCTGCTGAGGAAGGGAAAAAGCTTCCCTCAAACCAGAAAAGCACAGCCAACCATCATACTGAGACAGAGAAGGGGGCAGATTTGCCCCTCTCCCTCGTTAATGCCACAGGACCAGGCCAAGAACAACAATCCCAGACACAGCATCCTTCATTCCAAGCCACAAGAGCCACAGATCAGTTCATCCAGAAAGCTTGACCTCAGATAGTAGATGAGAACTTTCAGAAGACCAGGACTGAATCTTCATAACTGTAGAGACAGAACAGCGTTCCTGGAAGGTCTGGCCACAAAGGCAGATGGGATGGAGGGATGCAGACATGTTCTTTCCAGGGGCAGCAAGGCCCCTGACACAGCACTGTACCCAGGAGAGACCCAGGAAGATGAGTCTCTGCAGCTCCTTCCCCTTGACACCTTGCCTCTCTTCTGGAGTCCAGTCCTGAAGTCTACCCTCTCTTTAAAGGGGACCCCCAGATACCACCCAGACCCCAGGGAGATGTGGGCAGAGAGGCCTGTGTGCACGCTGGGGCCATGCAGAGCTCTGTCTCATGCTACCATTCAGGAAAAAGAATCAGGATAGCTAACAACCCTTCCTCCTCACCGCTTCTCCATGCAGCTTTCAAAGTCGAGGTTGATGTGGGCATGGCCTTGAGCAGGCAGATGGTTACGACGTGGAGGCTGGGGATGAAGCATGCTAGCAGGATGGGCGCTGACATGCTCGCTACACATTGACTCCACCCAGCTCCCATCGAGGAACTGCAGTTATGGCCACACCATCCTGACAGGGACCCTGGGAGTGTAAACAGCACAGCATGCATCTCAGGGGGGAAAGGAAATGGGTGGAAACTTGGTCAGCAGTTTCTACCAAAGCTACTACCCTCCACTTTTAATCATTTCTAATACCCTGGATATCTAATACTACCATATCCTTCCTTTCTTCCTTCCTTCTTCCTTCCCCCCTCTCTTTCTCTCTCTCCCTTTCTTTCATGTGTGTGTGTGTGTGTATTTGTTTGTTAGTAGTGAGGCTTGAACTCAGGGCCTAGGTGCTGTCCTTGAGCTTTTTTGCTCAAGTTTAGCACTCTACCACTTGAATGACAGCTCCACTTCAGCTTTTTATGGTGAATTGGCGATTAAGGGTCCCAGGCTGGCTTTGAGCCACAATCTTTCTAGCTCAGGCTTCTGAGTGGTTAGGATTACAGGTGCGATCCACTGGAGTCCAGCCATTTCTTTCTTGTGTACATTTGTCTGTGTCTCATGCTCTCATAGGTGGCTTTACAAACTGCTTATCTCAAGGTGTCTCATGACCATCTTGACGGGGTCATGTTGCCTGTGGATTTTAGTGCCTACTGCATAGACCGTTGGTTTTACCTGGCACCCAGTAATGAGTCCACCTATCATGTGATGGGATTACGTGGGTAATTTTTCTACTTCTTAAATTGAAGATCTCCTTTGTTTTTGTTGTATTTTTAGTAATTTAATCTAAGTACTCCCTGACCACTCTAGTTCTCAAAAGCAAGCATGGAGCTTAGAGTACTGTGCAGGATCAAGCACAGATGAGCATGCATGTTGCACATAACTACATCATGTAACTACAAACTCAGGCTCTATGAAGGGAAGAAATATGACAGAGATCCCAGATAAATTAGTGGAATGGTAGAACATCTTGGCAAGCTTAGTCCTGGAATTTCACTAGAAGGTGACTTTTTTTGGTGGGGGAGACGGGGAATGTGGTGGCACATACTTGTTATCTGAGCTACTCAACAGGCAGAGATAGGGAGATCTAGGTGGAAGGCCAGCTTGGGAAATGTTAGCAAGATCCCATCTTAAAAACAACCCAAGCATGGTAGCTCACACTTGTAATCTCAGCTGCTCAGAAGGCTGAGCTAGGAGCATCTCAGTCAGAGTGCAGTCTGGGCAAAAGCTTGAAACCCTATCTGAAAAACAAAATAAATAAAACCACAAAGTCGGAGGGCATGACCTTGAGTTCAAACCCTCTATCACCACCACAATCAAAGAGAAAAGATAGAAGCAGAATTAGAAGAAGCAGAGTTAGAGGGGGTAGGGTGAGAAGAGGAGGGGAGTAAGAAAGGAAGGAGAAGGCAAGAAACTAAAGTCAACAGTCCCATGCCTTTCTAAACACCACAATCATATCCTCTCACCAGTAGTTTATTGTTTAAGGTCAACCAAAACTTTAATTTGAGGCTAGGCACTGGTGGCTCACACCTGTAATCCTAGCTACTCAGGAGGCTGAGATCTGAAGATCTTGGTTCAAAGTCAGCCAGGGCAGGAAAGTCCATAAGACTCTTATCTCCAATTTTAACCACTAGAAAATCAGAAGTGGAGCTGTGGCTCAAAGTGGTAAAGCACTAGCCTTGAGCAAAAGAGTTCAAGGACAGTGCCAAGGCCCAGGCCCTGAGTTCAAGTCCCATGACTGGAAAAAATTAATTTGAAAGAGAAAGTATTTGGAATTTAAATCACACACACACACACACACACACACACACACACCGCACACACACACACACACACACACACACACACACATACACACAAGTTAAATTCCACTGGGGGAGGTTGGGCACTGGAAAATGTCTGACCTGCCCCACAGGGTGACCCTCCCTGGAAAGGATCAGACCAGTTTGACAAAATTTTACCAAAAGGTCCAGCCTGTGGTTCAAGAGTGGGACTAAGCCCAGAATGTATTAGTAGGTGGGTAACCTGCAGATGGAATGACTGCCATAAGCTGGTCCCTGAGGGCCAGGGAGATGTATCTGAATTCCCTTGGTGCTGCCTTCCCAGCGTTAGTGGGCTAGACATCTCGTTCCCAGTTGTCTCAGACCACCCCGACTAGTGTCAAAACTTGCAGGAAAAAAAAAGAGCTCTCAGAATGGAGTCAGCAGTTGTTGATATGTCTAGCTGGCATGAGGGGTAAGGTGGTTCTGTTTTCTCCAAGAACAAAGGCAGGGCTGTTAGACAGCTCAAGTGAAAGTCAGTTGTTTCCTCCCTGGCCTCAAAAATAGGAAGAGAGGCGCAGTGTCAGCAAACAAAGAGTCCTTCCACAGAGACTCATCAGTCTTCCCCCAGGCCTGGCTCACCACACAGGGTCTTGCTGCTTTTCCGTCTGCCAGCCCTCTCCTTCCAGTGCAGAGACTCTCCTGGAAACTGCTAGTAAAGAGTACCAGCCACTCTGGCAGCCAGATGGGCACTGCCTGCTTCTCCCCAGCCAAATCCCCCATGCCACCCCCCAGCCCTGGGACCCCTCAGGGAGCATGAAAACACACTCTGGTCCACAAATAAAATAAACAAAATCAGATACACTCACCCATACTCTTCATTCCCAAAGCAACACAAAATGATAGTGACTAATGATCCTGAACCAGAAAGCCTGTGTATGAATCACAAGTCTGTCATCTCTACGAGGGGAGAACTTTTAACAAGCTTTCTCTATATGCCTCCGCTTCCTCATCTATAAAATGATAATGATGGCTGGCCCATAGTGGGAGTGTCAAGATTACATATGTAGGTACATAGAAAGGGTTCAAAATGGTCCTCGGCAGGAGTAAACTGAATAGTTGTTTAACGCCATTAAAGAATCCTTAGGTCTGATCAATATAATGGTGAAGCAATAGGGGATTACTCTAGCTCTTTCTAATCAAACAGAGATTCAGGATCCTAACATACACTTCTCCCCAAGAGACTGACACCAAGAATAATATAAGCAGATAGAGAATCACAAGAACAAAGAACTTAAATCTAAAACACAGAAGGATGAGAAGCGCCTGCCTCCCACCCCTCCCCCTCCCATTCAGCACCTGCAGTGCAGTGAAGCCCTGAGTGTAGCCCTGTGGCTGTCCAGGATGTGACCAGCACAGAAAGTGACACATCACCAGTGAAGACTGCAGTATCGAGATGCACAAAACACAGCACTGCCATCAGCCCAGAACCAATGCCAGGAACTGTGAGTACCCTGTTGGGGACCCTCCCACAGAAGTCCAGCATTGGTGGTGACCCAGAGTACTTGGCCCCAACCCCTTCCTCCCAACAGAGAAGAGACATCACACTTGTAGAGGACAAAGAGGCCAGAACCTTCCGTCATCCCCACCCCCCACCATCCACCAACTTCTAGCAGAAGACCACCGGGACCAATATCGATTGGTCACAAGGACCCAGCATCCTGCACTGCCCTGGCTGCTGGCAGAAAATCTTGATCTGCTAAAAGACTGAGAGGACAATCTCCCCTGGACTTGGTGGTATCCTGTCGCTTCCGAAGCTCATGCCTACCCTGGAGGCCTGAACCCAGCCTCTCCAGCCCCCACCCCAGGCCAGACCAAGTGTCTGTCAGCCTGAGGAGAGCTTGCCAACCCAGGGGCTGCACACAGGCTATTTTACCCAGTGCAAGTTAACCAGAAGCCAAACATGCACCACCCACCAAGCAAGAGCAAGCCATCCTGGGGATAAGACCCCACCAGTCCAGGTGCCACAGCCCCTCACTCTGTGGGACGTAGATGCCAGCCCAAGATTGAGAAAGTGCCAGCCTAGGATATGAGCAGGGACAATCTCCCCATCACCATGGGGGAGCCCACCCCTTCGGAGGCCCCACCTCTCCCAATCCAGGCCTTGGGTGGGGGTAACCTCCCGTTGAAGCATACTGGGAACCTGTGCCCTCCCCTACAAGGCTCAAACAAGGTCCAGGTGCTGGAACACTGCTCCCCGGCCCTCTGGAAATAGATGCCAATCCAGGACTCCAGTCAGAACAAGCCCCGAACCACAACTAGTGGGAATCTGCCTACCCCAGACACAGAACTGGGCCAGGACACTAGACTGCTGTGCCAATAGTGGGAAATCGCCACCAGGCTTAAGCCTAGGCCGGAAAACTGGACATCCCCACACATCACAGAACCCTAACAACTGACCCGGATACATTACACTATCTGCACCACCCAGAGATGAAGATTGCCAAATGTGAAGAAAGTCTAACAACCATCCATCCAGTGAATCACACTCCACCACCACACACCACCACAACCTGAATGACCCTGACAATGCCTGAACCCAAAAGCGTGAATCACAATAAAAGATTACAAAATGCTTGAGTAATCAAGACAACAAACCAAATCCAAAAGCCAACAACCATCCAGGGAAGGTCCCTAGTGAGAGTGAAGGAGATGGAGGACAAAAGAACCAGCAAAGAAATGAGAGAATTGGCCAATGAATAAAAGGGGGATATCCAAAACAAACACAGGGTTGCAAACAGGAAATGACAAAGAACATACAAGTCACTGAAAAAGACATGGAGAGAAAGAATGGAAATGCTACACACTTCATTAAAACACAAAATTAACACCATGAGAGCTGACCTCAGCAAAGCACTTGGAAGCATAAAAGGTTCAATTTCCCTATTGCAAACCACAGTGGAATGCACAGTGGAAGGCAACAGAAGAAGTGAAATAGAAAACAGAGTGTCAGGAGTTGAGGTTAAAACAGAGGAATTAGAACAAAAAAAAAAAAAAATCAAAGGCATGGAAAAAAAACACTGCAAAGGGAAATCTAAGAATTGGCAGCATCAGCCAAAAGATAAAATTTATATGTAGCCAGGATTGATAAGTGGAAAAATTAAAAGCTAAAGGCATTGAAAAACCTATTCAATAAAATAATAGAAACCTTCCACAATCTTGAGAGAAAATCTCACCCATCTGACAGAGGCATACAGAGTTCCCAGTAATCAAGATCCAAGAAGAAATACTTCTAGACACATCATAGTGAAAATATTGGGCTTAAAACACAAAGAATTAAAAAAATTTTAAAGACAGCAAAATCAAAGAAGGAGATATATTACAACAGAATGATCAGAATCATTACAGATCTCTCTAGAATGGTATAATTCAAGTCCTGAAGATCCACAGCTGCCAACCCCAAATCATGTACCTAACAAAGCTATCATTTACATTTGACTGTGAAACTAAAACCTCCATGACAAACAAAAATTAAAGGAATTCATGAGCACTAAACCAGCATTACAAAGAATACTAAAGAGAAGCATGCAATGTGAAGAAAACAGTCAAGAAAACACATTAGACAAAAATCACTAGAAGACTAGTTTAGTAAGCACAGGAAGAGGAAAGAAGCAAAATACAGGAAATCAAGAAAATGCCAGAAAATATGACACATCTCTCCATAATAACCAATAACCAATCTAAAGAAGTGGAGCAGCAGATTGTATAAAAAAAAAAAAAAGATCCAGCCATTTTCTGTCTCCAAAAGACTCATCTCACAGTCAAATGTAAAAACAAATTCCAAGTGAAGGGATGGAAAAATATTTTTCATGCAAATGCATCCTGCAAGAAGGCAGGTGTAGACATATTGGCATTTGATAAAATAGGTTTTTCATTAAAATCTGCACCAAGAGACAAAGAAGGTCATTATATATTAATAAAGGGAATGATCCAATGAAGAGGAAATCACAGTGGTCAATATTTATGCACCAAACAATGGAGCACCTAAATATGTTAAACAAACATTTTTGGACTTACAGAATATGATAGACCCCAATATAATAATATTGGAAGATTTTAATACTCCCCTCTCACCAAAAGACAGGTCAACCAAATAAAAAATGAGCAAAGAAGCCCCTGAATTAAATGACACCATCACCCAAATGGATTTAGCAGATATCTATAGAGTATTTCACCCAACAATGATCCAAGTCACATTCTCAGCATCCCATAGAACATTCTCAAAAACAGACCATATCGTAGTACACACAAAGAACCTAAGCAAATACAAGAGAATTGAGATAACTCCTTGCATTCCATCAGACAACAGTGGAATCAAACTAGTTCTCAACAACAAAACATATTGCAGAAACCCTCAAACACATGGAAGCTGAATAATACACTACTATGTCACAGAAGAAATTAAGCAAGAAACTATAAAGTTCTTACAAGTCAATGAAAATGAAAACACATCACAATTGAACCTCTGGGACTCACACAGCAAAAGCACTACTGAGAGGAAAGTGTTTAGCTCTAAGCGCACACATAAAACAGCTTAAGTAAATAACTTCATGGTACAATTAATGCAGCTATAACAACAAGAACAAACCAAACCCAACACCATTAGATGGAGAGAGATAACAAAGATTAGGGCAGAAATTTATGAAATAGAGTCTGAAAAAACTATACATAAAACAATAAAGCAAAAAGCTGATTTTTTGGGAAAAAATAATATAATTGAGAGAACACTAGCAAGATTGATGACAAAAAGAGGAAAGGAGACTCAAATCAATAAAATCAGAGATGCCACAGGAATTATTTCAACAAACATCCAAGAAACCTGAATGATTATAAAGGACTACTTTCAAAACCTATACTCAAAAAAGAAGGAAAATCTAGCAGAAATGGATGTTTCTAGAGACATACAAACTGCCTAAGCTGAATCAAGACGTATAGAGGTAAACAGTCCAATACTTCGCAATGAGATTGAGGAAGTAATCACAAGTCTTCCAACAAGGAAAAGCCCAGGCCCAGATGGATTCACCACTGAATTCTGTAAGACTTTTAAAGATGAACTAACACTAATACTCCTCAAGCTCTTCTGTTAAATAGACACCGGGAGCAATTCCAAACTCATTTTATGAAGCTAGCATCACACTCCTCCCAAAACCAGGTAAGGATCCACCTCCTCTGAGTTCACTTCCTCCTCCTCTTAGGCCTCATTCTGCCTCTGAAGTCACTTCCTCTTCCTCTGACATCACTTCCTTCTCAATCCTGAGGTCATATCCTCCTCCTCTAAGGTCACTTCCTCCATCTGTAGGATCACTTCCTCCTCTCTAAGATCAATTCCTCCTCTGATTTCACTTCCTCCTCCTCTGAGGTCTTATTGTCTGCCTCTGAAGTCACTTCCTCTTACTCTGAGGTACTTCCTTTTCCCCTGAGGTCATCTCCTCCACCTCTAATTTCACTTCCTCCTCTGCTAATGTCACTTCCTCTTCCTCTAAGGTCACTTCCTGCTCCTCTGAGCTCACTTCCTCTTTCTCTGAAGTCAATTCCTCCTCTTCTGAGATCACTTCATCCTCGCTGAGCTCACTTCCTCCTCCTCTGAGGTCACTTCCTTCTCCCCTGATGTCATGTCACTCATCTCTAAGGTCACTCCCTCCTCCTCTGAGCTCACTTCCTCCTCCTCTGAGGTCACTTCCTTCTCCCTTGAGGTCATGTCCTCCTCCTCTGAGCTCAATTCCTCCTTCAAGTTCATTTGCTCTTCCTCTGAGCTCACTTCCTCCTCCTCTGAGTGCACTTCCTCCTCCTCCGAGCTCATTTCCTCATCAGCCCTGGTCCTGCCTCCTTCCCCCCAGACTCCAAGTTCACCTCTGCTTCTGTAGCAGCCACACACCCTTCTCCCTCCCCTACAAAGTCCCTCTTTGCCATCAGTTCACAGTCAGTACACCTCCATCCATATCTGCTGCAGCCCGGAAGTTTGGATCTCCTCAGGAAACTCTCTTCCAACCGAACCTCCTGGATGTCTCCTTTCTCCCACCTTGGCAGTACTTTTTTTGTGTTCTCCCCCCATTGGTCTTGAACTCAGAGCCTGGGTGCCATCCCTCAAGGCCAACAACGCTCAACCACTTGGAGCCACCAATATGGCACCACTTCCGGTTTCCTGGTGGTTCCTTGGAGATCAGAGTCTCATGGACTTTCTTGTCTGCTGTCCCTCCCTCTCCAGGATTGAGGAAGTCTTTCCCCCATTATCTCCTTCCAGAAGACCCAATGGGTCAGAACAAGCCCATGGAGTTGACAGGCAAATCAACAACAACAACAAAGGGCTTCTTCACACCAGAGGCAGAGATAATAATAATAATTGCTTTATTGATTGGCTCAGTGAGATCAGGATGGCATGAATGTCAGGAGAGAAGGGGAAGAAGAAGAAGAAGAAAAGGATGCCGAGCCAGAAATCCAGAAGATGACTTCCCAGGGAAAGAGGAAACGATGTGGGAAAGGTCTGGACGATGGTACTGGTTGATTGGTTGATTGATTGATTGATTGATTGATTTTTGTCCTAGAGACAGTTCTGCCATCCAGGGAAGAAGACGGATGCATGTGCAAATCCTGAGCAAGTTGCCACATGGGAAGGACATGCACGGCTGAGACAGAAGATGCCAACTACACAAGGGGTTGAAGGACAACCTGAGGTCCCCCCGGATGGCCCAAGGGCCAATGGATGTCACAGGACCCCATCTGTGCCCAGGGCCTGTGTGGAGAAGTTGTGTCTTCCTCGGACAAGGACATGTTTGTCCCCACACCTCTGTGGAAGATGCCCTCATGGGGTGGTCATGGCTGAGGTGGACTGTGCCCTGGAAACCCCACGTGAGACCCCAGGCACTGGAGGGACCTGTGGGGATCTGTCCTACAGCTAAGGGAGCTCATTGGTGTCACGTCATCCAACCCCACAGAGATCCTACCAAAGTCATGGTGTTCAGTGCGGCCTGCATGACACAGGGCTGTCCTTCTGTTCCCCAGTTATAGAACTATGAGAACACATGAGCCAGCAATATATAGATGTAAATATATGGATATGATAGCTATAGATATTTACATATATCTATTTAGATATAGTTATCTACCTGTAGATATCTATAGATACACATAAGCCAGCTGGATATCTATATCTATATATCTGTATCTATATTTATCTATCTATCCATCCATCCAACTATCTTTCTCTCCCTCCCTTCCTCCCTCCCCCTCTCTCTCTCTTTCTCTCTCTCTCTCTAGTTGGTTGTAGGTTTTGAACACTGGACCTGGGCACTGTCCCTCAGCTCTTCAGCTCCAGGCAATTGCTTTACCATTTGAGCCACATATATGGGTGCCACTTCTGGTTTTCTGGTGGTTCACTGGATATGAGAGTCTCAGGGATGTTCCTTGCCTGGGCTGGCTTTGAACCTGCGATCCTCAGATCTCAGCATCCTGAGCATTTGGGATGGCAGGCGTGAGCCACCTGCCACCCAGCCAGGATACATTTTCATGACTTCAACACAGAGATGCCCACAGCGTCCATCAAGAGAGATTCTTTTCCCCCCATGGAGCCCAACTCCCCCAGGAAAAAAATGTGACAAAATTAGGGTACCCAATAGGCCAGAGAGGCCTGTGTGTGTCCACTCACCCCAGGGATGCTCAGTGAGCCACGCAACACTCATCTGTGAAAAAGTGCAAGGAAGGAAAAAAACAAAAACAGGATCAAATGGAGATGTTGGGTTGTGCAAAGCCCGTTCACTAACTGTCAAGTCCAGTGCACACGAAGGTCATAGTGAACAGGGACCTTAGTGATTCCATTTCATGCTTTTGTTCTTATTTATTTATTTATTTATTTATTTTTGCATGCTATAAGCAGCAGCAGCAGCCCTGGCCTCACCTGGACAGGGGATTTCTTCCAGGGCGTTGATCTGGAAGCCCAACATCTTGGCCAGCTCCTCTATCTTCTCTGGCTGCCATGTGCTCTGACATGTTCTCCCTGTGTGGGGTGGAGAGGACATCAGGAAGGGTATGCCCTGGGGTGCGGCCTAGAGTCCAGTGCCACAGAGCCTGTGTCTTGAAGGGGAGGCGTTTCTGCCCCCATTGTGCCACCCCTAGGCCTCCTCCATGCACAAGAGCACTGGAAAGGGAGCATTGGCCTGCTCTCCCCCATCTCCAGCCCAGCCCCTCACTCACCTGCCACCAGGATCATGCGTGTGACATTTCCCTCCTCATCCACGTTTATATTGAAGAAGGTCACAGTGTCGTCCGTTAGATCCACAAGTTGGAAACAGTTAGTACCAGCGTCTGCCATGGAAGAAGTCACGGTGGTCAGTGCCCTGGAGTTCCACCATCTCCAAGCCATCATCCCTTGTTCCAGGTGGAATGAACCCATTCTCCACTCCTGGATGATTCCTGGGTTGAGGAACCTGGCTCCTCTTCAATATCCAATCATCAATATCCCATAATCAATATGCCATGAACTTCCTGGCAGTTGCAAATGCCTGGAGTTTGGGTGGAGAATTCCACCCCACTCCAACCAAGTCCTGAATTCTCCCCCATCCCCAAAACCACCATAAAACACGTATTTCCACAGATCTGCACCTCCACTTGTTCCGGGTCTAACTGACTGCATGTCAATAAGTGCAGATTGGCTCTGTTATTGGTATTTTATCTTCTATAGCTGAGGTTTTAGAAAATGAGACTCAGTTTCCTTCAGTAGCGATTTATTGAATGCAAACATGCTTTAAAAATGTATTTATTTTTATTATCTTTCCCCAAAATGTATTTATATTATCTTTAAAAAATAGATTTACTATCTTTTAAAATATTTTTATCTTTTTAAAAATGAATTTTTATTATTTTTAAAACACATTTTTATTATGCTTAAAATATTTTTTATCTTTTAATTTTTATTATTTTTAAATATATTTTTAGTATGTCTTAGAAATACTTTTCATGATCTTTTAATTTTTATTATTTGTTATCTTCATATTTTAGTATCTATAAATATATCCTTTATTATCTTTTTCCAATGTAAAACATTTTAAATTTATCCTTACTGTACAATTGATATCCGGAGGGGTCACGGATTCATGACTCAGTCCTGAGCACTATCTTTATGTTTCTAGATTTCCACGCCCTGGATGGGAAGAGCTGAGGAATCTCCCCTCACTGAGTGCTCGCCTGTGTTTGCAGTTGAGCCCTGCTTGCATAACATGGAATACTCACATTGTCCCACGTATAATCCGTTCTCCAGGAGAGCCCTGACAGTGTGTAAATTGCACACGCCATCTTTCCTAGTAAAACAGCAATACAAAGCAATCAGGAAGTCCTTATTTCCAATCACTACACGTACCAGTCACTTTTTTTTTTTTTCTAATTTGGCTGAGGACATCAGACATAGGAGATGCCTTTTAATCTCATTCTTCCCATTCTTATTCTATTAATTCTTTTTATGATGATTATTTGTGTTCATGTCCTGGGGACTTGAACTCAGGGCCCAGGCCTGAGCTTCTTTTTTTTTTTTTTTTCCTCAAGGCCAGGCACTCTACCACTTCAACCACAGCTTCAGGTCCTGTTCTTTTGGGAGTGGGTTTTTATTTTTTTGAGTGGTTAATTGGATGTAAGAGTCTCATGGAGTTTCCTGTCCAGGCTGGTTCTTTGCTTTTCTTTTTCACTTCTTTAAATCTTATTGTCAAGGTGATGGACACAGGGGTGAAAGTCACCTATGTCGGGGAGTGAGGATATTTGTGGTCCAACTTGTGAAAATGTAAATGGCAGCCTGCAGACCAAAGGTCCTGTGACTCTGAGAAGCCCATGGTTCTGTCTTTTCATTTGCAGGGTGGAGGGGGGATATTTGCTCACCAGATACAAAAGGTGACAGTTATGGATTGATCATCTTCCGTAACCTGGAGGTGTCGCAGAAGGAATCTCAGGGGTCCTCCTTTCTGGGTCTTCTCTGGGTTGTCTGAGGCAATGGCCAGGGTGTGCCACTCCCCATTGACCTAGAAGGACAAGTACGCCATTGCACACGTCAGTCAGGGCCTTTCTCACCTCTTCTGTCCCCAGTGCTGTTCCCCCATGGAGCCCAGCACACTCTCAACCCTGATGGGGTGGAGAAGAGGAGGTCGGGCCTCGCCTCTCTGGTAGAGTCCCATAGGGTGACACCATAGCTCAGAGACACCTGATAAACCGTTGCACAGCTGCGTCTGAGTGGCTCACACCTGTCATCCCGGCTACTCGGGGAGGCTGAGATCTAGAAGATCACAGGTTCAAAGCCAGCCTAAGGCAGGAATGTCCGTGAGAGTCTTATCTCCAATGAACCACCAGAAAACTGGAAGTGGCACCATATACATATGGATTAAAAATGGTAGTGAGACTCTACTTTCCAATGAACCACTCACAAAACTGGAAGCGGTACCATATATATGGGTTAAAAATGGTAGTGAGACTCTTATCTCCAATGAGCCACTAGGAAACCAGAAGTGGTGCCATATATGTGGCTCAAAGTGGTAGAATGCTCAGCCTTGAGCTGAAGAGTTGAGGGAGTGCCCAGGCCCTAAGTTCAAGACCCAGGACTGACATAAAAAAAATAAAGAGAAGCAATGCACATATAGAGGTAGTAGGGATTCAATGCAGTGCTGACATACTGCCCCACCTAAGTTCTTACGCAGTTGCTATGGCTTTTGGACTGAACAGGCAATGCTCCATACACCACAGAGAGCTGAAGGATAGAAAAGCATTGTCCCCATTAGAGAGACACATGAATCCACCTGCTATTAGAGAGAGCAAAACAGGTACTGGGAAGGTTGCAAGAGTGGTAGAGTGCTTGGCTAGCATGAACAAAGCCCTGGGTTGGATTCCTCAGTATACCATATACACAGGAAAAAGCTGGAGGTGGTACCATGGCTCAAGTGGGAGAGCACCAGCCTTGTGCAAAAAAAAAGCTCAAGGACAATGCCCAGGCCCTGAGTTCAAACCCCAGAACTGGCAAAAAAAAAAAGTAGCAAAACTCACACACACACACACACACACACACACACACACACACACACACACAGAGGCCATGAAAGAGGAGCATGCCAGCATGGTCTTATCATGGTACCTCAGACTGCGGGACCTCAAGGCTAGCCCAGGCCACGCCGAGCAGCAGAGCAAGGAGCAGAGCCTTCATCCTGAGTGTGCTGCTGCTGCTTCTTCCCGTGTTGCACACACACAGAACCCAAGGACGGCAGTGGTGCACAGGATCCCAATGGATCCTTCCTTTTATGCACTGCCCTCCCCAGGCCTGACACACAATGAAGCCACTGTTGCAGGTCTGAAGACCTTTTGTCACCTGAGTGACTTCAGATGTCCTGGGTTGTGGGTGACAGTCCGTGTCTGAAATCTTGTCTCTTTTAATGAGGGGATTAGAGTGAAGGGGAAATCAGGTTGGGGCGGAATGACCTTCCTGTTGGCCTTGGAAGCACAATGGAGGAATCCTGGGCCAAAGCCTGCGGTGGCTCTGCCCCTTCCATCCCCACTCATGAAGGAGGAGATGGGCTCCAAATCCATATTTCCAGAGCTCCACCCCAGTGGGGCGTCTGTGTGGCCTCTTACGCTGCAGTCAAAGATGGCGGCCTGTGGCTGTGCCTAATAACCTATATCTATCTATCTATCTATCTATCTATCTATCTATCTATCTATCTATCTATCTATCTATCTATCTATCCAATATATATACTACATATTTACTAGATTATAAATATATATATATATATATATACATATCTAGTAAATCTATCTTATATATATATATGTAGATATATATTCATTCACATTCTCATTCTTTCCGGCCATCCACTTGGCGTCTGCAGGTCATTTCGCAGGAGAAATCACACCAGAATTCCAAATAGAAACCCAAACAAAACACACAAAATAAAAAAAGAACACAACCACCTCTAAACCACCCCCCCCCAAAAAAAAACCCAAACCTACCAACAACACAGGTTTTCTTTCATGTATTTTGTTTTGTTTTCTATTTGGAATGCTGGTGTCATTTCTTCCGTGAAATGACCAGCAGTAGATTGCTGGAGAGAATGAGAATTTCAATGAACAGGAAAAAAATATATATATATATATACACACATATATATGTATATATACACACATATATGTGTATATATATATCAGATAAAAAGATTTACTAGGTATGCATCTATATGTATATATATTTATAATCTAGTAAATATGTAGTATATACATTAGATAGATAGATAGATAGATAGGCAGGCAGGCAGATAGGCAGTTAGGCAGAGAGAGAGAGAGAGAGAGAGCGTGCACATATGTCAGCCAGGAGGTGATATTATGTCTTCTTCAGGAATGATTTCTTCAGAAGAAATGCATGTGACAGAAGTCTTGAATCTAGTGATTTGTTCTCCATGGTGGTCACCTTGTCATTAGGTGTAGCCACAGGCCGCCATCTTTGACTGCAGCATAAGAGGCCACACAGATGCCCCACTGGGGTGGAGCTCTGGAAACATGGATTTGGAGCCCATCTCCTCCTTCATGAGTGGGGATGGAAGGGGCAGAGCCACCGCAGGCTTTGGCCCAGGATTCCTCCATTGTGCTTCCAAGGCCAACAGGAAGGTCACTCCGCCCCAACCTGATTTCCCCTTCACTCTAATCCCCTCATTAAAAGAGACAAGATGTCAGACACGGACTGTCACCCACAACCCAGGACATCTGAGGTCACCAGGTGACAAAAGGTCTTCAGACCTGCAACAGTGGCTTCATTGTGTGTCAGGCCTGGGGAGGACAGTGCATAAAAGGAAGGATCCATTGGGATCCTGTGCACCACCACCATCCTTGGGTTCTGTGGGTGTGTAACACAGGGGGAAGCAGCAGCAGCACACATAGGATGAAGGCTCTGCTCCTCCTCACTCTGCTGTTCAGCGAGGCCTGGGCTGGCCCCGAGGTGCAGCTATTGGAGATATCATGATCAGACCATGCTGGCATGCTCCTCTTGCATGTCCTTGTGTGTGTGTGTGTGTGTGTGTGTGTGTGTGTGTGTGTGTGTGTGAGACCTTTACATGCCCTGTCATTTCCTGATGGTTTCCTCTTCGGTGAAAAAGCTAAAGGCTACTGCATGGTGTGTTGGATGGTGGTGTCCACACTGCATTTCTCTCCCACTGGCTCTGCAGGTACCAACGGTCTTCACATGCAAGATGTGCAAGGAGCTGACCCACGTGCCCCGGCGCCCTCGTTCCTCCAGGTCAGCGGGGAATGGCACCCCCTGGCCCTTCTGTCTGACTCCCCAGCCAAGGTCCATGCTGAGACTCCTCATGTGACACTTTGTGGCCAGCGAGGATGTTCAAGTCCTCACTGACACCTTTTATATTGTGTAAGAAAAACTACCACCCCCCTGCCCCCGCTCAAGCCCTGACCCCTGACCCTGGAGATGAAATCACAGAACTGTGCAAATGAATTGGGTGCACTTAGATGGACAAATGGCTTCCAAGGAAACCCTCTAGATGAATGCCCTTGCCTTAACATGAGGATAGACATTATTCAACCCAGGGGCTGGGAAGGTGGCTCAGGGGTAGAGTGCTGGCCCACACATGACAGCCTGGGTTCCATTTCTCGGTATATCACATAAGCAGAGAAAGCTGGAAGTGGGGCTGTGGCTCAAGTGGTAGAGTGCCCAGCCTTGAGCTGAAGGGCTGAGGGTTGGAGCTCAGAGTTCGACCAACAAAATAATCATTCAACCCACAGCCAGGCCCTGGGGGCTCACGCCCATCATCCCCAGTTACTCAGGAGGCTGAGATCTGTAGGATCATGCATTCAAAGCCAGCTCAGATCAAGGGAAAGTCTATGAGTCTCTTACTTCCAATGAACCCCTAAAACAAAACAGAACAAAAACAGGAAGTAGGACTGTGGCTCAAGTGGTAGAGCATCTGGCCTTGAGCAAAAAGAATCTCAGGGACAGAGCTCAGGCCCTGAGGTCAAGCCCAAGACACACAGTAATAATAATTATTATTATTATAGAATTGACAGAATAAGAAGGAAAAGAACAGGCATCTCTTTTGTCTGATGTCCTCCCGCTCAGCCAGATGGGGAGAGAGTCTTTGGAAAGTATTGATTGGCAATTAGGACTTCCCGGCTGCTTCTGTGTGATTGATTTTTTTTTCAGGCAACACGGAGAGAATCGAAAATACCCTATCAAGATCACGAAGGACGAGGATGGGATCTTTGTGGCCGGCTGTAGTACACCGTCATGTGCAAGGAGGGCAGGACTCATAACAGATCTGCTAATCCATGACTCTGAATTCTAGAAACATCCACAAGTAGAGACAGAGATGATGTGAGTTCAAATCACCTCTAGTGTCTGGGAGCTCACTTCTTCCTAGGAAATTCAGAAATTATACATCTTATTTTTAATGTCTTCAGTGGATTTTATTTTTATGATTGCATTTTAAAAAATTGATCTCCCATTGGTTGGTGGCACACAGGAGTCAGGATTTATCCAAGTGGTTGATCAATACAAGTGATCTTTTTTCTTGTTGTTGGTCGTGGGGCTTGAACTTTGGGCCTGAGCGCTGTCCCTCAGCTCTTCAGCTCAAAGCTAGCGCTCTACCACTTGAGCTACAGTGCCACTTCTGGTTTTTTTCTGGTGGTTTTTAAAATTAGAGACAAGAGTTTCACAGATTTTCCTGCCTGGGCTGGCTTTGAACCATAATCCTCAGATCTCAGCCTCCTGAGTAGCTAGGAATACAGGCGTGAGCCACCAGCGCCTGGCTACAATTGATCTTTCTCTCATCAATGTCTCAGCATTGATTGGGGATAAGTGGGGGGCATCTGGGATGGCTTTAGTGGTTAGAAGCAGTGCTGGCCTAGCACGTGTGAAGAATTCCTGGGTTCTAGTCCTCAGTCTACCACATACACAGAAAAAAAGCCAGAAGTGGCGCTGTGGCTCAAGGGATAGAGCACCCAGTCTGGAGCAAAAAAAAAAAAAAAGACACTCAGGGGACAGCATCCCAGGTCCTGAGTTCAAAACCCAGGACTGGCCAAAAAACTAACTAAAAAAGTGTGTATTTTCCATGTGGATCCAGATGTACCATATTTACAAATTGCTTTATTGAATGGCGACTCCTCTGTCAAACCACATAAAGATAAGACATATAGTAATAGATATTAAAAGATAAAGAAAGCTGGGTACCAGTGGCTCACGCCTATAACCCTAGATACTCAGGAGGCTGAGATCTGAGGATCACGGTTCAAAGCCAGCCCAGGCAGGAAAGTCCGTGAGACTCTTATCTCCCATAAACCACTAGAAAACCAGAAGTGGCGCTGTGGCTTAAGTGATAGAGTGCTCGCCTTGAGCTGAAGAGCTGAGGGACAGTGCCCAGACCCAGCGTTCAAACCCCACAACCAACAACAAAAAAAAAAGATAATGACAGATTACTGATTACCTGATGTACAAAACGATGACCCCCTTTGTATATCAACTCTACAGTCCTAAGTTCAAGTTCTTACTCAGACCAGCGTGCTAACAGCTGATAAGTAACCTTGGAGCAGCATAGTGTGGGGGACACGAGGTGTGGTCAGCTTAGAGCAAATGCACAGCCATATATATATCCATCCATCCACCCATCCATCATCCACCATCCATCCACCCATCCATCCATCATCCACCATCCATCCAACCATCCATCCATCTATCCACCATCTACCCATCCATCCACCCACCCACCCATCCATCCATCCACCCATCCATCCATCCACCCAATCATCCATCCATACACCCATCCATCCATCTATCCATCTAACCATCCATTCACCCATCCATCTATCTATCCATGTATCTGTCCACCCATCCATCCATCCATCCATTCACCTACCCATCCATCCATCCATCCATCCATCCACCCACCCATCCGTCCATCCACCCACCCATCCATCCATCCATCCACCCACCCATCCATCCATCCATCCACCCAATCATTCATCCATCCACCCATCCATACTCTATCCATCCATCCATCTTGCTCCCCTAAGATCAAGGGCCCAGAGTCATTGAGGGGAACATGAGGCAGGATCAATGGAGGAAAATGAGGCCTGGTGAAGGAGGAAGGTCCACCCCCACCTTCTCCCCACTGTTGGAAGGGAGGTTCACAGGCAGCACTGTTCGTGGAGTTGTTCTGCCTGCCTGATTCTCTTGTCTCGATTTGGAGAAATCAGAAGCCAAATGGAGCCTGAGCCCTTTCCCCTCCTTTCAGTCTTCACAGGTTTCATTTCTCGTGAAATCACCTTCAAAGAGGCAATGCAGTTGGTCAGGTGGGTTGTGGAATCAATCACCATGACGATCGCTTCGGCTCACCGAGGGTGGACTTCACATGTTCCTCACAAACATGGTGACCTGGGTCATGGCTTCATAGGTGTTCAGATGGTGTGTTTCTTCCATTCCTAGGGATTATCTTCTGACAGCGGGGGGGGGGGGGGATAATAACAGATGACACCCCTCTCTCCTTGTGGCTTTTCTGGGGCTCACAGGACAGGGGTGTCTCCTGGATTTTTCCAGAATCTTCACTTTGCCCCTTGAAGTTCGTTGCTCAGGTCTCAGCCTCCTGAGGTCAAAGGGCTTAGAGGTGACAGCGACCTGGTGAAGGAGTTGTTACTTGGATTTGGGGGAACTGGACTCACACCAATGGGATTAAAAATAAACTTTTGCCAAGACGAACACTTCTGAATTCCCTCATGTCTGTTTACACCTGCATTCTCCAATTCCTGACGTGATAGAAGACAGTCCTCAAGATCTTACCGTACTCTTATAGCTACTTTGATTCACATACTATGCATGATATATTCATTCATTATCTATTTATTTGTAATTTATTATATGCTCTTTTCATTATCCATCTATCGGTCTATCCATCATCTATCTATGTATCTGTTCATCTATCTATCCATCCATCTATGTATGTATATATCTATCTACCTATCCATCTATTCATCCAACTATCCATCTATCCATCCATGTACTATCTATCTATCCATCTCTCTCTCTCTCTCTCCCTCTCTCTCTCTCTCTCAAACATATTGAGAGACAAACTCAGGGCAGTACAAAATACCCGAGAGAAGGAGAGAGACAGACAGACAGACAGAGGCAGAGAGACAGAGACAGAGACAGAGACAGACAGTCAGACAGACAGAGGGAGAAAGAAGTTTAATAATTCTGATGCTTCCTTAGTATTACTTTCCTAAGTAGTATCATCCCGATACCATCCACAGACTCTGCCTAGAAGCAGTGTTGGCCCATGGACTTGTTCTTCCTCTGAATCAATCCAGCAGTCCCACCTTCAACATCTCCAGGACTTTCCTACCTGGGCTGGCTTCGAACCATGATATCCCCCGCCCCCCATCTTCATTACCCAAATAGCTGGGATGACAGGCATGTCATCAGGCATGTCCTTAGCTTGAGTGGCAAGAATCTCCTGCTCGATGTGGAGATAGGGACATAGGCAGGAGTCAGGCCAATAATAAAAGTGACACAGTGTTGATCAATTCCCAGTGGGTCTTTAACCAAATGTGCTCACACACCTGTTTGCTATGGGAAGGGAAGTCCTGCCCCCAGGTGATGGGCATGCCTGAGTTCCTAATAGCTGACTCTATGTCAAGTAATGGCAGAGTCCATGTCAATTAACGGCAGACTCCATGTCAAGTAATGGCAAAGTCCCATGTCAACTAATGGGTGAATCCATGCTGACTCCATGTCAACTAATGGCTGATGCCATGTCAAGTAATAGCAGACTCCATTTCAACTAATAGCTAACCCTATGTCAACTAATGGTGTACTCCATGTCAAGTAATGGCAACTCCACGTGAACTAATGGCTGAATCCATGTCAACTAATGGGTGAATCCATGTGACTCCATGTGAACTAATGGCAAACTCCAAGTCAGCTAATAGCTGACTCCATGTCAACTGATGGCAGACTCCATGTCAAGTAATGGCAAAGTCCATGCCAACTAATGAGTGAATCCATACTGACTCCATGTCAACTGATGGCAGACTCCATGTGAACTAATGGCTGAATGCATATCAAGTAATGGCAGACTCCATGTCAAGTAATGTCAGACTCCATGTCAAGTAATGGCAGACTCCATGTGAACTGATGGCTGAACCCATGCTGACTCCATGTCGACTGATGGCACATGTCAGCCTGGCTCTGGGAGGTGCAGGGTGACATCCTCTCATCCCCACCTTCCCCAGGAAGGACAGGTAGAGCAACCACAGCCCAGGCCCTCAAGACTTGACCTTCACAAACCACCAAGGCAGAAGAAGGGATTCATGGGTCAAGAGGTAGAGCACTGGCCTCAGCAGACTGAGGCCCAGGTCAGGACCCAGTACTGCAAAACTCTCTGCACATTTGTGGTCTGTCTGTCTGTCTATCTGTCTATCTATCTATCTATCTATCTATCTATCTATCTATCTATCTATCTATCCATCTATCATCTATCTATATCTTCCTCAGGCTCTGTGTTCAAGGCTAGCTCTCTACCATGTCTGGGCATCGGGTGATTCATTGGAGATGAGGATCTCACAGACTTTCCTGTCCCCCACCCCCCATGCCAACTTCCGACTGTGATATTTAGATCTTACTTAGCCTTCTGGGTAGCTGGGATTAGAGGTGTGAGCCTGGAGTTATTCTGAATAATAATAATAATAATAATCTATGGCTCTCTTCTAGACTAGGGTTTTCCCATGATGCCCTTGGAGTGGCTAATTCTGGGCCAGGGGCCATTGAGTCAGTCTCTACTGTCGGGATTGCAGGCTTGGCAATCTGTTTATTGAATCACTTGGGGAAGTAAATGTACTGCAAAGTTCAGAAGAGGAGGCCAGGGAGCAAAGCCAGGGCTCAACATGATGAAAAGGAGAAAACATGTGTCTGCAAGGTCAGGATAGTTCATCTTCCCAGAGACCATGCTGCTGCATACATTCCTGAACATGGATTTGCACACATTCCTGAACAATTACCACCTGTGGTGTGTGGGGCAGGGAGAAAGGAGGGAGATGCACCTGAGACCCTGGGAATGTCCTCAGAGTGTAGATGGTACATAGAAAGCACAAGCATCCAACAGAAGAAGAAATGTGAGGCCCCAGATGGCCCAAGGGCCAATGGACGTCCCGGGACCCCATCTGTGCCGGGGCCTGTGTCGAGAAGTCATGTCTTCCTAGGACAAGGACATGGTTGTCCCCATACCTCTGTGGAAGATGCTCTCGTGGGGTGGTCATGGCCAAGGTGGACTGTGTCCTGGAAACCCCACATGAGACCCCAGGCACTCAAGGGACCCGTGGGGATCTGCCCTATGGCTAAGGGAGCTCATTGGGATCACATTGTCCATTCCCATGGAGATCCCACCGAGGTCATGGTGTTCAATGCGGCCTGCCTGACATGGTGCTGTCCTTCTGTTCCCAGTTATGAAAACCATGTGGACACATAAGTCAGCAGGATATATAGATATAGATATATTGATATAGATATCTATAGATATTTAGATATATCTATTTAGATACAGATATCTATTAATAGATACACATTAGCCAGCTGGATATCTGTATCTATGTATCTATAGCTACATCTATCTATCTATCCATCTATCCATCCATCTGTCTGTGTGTCTGTCTGTCTGATACCCATCCAACTATCTATGTATCTATTATCTATCTATCTATCTAGTCCTTTGTGGGGCTTGAACTCTGGGCTGGGTGTTGTCCCTCAGTTCTTCAGCTCAAGGCTGGTCCTCTACCACTTGAGCCACATATATGGCGCCATTTCCGGTTTTCTGGTGGTTCATTGGAAAGAAGAGTCTCACAGACCTTCCTGCCCTGGGCTAGCTTTTAACCTTGATCCTCAGATCTCAGCCTCCTGAGTAGCTGGGATGAGAGGTGCAAGCCACCAGCCACCTGGCCAAGATACATATTCATGACTTCAACACAGAGGTGACCACAGCCTCCATCAAGAGAGATTCTTTTCCCCATGGAATTCACCCTTCTCAGGAAAAATGTGACAGAATTGAGTGCCCAATGGGACGATAGGCCCTGTGTGTATCTACTCACCCAAGGGATGGGTCTTTAGTGGGCACACTTATCTGAAAAAGTGCAAGGAAGAAAAAAAAGACATCAAATGGAGATGTTGGATTGTGCAAAGCCCGTTCACTAACCCTCGAGTCCAATGAGCTGCACACAAAGGTCATAGTGAGCGGGGACCGTAGTGATGTCATTTCACACTTTGGTGGTGGGGGATATACACAATAGGAAAAATCACTGGCCTCACATGGACCCGGGATATAATGGATGGCAGTAACCTCGAAGTCTTTAATGTTGGCGATCTCCTCCACCTTCCTTAGCTGCCCTGTTGTGTGACATGTTCTCCCTGTGTGGGGTGGAGAGGAAGTGTGGAAGAGTGTGCCCTGGGGTGTGGCATAGAGTCCCCTGGTGTCCCCTGAGCCACACAGAGCTGTCCCCTCATCCATGGCCTGTCCCCAGCCGCCATCCCCCCAAGACCAAGTTGGGTTCCCTATGGAGTGAAGGAGGGGGCTGATGTAGATGGAGGTGAACACTTTGCGAGTACACACCTCTCCTGGGTCCTTACGATCCCTTCTCCAGCTGCAAGCTGACCATTTTAGCATATTTGGTTTCAGCCTTGCACCAATGACCAAGGATGATGGACCTGAGTTGGGGGAAGAGGCGGTGCTAGTGTTGAACTGAGTACTCTCCCTGAGCTTCGTCCTTTCTGGCCAAGGCAAGCATTCTACCCACTTGAGCTGCACAGCCCCACTTTTGGCTTTCTGGTGATTTCACTGGAGATCAGAATCCCATGCACTTTCCTGTCCTGGGCTGGCTTTGCACCACAATCCTCGGATCTCAGCCTCCTGAGTAGCTGGGATGACAGGCGTGAGCCACCGGACTCCACCGGAGAGTTCTTTATTTCCTATGCGCATTTCAGCACACACTTTCTGTGCTCTTGACCCTCCCTCAAATGAGAGGATGAAATAAGGTGATGCTGAGTCGGATGGACGCCCCACTATAAAACTCAGGTGCTTGGTGCTAGGTGTTCAGCCCGAGCCCACATTATTTTCGGGTTGGAGAACATGACATTTGAGAGGTTCAATTTCTATTCATCTGAGAGGAATTTTAGATTTATCTCCACCCTTTGAGCACGTAGTGGGAGAGTTCAACATGAAAATGGGCTCACACCACCATTAAGGAGACAATAGAGTCTGCATAAATCACATTTAATAAAGATTTTCACTGTGGGCTCCTAGCCGACAGCCAGATTATCACTGTGTGAGTGGCATGTGCCCCTGCCCAGGGAGCCATAGCATCGGGTGGACTAAATGAATGTGCCACAGAGCCCAGCGTATGGGAAGAGACACACAGGGGAGGGTTCCCTGAGGCCTCCTGCGTGCACAGAGCACTGGAAAGGGAGCCATTGGCCCTCTCCCCCAGCCCCAGCCCAGCCCCTGGCTCACCTGCCACCAGGATCATGCGTGTGAAATTTCCTTTCTCGTCCACATTCCTGTTGTAGAAGATGACGTTGTCTTCCATTAGTTCCACAGGCTGGAAATAGTACCAGCATCTGCCATGGAAGAAGTACCGGTGGCCAGTGCCCTGGAGTTCCACCATCTCCATGCCATCGTCCCCTGCCCTGGGCGGAATGAACCCCATTCTCCTCTCCTTCTGGATGATTCCTGGGTTGAGGAACCTGGCTCCTCATCAATATCCCATAATCAATATCCCATAATCAATATGCCATGAACTCCCTGGCAGTTGCAAACACCTGGGGTTTGGGTGGAGAATTCCATCCCCTCCAACAAAGAGCACAGAAAACCAAGTCCTGAATTCTCCTCTCATCCCCCAAATTCCTATACAAAACGTGTTTCCATGAATCCACACGCCCACTCATGCCAGGTCTAACGACCGCATGTGAATGCGTGAAGCTTTACTCTGTTGATACTTGCATGTCCATAGACGAGGCCGCACTAAATGAGACCACCTGGAAAGGTGAGATTTTTACCCCCATCACCCTCGTCCCTACTGGTGGATGGTTCTAGATCTCAAAGACATGGGTTAGAAGACTGGAAGAATCTCCCAGTGGGTGCTCACCCGTGTTTGGAGTCGTGCCCTCCTTACACAGCAATGCGTACTCACAGTCTCTGTGTAGACTCCATTCTATCCCTCGGAGCTGTGACAATGTATGGTTTGCAGTCTCCTCCGTGTTGCCTGAAGAAGAACAACACAAAGCAGCCGAGAGTCCTTATTGCCAATCAATACATTCCCGTCACTTTCTCCAGTCCTCCTGAAAAGCAGTAGGACATCAAACACGGGAGATGCTTTCTTAACAACTCATGGTCTCATTCTTCTCAACCTTATTCTGTTAATTCGTTTGTTATTATAACTGTTGTTGTTGTTGTTGTGCAGGTCCTGGGGCTTGAATTCAGAACAAGAGTGCTGGTTCCTAGTCTTTGTGCAAGGCTCATGCTCTACCAGTGGTACCACAGCCTGGTATCTGTGTTTTTTGGTGATTCCTTGGAAATAAGGATCTCAGAGAGGTTCCTGCCCCAGACTGGCTTTTAACCATGATCTTCTGATCTCAGGCATGACCCCTGACTTCATTTGTGGGGAAAGAGTGGAGGGAAGGAGGGAAGGAAGGAAGGAGGAAAGGAAGGAGAAGGAAAGAGGAAAGGAAGGAGGGGAGGAAGGAAAGAGGAAAGGAAGGAGGGAGGAAGGGAGGGAAGGAGGAAAGGAGGGAAGGAAGGACGAAAGGATGGAAGGAAGGAGCGAAGGAATGAAGGTGGAAAGGAAGGAGGGAAGGAGAGACAGGGAGACAGAGATGGAGACACACAAGTTTTTCTGGTGGTTGATGGGAGGTAAGAGTCTCATGGACTTGCCTGCCCCAGGTTGGCTTTGAACCATCATCCTCAGATTTCAGCCTCCTGAGAAGCTAGGATGACAGGTGTGAGCCACCGGTGGAGGATGAACACAGGACGGTTCATCTGCTCTTTCTGGCACTGGGGTCTCAAGAGACCAAATGATACCAATTTATCCATGGAAACCATTAATTATTAATTCCTCTTCTAAAAATGTACATGGTGGCCTCAAGGTCAAAGGTCCCGCGTCTGAGAGGCCCACGGCTCTATGTTTTCATCTCTGGGGGGAGGGGGATTTGCTCCCCAGATATCAAAGGTGACGGTTATGGACTGACCATCTTCACTAGACTTGAGGTGTCGCAGAAGGAATCTCAGGGGGGCCCTTCCTCGATCTTCTCCGGGTTGTCTGAGCCAATGAGCCAGGTGTGCCACTGCCCATCAATCTGGAAGGACAAGTGTTCCATTGCACACGTCAATCAGTCAGAGCCTTTCTCCCCTCTTCTGTCCCCAGTGCAGTTCCCCCATGGGGCCCAGCACACACTCAACCCTGATGGGGTGGAGCAGAGGAGGCGGGGCTCATTCTCTGGTAGAGTCCCATAGGGTGACACCATAGCTCAGAGACACTTGATAAGCCATTGCACAGCCAGGTGCTGAGTGGCTCACACCTGTCATCCCAGCTACTCAAGGAGGCTGAGATCTAGAAGATCACAGGTTCAAAGCCAGCCTAAGGCAGGAGCATCCATGAGACTCTTATCTCCAAGCAACCACTCAGAAAATCGGAAGTGGTGCCATACATATGGGTTAAAAATGGTAGTGAGGCTCCTATCTCCAGTGAACCACCAGGAAATATATGTGGCTCAAAGTGGTAGAGCGCTCTGCCTTAAGTTGAAGGTCTGAGGGAAGGCGCCCAGGCCCAGAGTTCAAGACCAGGACTGACAAAGAAAAATTTTTTTTAAAAGAAAAGCAATGCACATACAGAGGTGGCAGGGATTCAATGCAGTGCTGACGTACTACCCCACCTAAGTTCTTACGCAGTTGCTTTTGGACTGAACAGGCAATGCTCCACACACCACAGACAGCTGAAAGATGGAAAGGCATTCTCCCCATTAGAGACACACAAATCCACCTGCTGTAAAATGAGAGCAAACTCGGGCTCAGAAGGTGGCTGGAGTGGTAGAGTGCTCACCTAGCATGCACAAAGCCCTGGGTTCGATTACTCAGTATACCACATACACAGGAAAAAGCTGGAGATGGTACCATGGCTTAAGTGGTAAAGCACCAGCCTTATGCAAAAGAACCTCAGGGATAGTGCCCAGGCCCCAAGTTCAAACCCCAGGGCTGGCAAAAAAAAATAGCAAAACACATACACACACACACACACACACACACACACACACACAGAGGACATGCAAGAGGAGCATGCCAGCATGGCCTGATCATGGTACCTCAGCCTGTTGGACTTTGGGGCCAGCCCAGGCCACACCAAACAGCAGAGCAAGGAGCAGCGCCTTCATCCTGAGTGTGCTGCTGCTGCTTCTCCCCGTGTTACACACGTACATGAACCCAAGGACAGCGGTGGTGCACAGGATCCCAATGGATCCTTCCTTTTATGCACTGCCCTCCCCAGGCCTGACACACAATGAAGCCACTGTTGCAGGTCTGAAGACCTTTTGTCACCTGGTGACCTCAGATGTCCTGGGTTGTAGGTGACGGTCCGTGTCTGACATCTTGTCTCTTTTAATGAGGGGATTAGAGTGAAGGGGAAATCAGGTTGGGGCGGAGTGACCTTCCTGTTGGCCTTGGAAGCACAATGGAGGAATCCTGGGCCAAAGCCTGCGGTGGCTCTGCCCCTTCCGTCCCCACTCATTGAAGGAGGAGATGGGCTCCAAATCCATGTTTCTAGAGCTCCACCCCAGTGGGGTGTCTGTGTGGCCTCTTACGCTGCAGTCAAAGATGGCGGCCTGTGGCTACACCTAATGACAAGGTGACCACCATGGAGAACAAATCACTAGATTCAGGACTTCTGTCACATGCATTTTTGTTTAAGGAATTATTATTAGAAAAGACACAAAATCACCAGTTACCTGAGATATGCTATATATATATATATATATATGTGTGTGTGTGTGTGTGTGTGTGTGTGTGTGTGTGTGTGTATATAGTATATATATGCTATATATATAGTATATATATGCTATATGTACTATATATTTACTAGATATACATATACATGCATATCTAGTATATCTACCTAGGTATACTAAACAAATACATATAACTATATAAATAAATATAAAAAATATATTTCTATTCATTGATATCCTCATTCTCTCCAGCAATCCATTTTTTGTCTGCAGGTCATTTGACAGGAGAAATTACACCAGAATTCCAAACACAAAACAAAACAAAATAAACAGATACAACAAAATACAAATACCCCTAAGCCTCCCCCAACACACTACCAATTGTGTGTGTGTGTGTGTGCACGCGCGCGCACACACACACACACACACACACACACACACCCACGCACACACCCCACAAAAATACATTCTCCTTGCTACCCTCCATCCTCCATGTGAATTTTCTAGGACATATAAGATGAGCTATTTCACCACCTGTGAGAATCCTGTCTACAGTGACATCAGAACTATGTTTGTGACTTGGTCTCATCAGCTTAACAGTTGACCGGCACCCAATGATGTGGGGTTTATTTATTATGTGTTTAAGTATTGCTAGTGATTCTAATGACCCATCTTGAGGGCCCACCGGGGCAGACATAGCCAGGTTCTGTCCGTTTGTGCACACAGCCATTGCTTGGTGTCAGCGGGTCCCATGGCTCCTGGTTAACGCTTGTCTGATCCCATATGTTCTTCATTCTTGACCAGTCCCCGGGTCTGCCCTGGCCTCTGTTAGGTCTGCCTAAGAAAACCCTTCCATTTCCTCCCTCTACTTCCTGAGGGTCTACCCTTAGGCTTATCAGAAATCACCTTCCGGAAACCCACCTGTCCCTGTCAATCACCTGACTATCTGCCAGCAAAGGATAGCAGGCCCTGAGGTCACTTTTCCTCATAGGTTACTTCCTTGTCCTCTTAGCTTACTTCTTCCTCCTCTGAATTCACTTCCTTTCCTCCTTCCTTTCCTCCCTCCTTCCTTCCTTCCTTCTTTCCTATGTAGGACATAGTTACTAAACTAGAAAGACAGCTAACAGGGTCCCTATGATCCAGCCATACTGCTTCTGGGCATCTATCCTGAACATCATGAGCCAGGATATGAGGAAGACACCTGCACATCCATGGTCATTGCTGCATTATTCACAATAGCCAAGATATGGAAACAGCCCAGATGCCCCACAATAAATTAGAGGATGCAAAAAAATGTGGTACCTGTACACAATGGAATTTTATACAGCCATTAAAAAGAATAAAATAATGTCATTTACAGGGAAATGGATGGAAGTAGAACACATCATGTTAAGTGAGCCAAGCTCAGAGAGTCAAATGGCACATGTTCTCTCTGATATGTGGAAGTTAGATCTAAAATATACTCAGATATGATGAATTATGCAGGAGTCTAGATACTCACACACAGTGAGACCAAAAGAGGGTACTCAGAGGAGAGAATCACAAAGGCTCAACGCCTAAACACCTCTTCATGGCTACACAAAATAATATAAATACTGAAACAGCTCCAAGATATGGAAACAGGAGACTTTTTCTGTGCTTTTAGTTTTTGATGATTCTGTCTTCTTCACCTTATGAGTGGTGTATTCAAGTGTACACTTTGGGAGGGTGGGGGAAGGGCACAGAACTTGAGGAAAAGGGGTAAAAAATGCAGGAATAGAGTGTACTGGACACTGAAGAAAGTGAACTATACAAACGTGGGTGGATAGGAGGGAGGGACTAGGAGAGAGGGAGGGAACAGAAGACACTATATGAAAGGAAATGTGCTCATTACCTGACTCATGAAATTGTAACAATAACAATAAATTAATTATTAAAATAAAAAGAATCCTGGAAGCCATCCCCATGGCTGCAGGGCTGACAGCAGGCCCAGAGCACGGCCTCTTCTTGGCTTCGCAAGCCGAGAGGAACAGATTCCAGAGGCCTCTGTCGGCCTCTGCAGAGACTTGCCCCTTGGTCCTCAGCTGCACGCAGAGCTGCTGTCACTCCTGGCTTTGTTTTCTGGCTGTGCCCCAGAGCCTCGACCAAGCGTCAGGGAAAGAGCAAGGGCACTGACTGCTGCCCATGGCCAGCTTCCATGGAGGGGGCTCAGGATGAAGTGACTCCTAATGATATTCCTCGTCCTCCAGAGCCTCACTGGTTTCCTGCCAACAGCCAGGATCCTCACAGAGGGACCAGGACAAGGCAAGCCCAGGTCAGAGGCCCCAGGACATGGATGCTGGACCGCATTGATGTGTCAGCGCCATCTAGTGCCTGAGCAGAGTAACTGAACTTCTCCCCCTGTACCTTGAGTGGTGCTGAACTGGAAGACTCCAGCAAGGCCATCTAATTTCAGAGGTAAGCATCTTAGAAATCATTTCTAAAGTCCCCAATCCAACCTCCGCTTAGAGATCTCCTTGGCTCTTTTGCTCAAGGCTATCACTCTACTGCTTTGAGCCACAGTGCTGCTTCTGGTTTTCTGATGGTTCATTGGAGATCAGAGTCTTTCCTGCCCAGTCTGGCATTGAATGGTGAGCCTAAGATCTCAGCCTCCTGAGTAGCTAGGATTACAGGCATGAGCCACCAGCACCTAGCTTGTTTGCATTTTTAACATGCTGTTCTAGCAGGCCAGAGATATTAGTCTTGGTGTATAGCTAGCAAGTGAGGAATTCATTCTGTCTCCAGATTTGCATTTGTCTTCTTTCCTTTTCTATTTATCAAGTCTCTCCCATGTTCTGTCCTCAGTATTGAGTTCTGGAAATAAAAAGGTAACACAAAATACAGACTCCACCCTGGTGGGGACTTTTGTAAGACCAACTAAGAGAAAAGTGCACCTGCTTCATGGACAGGGAGGAGGGAATTGGCCCCCATTTCTCATGCCGCCGTCCCTACAGCACAGTAAGAGCACCTGGGATTGCTGGGAAAGCCTTGAACTTGACGGCCAGGCCCCCTCTGGGAGGTGAGGTGTCTGCTGTTGGGAATGGAGGGAGGGACGCTGAGACCTTTGCCAAGGGTCACTGCTTGTGAGGACTGCACAGAGCTCAGGGGGTGTGACCACACAGGGTCCCTCAGCAGAGGACGGAGGGTGGTAGTGGTGGTGGTGGCAGCTTTGGTTTTTATTGTGGCGAGGGATGAGCCAGGTTAGAGGTCCTACAGATGAGCTAGGTCTAAACTTCCCACAGGTAAAGATGGGCTGCCAAAGCTCATCGTTTGCCTAAACATGGCCGTCAGTGACAAAACCTTAAAAGTAGAGTGTCATTCCCAGTGAACGGGGAGGCAGAAATAGGGGGATCATGGTTTGAGGCCAGCTTGGGCAAAATTTACTGAGAGTCTATCTGTAAAACAAGCTAAAATTTAAAAAGACTGGCTGGGGGTATGGTTCAAGTGGTAGAGCACTTGCCTAGCAAGTTGGAAGCCTTGAATGCAAACCTAAGACCCCCTAAAATAAACTATACTAAATAAATACATCCGTGAGGCCTTTTACATCCCCCGGGCCATCTCAGAGGGTAGCCGAGGTAGAGAACCCAGACCTGACAGCCAGTGTCTGCCTGAAGGGAGGAATGATCAGAGGGAACAGGTTAGAACACTGATCCCCAAGCCCCCGCCCCACCCACCGCCCGAGGGTCCAGGGAGAGGCTGGGCAGCTGGGCCTCTGCCTGCAGAGTCCTTATTCCAGAGGAAGTTTCAGAAACCAGGGCTGGATCTGGGCTGAGGACGGCAGGACTGCACAGAATCATTCCACTCTGAGTCCATTTCCAGGTTCCAAGGGGCGCTCTTGGAGGCCCTCCAGCTAGATCATCGCACACCCTGTGTGGCAGGACTGGCCATCCGTGTGTCCAGCTAGAGAACCAGGAGCTCACAGACTCACAGGGACCCAAGAAGCCCCACACCTGGAGAGGGCCTCGGTCAGACTCCGTATGGGAGCGGGAGGCCGAGGTTACTGCCCCACCCCTGCTTTGGCCTTCACTAACATTTCAGGCCCTATGTGACTGGCTCCGAGAGTCTGGAGCCTGGCTTAGCACAGGGCTTGACTGTCGTGATCCTGGGGCTCACCGCCACCACGCAGGTGCACATCCCACGGGGAGACACCTAGGGGCCGCTGCCAGGGGACAGGAAAGCCAATGAGCGCTGGGCCTTCCCCTGCCACCCTGCGTCCCTGCCACCCTGCGTCCCCTGCGCCTCTGTCCTCCGCAGCTCTGTCATAAGGCGCCACAGCACGTAAGGCCACAAGGCCAGGGTATTGAGAGGCTAGAAGGCCCCAGGACCAGACCAGGTTAAAACGGGTGGGCCTGGGAATGGCCACACGCACGTCTCACAGAAGCAAGGGGAAGCTGGCATGGAGGAACCGAAGATCACTGGTGTTGGGTCGCGACACACAACTCACCAATGCACAGCTGGCAGTGCACAAGTGCTCGCTGACTCGGTACCCACCATCCCTCATGCGTGAGGAGGGTACCAACACTTGCCAGCGTTGTCTTATAGAAACTTCGGAGCTGTTTGGACTGAAAGCAGTGACTCTCGACTTGGACCTGTAGCTCTCTGCTGGAAGGTTGGCCTGGGTGGAGGGCAGGTGGCATCTTCGTCTCACGCCCCTGGGCTGTGTCTGTGAGTCACACGCCCCTCAGCGCCCCGAGTGGATAGGTTGACTGTTTGAGAAATGCTTTATCGCAGACTATCCCAGGGCAAGCCTGGCCTCCGGTCCGATGGAGAGGATGCGGTCTTCTTCTACCTGTCCTGTGCTTTCTCGACACTTGGCTCTGAAAGTCCTTCAACCCTACACAAGGCCAAGACGTGGATGCCGGCTACAGGAGGGATGCGGCAGGTCCTGGGTTCAGTGACTGCCTCACAGCACCAGTGCACAGCCAGGGGGCTTGCGCATGCCTGTGCAAGTATGCGTGCATGCACACACACACACACACCATACACAAAACCAACGCAACACACAACACACACATGTACACAACACACATGCCCCATGTACACAAAGTACACACAACCCACACCATATACACACATAGCACAATCCTGTACACAACAGATAAAACACGCACATGCCACACATCATATACATGGCACATAAAACAAATGCATACCACGCACAACATATAAAACATGTAACACACTTTTAGAAATTGTGCGCAATTAATGGACGATTACCAAAGTTTACCCCACCCCACCCCCAGAACATTAATAAAAGCAAAGCTGTTCCTTGCTTCGTTAAGCCAGCAGTCTGGTCGGCTCTGGTCCATGCTCCCTTTGGCTTGAGTCAGCCAGCTCCAAAGAAGGTGCAATGCAGGAGCCCGCCCAGCTGGCCCGCGAGCTACACTTCCTCTCACTTGTACTGCGCGTGCTCACCATCCTGCCATTGGGAGTCAGCATCACGGGACGCCAGAGGAGGGGCTACAGGCCAAGCTGTGTCCTTCCCACAGGCAAAAGGCTTTCTCACGAAGCCTGGCCATAGCCGGGCCCATGTGGACTGCCCAGAGCTGTGGAGGGAGGTTGCCAATGCTCTTCATACCCACTTTCCCCAGCACCCTGGCCGGGGTGTTAGTAGCCCTTCTTCTTTAGGGGATCCAGAAGAGATCCCCTCCCCTTCTGAGCTGGCATCTCCCACCAACTTGGTTGTGTTCTTTGAGGCTTTGGATCTTACTGCTTTCAAGCTTAGAATGAGAAAGGTTGTTTGGTTGCTGGGGGCTAGTAGCTTGGGCCTATAATCCTTGCTATTTAGGAGGCTGAACTTTGAGAAGCAAGGTGACAATTCCATGAGACCTATCTCCAATTAACTGGTAAAAAAAAAAAAAAAAACACAACCAGAACTGGTAGTGTGTGGACCAAGTGGTAGCATGACAGCTACAAAAAAAAAAAAAAAAAGCCAAGTAAGAGTGAAGGCCCTGAGTTCAAATCCAAGTACTGGCACATAGGAGAAGCAGAAAGAAGATGGGGGGCAAGGAGAGAAGGAAGAAAGGAGGGAGGGAAGGCAGGAAGGCAGGAAGGAAGGAAGGAAGGAAAAAAGAAGGGGAGGGGGAGGAGAGAACGCAGGAAGAAGGAAACAAAGAGAAGGAAGATTCAGACTTCCACCATTCCCCTAGACCCTTCTGAGAGTTTCCTTATCAAATTCATATTTAGCAAAGCCCCTTCATGATGAGCTACCTGCAGAGCAGGGCTGACCACGTTGAGCCTCTGATAGGTTCTGCATGCTTCCCCATCCATCAATGGACTCTTGGCCACCCTGGCCTGTCCTTAGCAAAAATCCTGCTAGGCCAGGTTATCCAGGATCCTCCCTGGCCCCTGAACTTCCCTCTCCATCCTTTTCTATGTCTTGACCCCTTAACAATGTTCCTTGACCATGTGCCCAGACCAGAGCCTGGTCTAGTCTCTTGCCCACTGCAAATCTCATCGTTGTCTCCTCGCTGGGCCTCCAGAGGAGTCAGTGAAGCAGAGTTCCTTCAGCATCAGACAAGCTGCACACAGGCAGGAATCTCCTCAGTCCACAAAGAAGAATGAGCAAGCATCAATGAATAAATATATCAGTAAAGAAGAAGAATGCGCATGCTCCCAATGCACACACGCTGCCTGTACCCCCTCCCACCTTTGTTCCGTGGGCCTCCAGGTGTTCCCAGCACAGTCACAGGAAGGGCCAACTGGATTTGGAGGAGCTCGTGACCCAGACACTCTTCAGACAGAGCGCACCAGATACCAAACCAATCACTCTGGGCACGTGCTCTAATGCAGCAGCAAACCCCACCTGGCCACACTTGCTCCACGGGGGAAAGAAGCCATGCGCTTCTAAGAGGTTTGTGTACCTGGCAGGTCTGTATGGAGGAGTGTGTGTACCTGTGAACCCATCACCCAGACTCGGGCAGCCTGCAAACGCAGGAAGAGAGAGCTAGTGCCCAGGGGAACTGGGGGGAAAGCAAACGCCACCTCGCCTTTTGTGTTTAGAAGTTAAAGTTCGCACATGTATTCTTTTCTTTCATGTGGGGGGGGTTACTGGGCTTAAGTGCTGTTCCTTAGCCTTTTTTGCTCAAGACTGGCACTTTACCCCTTGAGCCATGCCTCTACGTTCAGCTTTTTGGTGGTTCCTTGGAGATAAGAGTCTCCTCTGCTGGGGGTGGAGGGGCTGGCTTTGAACCACGATTCTCAGATCTCAGCCTCTCTCGTAGTTAGGATGGCAGGCATGAGCCACTGGCATCCGGCAGGCTAGCCACGTTTGGAAACAGTTCAACAATTTCCTAAAATGTTAAGGGTACACTTACGATCCAGCAGTCTGTTTCTGTTTATCTGCCCTAGAGCATAAAGCGCATGCACGCATAAAAAGCCGGCAGTGTGAGGTCCCAGGCCAGGGGCGGGCACCTCTGAGCTCTGCTGCCTCCACAGGGCATCTTCCCCTGCTGCCTCTGTGGATTTCTTCCCGTGGGTATCTGTGTCCTAACTTCCCATTCTCAAAGGACATCAGTGGTGCTGGATTGGGGCCTGCCTGGTGACCTTATCTAACTGAACCCCATCTTTACAGCCCATCTCCACAGGCATAGTCCGAAGGACAGGAGGGGATGGAGATTCCCATGTGAATTTGAGGGCACACAGTTTAGCTCTGAACACCGTGGGCAGAGCAGGCCATGCAACTTGATGTCTACTGGGTAAGGGAGTTGAGAAATTGAAAAACAGAAAACAAACAAAAAAGGAACTGAAAAAATGCATTGCTAGTTATGTCCCAGATCCCCACCCCCACCCCGTATGTCAGAGCCTTCCCGCTGCAGAACTCTCGCGGGGAAATACACCCCACGCCTTGCCCCCAGTTTCTTGGTCATGCTTGAGCAAGAAGACCTTCTCTACATCGCAGTCTCTCAGGTCTCACCCCCCCCCCGATTCATTCCTCTCTCCTTCTGTTCCCCACCCCAACATCTACGGGTTCTCTGAGGAAGGAAAAAGATCCTTGTGGATGATAGAGGTTTATAAAAGCACTACATTGTTGTGACATGCACCAATTGTTCCGTTTCCATTCCTTGTCTTAAAACCAGAGTCTAGATGCCCTCAAGGGAAGAGCTCTTCAAAGTCTCCTAATGGGTCTGACCACGCTCTGACTCCCCCAATCCTGTCTCCACACTGCTGCTGGGAGCCTCTTGTCTCTGCCCCTTCATGGCCAGCTGTCTACCAGACATCCCTGTTTGAATGTCGCTGGCATCTCAACTCAGCACAGCCAGTCCAGACTTAATCTCATGCCCAAGTCTATTTCCACCATCATGTTCCCTGTTTCTGAACCATTCCCTGTCCCACAGCCACCCAGAGCTCCATCCCCGATGCCTCTCCTCCCTCCCAACACCTCCATCACCACCCAGAGCTCCATCCCCGATGCCTCTCCTCCCTCCCACCACCTCCATCACCACCCAGAGCTCCATCCCCGATGCCTCTCCTCCCTCCCACCACCTCCATCACCACCCAGAGCTCCACCCCCGATGCCTCTCCTCCCTCCCACCACCTCCATCACCACCCAGAGCTCCACTCTCGATGCTTCTCCTCCCTCCCACCACCTCCATCACCACCCAGAGCTCCACTCTCGATGCCTCTCCTCCCTCCCACCACCTCCATCACCACCCAGAGCTCCATCCCCGATGCCTCTCCTCCCTCCCACCACCTCCATCACCACCCAGAGCTCCACTCTCGATGCCTCTCCTCCCTCCCACCACCTCCATCACCACCCAGAGCTCCACGCTCGATGCCTCTCCTCCCTCCCACCACCTCCATCACCACCCAGAGCTCCATCCCCGATGCCTCTCCTCCCTCCCACCACCTCCATCACCACCCAGAGCTCCACCCCCGATGCCTCTCCTCCCTCCCACCACCTCCATCACCACCCAGAGCTCCATCCCCGATGCCTCTCCTCCCTCCCACCACCTCCATCACCACCCAGAGCTCCACCCTCGATGCTTCTCCTCCTTCCCACCACCTCCATCACCACCCAGAGCTCCACCCTCAATGCTTCTCCTCCTTCCCACCACCTCCATCACCACCCAGAGCTCCATCCCCGATGCCTCTCCTCCCTCTCACCACCTCCATCAGCACCCAGAGCTCCACTCTCGATGCCTCTCCTCCCTCTCACCACCTCCATCACCACCCAGAGCTCCACCCTCAATGCCTCTCCTCCCTCCCACCACCTCCATCACCACCCAGAGCTCCATCCCCGATGCCTCTCCTCCCTCCCACCACCTCCATCACCACCCAGAGCTCCATCCCCGATGCCTCTCCTCCCTCCCACCACCTCCATCACCACCCAGAGCTCCATCCCCGATGCCTCTCCTCCCTCCCACCACCTCCATCACCACCCAGAGCTCCACCCTCGATGCTTCTCCTCCCTCCCACCACCTCCATCACCACCAGAGCTCCACCCTCGATGCCTCTCCTCCCTCCCACCACCTCCATCACCACCAGAGCTCCACTCTCGATGCCTCTCCTCCTTCCCACCACCTCCATCACCACCCAGAGCTCCACCCTCGATGCTTCTCCTCCTTCCCACCACCTCCATCACCACCCAGAGCTCCACTCTCGATGCCTCTCCTCCCTCCCACCACCTCCATCACCACCCAGAGCTCCATCCTCGATGCCTCTCTTCCCTCCCACCACCTCCATCACCACCAGAGCTCCACCCTCGATGCTTCTCCTCCTTCCCACCACCTCCATCACCACCCAGAGCTCCATCCCCGATGCCTCTCCTCCCTCCCACCACCTCCATCACCACCCAGAGCTCCACCCTCGATGCTTCTCCTCCTTCCCACCACCTCCATCACCACCCAGAGCTCCATCCCCGATGCCTCTCCTCCCTCCCACCACCTCCATCACCACCCAGAGCTCCACCCTCGATGCTTCTCCTCCTTCCCACCACCTCCATCACCACCCAGAGCTCCATCCCCGATGCCTCTCCTCCCTCCCACCACCTCCATCACCACCCAGAGCTCCACTCTCGATGCCTCTCCTCCTTCCCACCACCTCCATCACCACCCAGAGCTCCACCCTCGATGCTTCTCCTCCCTCCCACCACCTCCATCACCACCCAGAGCTCCACCCTCGATGCCTCTCCTCCTTCCCACCACCTCCATCACCACCCAGAGCTCCACCCTCAATGCTTCTCCTCCTTCCCACCACCTCCATCACCACCCAGAGCTCCATCCCCGATGCCTCTCCTCCCTCCCACCACCTCCATCACCACCCAGAGCTCCACTCTCGATGCCTCTCCTCCCTCCCACCACCTCCATCACCACCCAGAGCTCCACCCCCGATGCCTCTCCTCCCTCCCACCACCTCCATCACCACCCAGAGCTCCACTCTCGATGCCTCTCCTCCCTCCCACCACCTCCATCACCACCAGAGCTCCATCCCCGATGCCTCTCCTCCTTCCCACCACCTCCATCACCACCAGAGCTCCACCCTCGATGCTTCTCCTCCTTCCCACCACCTCCATCACCACCCAGAGCTCCACCCTCGATGCTTCTCCTCCTTCCCACCACCTCCATCACCACCCAGAGCTCCACCCTCGATGCCTCTTCTCCCTCCCACCACCTCCATCACCACCCAGAGCTCCACCCTCGATGCCTCTCCTCCTTCCTACCACCTCCATCACCACCCAGAGCTCCATCCCCGGTGCTTCTCCTCCTTAGTGCAATCAGTTCTTGAATTCCATCCGCTCTGCTGCTCAATCATCTCTACAATGCTTTCTACCTCCTTCTGTCCACCCTACAGCGGCTACGCTGACCTGAGGCACCTTTGTGGTTCTCTCAGGTAACAGCAGCAGTTGAAGGTGGCTGTCCTTGCCCTGTCCTCCATCCATTCTCCATGCTGGAGCCAGAGTTCAGAAATGCAAATCCAATCGTGTAATTTTTCTGTTTAAAACAGTCTAATGCTTCTCACTGCCCAGTGTAAAACATCTTCACCATGAGTGATACGGTTAGTCATAGTGGAATATGGATAAAGTCTACTAGCTAAGTATTTACATTATTTCTCCCCTGCCAATCTTCCCACCGCCCCCCACATACTCATAGTAATGAAGGAGATTACTTGACCTATGCTTTCAGCCACTGCTGGGCAGGGGGAAGCCACATGATTGGAAGAAACTGAAATCATCTGATATGCTTGACAGACAAAGGCCAGCAAGCTGCTGAAGAGTGCGGGGCTCCCCATCGAGGGAAGCTGGCCTTGCACTTCTGGCTCTTGCTGCTTAGTAAACACCGACAGCCTTGCTGTGGGAAGGCCACAGTCCAGGAGTAGCGCTGGGAAACAGGCTGTGGCCCGATGGGAACTATTGCCACACATATCAAAGCAAATCCAAGCACGGCCTGGAGAGCGTGGGGGAGCATTTCAGATGGCCGGGCTGACAACTTGCAGGCATCTTTTCCTGTAAGGCGTAGCGTATACCTTAGATTCGGTACATCATTTTCTTTTAGAAAACTGAAAAATAAAACAGCTAAAAAAATTCCAGGCTGAGTACTTTGGATACCCGTTCTTTTCAATCCTTATGTTCATTTTCCTAAACTAAGATTTAGAGAGATCAAGAAAGAAGCATAAACTTTAGCACCTGGCAGAGCCAGGAAACAAAGTTGGACTTGTCTGGTACCAAAACCTGGGTAGGTAATGGCCAGGCTAGGGATCTGAACAGCTCCTGTGAAACAAGGCGGACATCTCAACCAGGGACTGAGGGCCAAGAGATGCATTCGGTTTCTGTACAAGAGGGAAGATGTTGGGTCAAGAAGAAGAAACTCCACGAGAATGTGTCCTCAAATAGAGGTCAGTTTTATCTGACTAAATCCATGGAGGGGTGTGTGTGTGTGTGTGTGTGTGTGTGTTTCTGGAATATGAAATGCATCATAGATGTGTCCTACCTGGAGGCAGACAAGTAGATCAGTCCTCTCTGTGTAAGTCAGCAATTAAATTTAAATTAAATTTACCTACTCAGTAGTGAAGAGAATCTAGCAGATTCTGCCCCATCCAGAATACATGAATACTTAAGCAAGCAAGCACTGAAATTTCTGAGTCTCTAAGCCGAGATAAAAATGTCCCCCTTTCCATAAGCACAAGTACGTAACCACATTAGACATTCAAAGGCAATGGATGGTCATCACAAATTGGCCAGTGTCACACAGAATTCTAAGACAGCCCCAAGACACCCCCAACTCTGATGTTCCCCGCCTGAGGAGCCCCCTCTCCTGGCACCAGCAGGACCTGAGACTGGCTTCTGTCTAGAATGTGGCAAAGGTATGGGAGAAGGAAGGTCACTTCTTGATTCGATTACACTATTTAAGACTCCATTTTAGCTGTCTGGAGAAAAGTGATTTTCCTGCTGGCCTCTAAGAGGTAGACAGCCATGTTGTAATGTGTCTGTGGAGAAAGCCATACTCTAGGAGACGCAGAGTGCCACTTGGAACTCCTGAGAGTGCCTCCTGCTGGCAGCCAGAGAGAAGGCAGAAGCCACAGCCCACCAACTGGGAGAAAGGTTGGAGACTGATTCTTCTCTAGTCAGGGGCTCGGATGAGAACACAGCCCACTAAGCACCTCGATTGGAGCCTTGCAAGACCCTGAGTAGAAATTCCAGCATGCCAGACCCTGCCAGACCCCCGACCCCTAGTCTAAAGGACAACTGTGTCATCTTAAGTTTGTCATTTGTTAAGTTTGATAGGTAACGAAGGAAATGAATACAAAGTGGCACCCAATATTAAAGTACATTTGTGATTCATAGAGTTATTAACGTTTATGTATGCCTAAATATATTCCACAAATGCAAAAACTATTCCTATACCTGCAGGACAAAGGAATTAGAAACTGTTGTGTAGTGTGGCAGAATTAATTCACTGCACAACATCTAATTAAATGCAGCATGCTCATTCTGGGACCCTTGACAAGCCTCCAGTGCGCATCGTCTCCCTCAAACATTAGTGCACAGGTCATAACTTACTAAGCTACAAAGATACTTGATTCTCTAATTTGTTAATAAAATTGTCTGGCTCACATCTCAAACACTAGTTTTAAAATATTAATCATTAGAGTTGGTGTGTATTTTAGAACTACAGGTTTCCTTGTTGTTTTCTTTTGGAGATGTTCAGTGTCCTTTGATGAGAGAGTTAGTCTGGTTTGGCTCACAGAGGAGGCAGAGAGGACAAGGACAAAACAAATCCACTCCCGGATCCTACAGGCAGCTTGCCAGTCAAGACCACACGGGAAAGACACCAAAGGTATCTAGAGGTAGAAGACAAGAGCAAAGAAGTTTTATTCAGATGGCTATAATACAGGACACATAGAAAAGCTTTTTAAGATCTCCAAAGATCTCAATATGTGGAACATTTTTAAGATATTTGTAATGCAAAGGAAATAACATGGGAAGCTTAGATGTAAGAATAACAAATACAGACTCACTGTATTTTATCCCACTTCTCATTTAAAAAAAAAAACTCATAAAGATAGTTGAATAAGGAGAAGAAAAGCCAGAGGTCAACTGCAAGGTGAAATTTTCTGGCATGCTAATAATGTGTAAATAAACCATGTAACAGACTCAAAGCATACACACTGCTCTAGACTTAAAACAACAACAAAACATGGTTCTTCACACTCCCCCCCCCAAACAAAACCCACAACAACAACAACAAAAGAAGCCATAATGCAGAGTGGCCACTGGCCATGCAGACAATTCTCTTGGCTGAGGAGAATTGGAACAGGTCTAGACCCCTCGCCCCACCCCCAGCCTCTACCATTGGCTAGTCCCTGCGCTCCACCAATCAGACTGTCACTCTCTGAAGGCCTTGGAGTGAGCAGGAGATGCCGGTCTTCATCATAGGCAGAAAGGAACGTCCCAGCACCCGTCCTGCTCTGCAGGCCCCAGAGCTGGTACCTGGCTGAGTTAGAGGCTGGGCTTTCCACCACTGGGCCCTGAGTCTTCCCAGGGTCAGAAATGGCTGCAACATGTTGCAAATTAGCCATGGAGAGCTCTGCTACACAAATATCTCCGTCTGTCTCTCCATCTCTCAGTCTAACTACCTGTGCTGATATCTGCTGGCAAATGCTTAGCCTGTGTGGAACTTTCTACATTTCCTGAATGAACGGGAGACAGTAAAAAATAAAATAAAATAAAAAATAAATAAATAAATAAACTCTCACTAGCTTCTGCCTCGTGGCAGTATGCAAATGATGATGCATGTAATTAACATCCATAATTAGAAAACATGTCAGAGATACCCAGGATCTCTCCCAGAGACACCATTTGCATTCTAAGCAGCAGAAAAGATCCGCTCTCAAATTACTTCCCACCAAGTCTATTAGCATTTCATTTCTGGCCCATTTATTTATTTATTTCTGCCACACATAATATCCAGGAATCAATTGATTGCTATCTGGAGATGACTTTCCCTGATGAGGACAAAGACCTTTCCCTGCCAGTCTGGATGCCGTCATTAGCATAAATCTCTAGACTCTCTCAGGAGCTGCTGTTTTGACTCCACTTAATTTGCATATTTATCCCCTGAGACCTGGGCTCTAGGCTCCATTTTCCTATTCAGGAAGGGCCCGGGGCTTGTCCTGATACATACTCCGCTTCCAACCTACCCTTGGCCTGGGCCCTGCACCTGCCTCCTTCATTCCTGGGCCACCTGCCCAGTGGTCCTTGTGCTACACTGGGTCCTCCGAAGACTCATTGCCTGCCTCCCTCTAACGCACACCCTGAGATCCTAGTTTGAGGTGTCCACACAGAATATTCCCGGAGGAATGCTCACACTCTAGGTACAAAGAGAAGCAGACTTTGACTCAGAAGCCAGATAGTAGGTTACTTGGGACACAGCATGGACTCCCTGAACCCATTTTTATCTAATCTATAAAAACATTTGTTTTGTTTCTATCATAACTAGTTTAGAAAACACAGCATCTCTCCATTTTCCATCAATGCAACTTCCTCCGAAGGAGTTGACTTGAGCCGTATTTATTATACATTCTTTTAACTGCATAAACAGAAGATACTATTTTGTTTCTAGACTATGCACGGCACCACAAAAACAAATAAGACAAAACCATTAGGAAAATCCACCAGAAGAGCTGGTCTGACCTCCCACAGAGGCCGGCCATGAGTCAATAGCAAGGACAGTAGCCAAGAGAGCCACGGGGAGCCCCAGAGCCCCTGCTCCTGGCACAGGGGCACAGCAGAGGGCGCACACCCTCCCGGAGCTCTGCAGACAGCAGCAGGGTGAGCCCAATAGAGACCGCCCTCCTCTTACCATGGACTCAAATGAGTGGAATGAGTACGAGGCCGGCTACCCAGACAGGTGACAGCTCAGGACACAAGTGATCCTCGGAAGTGGCCTTGTTGCCTTTGGAAGGCAGCACCTGGGGAGTCATGCTAAGATCTGTGGCCTCCTGACTCATGAGTGATGGTCCTTCAAGGATGGAAGCATCAGTTCTGGTGTCTGATAACCACTGCTGTATAGAAGAACGTAACTCATACTATTATTTAAAGCCTTTGCAGGGCTGGGAAGGTGGCTCAGTGGTAGAGCGCTTGCCTTACATGCATGAGGCCCTGGGTTCGATCCCTCAGCACAATATAAGCAGAAAGAAAAAAGCCGGAAGTGGCGCTGTGGCTCAAGTGGTAGAGTGCTAGCCTTGAGCTGAAGAGCTGAGGGACAGTGCCCAGACCCAGAGTTCAGGCCCCACGATCGGACCAAAAAGAAAAAGATAAAGCCTTTGCACTATTATGGTTATTAATATCTTACCTTTTCCTTCACCCTCCTAACAGGCTGAGAAAGGCTGCCTTTACTCCTCTCCATTTTTTTACCCAAAGGATCATGGCTCCTCAGTAAATATGTGTTTAACAAGTCACATGAAGTGAGGAATTCTTTCCTAGAAGGCCAGACGTGTAAATAAAAATATATAATTCAATAAGTTGGAATATATTTCTTTGTAGGCCTTTTTGAATGCCTTAGATTTGGTTCCAGAAGTCAACTTCTCTCAATCAAAAAACTAAAAGTATGAAATGAGAAGAGAACTCAGAGGGGTCTGAAAAATGCTTCCTTCTCTGCATTAAGCTTTTCCAAGCTCTCGTGTCTTGCTCTTCGTCATCTGATATAAACAACCAAATCATGCAAGATTGCGACAGGAAGATTGTAAGCACGGGCTTCCTGCCCCACTCAAGCCTCTCCATTGTGGACCAGCATGAGTCCCTCCCCTGCCCGCCCCTTGACTTCCCATTTTCCTTCTCCCTGCTTTGTTCTCTCTCCTTTGCTCCAGTGATTCCAGGCCCATTTCTAGGCTTCAACGATACCTTCACTTTCTATGAGATCATGATGTCTCTGTAGTATTGATGTTCCTACACCTCGAGGGGCTAGTCTCTAAAGGATGACTGCCAGAGGGCTGTCTCCTACTCCAGAACAAGTGGTCAGAGTATGGATATGTTCAGTCCCACAACTTGACATGGATACATGTGTACCTTTATTCTCTGTCAGTCGTGGGGCTTGAATTCTGGGTCTGGGCCCAAATCGGTCTCATCATTCCAACATCCATCTGGCCTGGAACAAAGGACTGGGCTTCCTCTCTCATTGAATCCTAAAACTCTTTAAAGATGTTTTATTTTCCTGATCACCTGGATGAAAATTCAGAGATATAATGAGTTGGGATACATAGCTGGTCGATAGAGAACTAACTGTACCCAACTCAAGAGATAGGTGGTCTGAACTCAGGTAGACAGCCACCGTTACCTGGTCGCAAGCTTCCTCTTCCCTGGGAAGCAGATCGCTCAGGCTAAGGTCACACGCTCAGCTCTGCTTCTGTTTGCAGACAGCATGTTTCCATGGTGAGGAAAATGCCAGACAGTGCTCACGCTTCCTTCTCTTCTTCCTCATTTAGAACTCCAGGTGCTTCCTTGGAAAAGAAGTAGGAAGGACAAAGCTCTCCCTTGGCTCTCATTCATCTACAGTGAACGTGACTTTATAGAAGCTACTCAGCCTTTAAACATCTTTGCCTATAAAGCCAAAGAATTACAGATTTCTTGCTATTGAGAGATATCTTCCTTCCATCTCTAGGCCCAGAGTAGATTGGAAAGAGCAGCCCTCCAGCCCAGGCAATCTAGAAGCATCACCTGGAGGCTGGGGATCTGCTTAGTGGGGCAAAACAAAGGGTCTTCCAATCTAGACGTGGATCTATAGGAGGTAAAGCCAGAGCATAGACCAGAGCGCACGGGGAAGAGGGTATTTAGGCTGTGGGTAACAATCACAATCTGTTTTCAGGATACACGGAACAATTTCAGGCCAATCAGAAGATGAAAGAGCCTTGAATTTCAGATTTTAAGTACTTTGCCTGTAGTTTCTAAGGTTGTACTATCTTAACATTCACTCATGTCAGATGCCATGACAATAAGAAAATCAATTGTGTAACAAATCCACTTATGACACAAGGACTTTCTACATGGAGAAATGACTAGAACCTTTTCATAAATTTTGAAATAAAATATCTGACCTTTAACTGGAATACTAATAATTTTGGAGTATATATTTTTAAAAATGAAGTTATGGCTAATACATTTCAGCTACCCCTACGAAACAAGTTAGAAGTTAAAATCTTGTGATGGCCCTGGTTGGGTTTTCCAGAGGGAAGAGCTTTTGTGACATGATTAAAACGTGGCCCAACAATGGAAGAGAGTTCTAAAAATGAGCTCAATTTGATGTCAGTAAAAAAAAAAAAATAAGTCCCAAACAAATCATTTACACATCTACAAGTTTACTTTTGCCAGCTAAACAATCATCACACAACACAGTGATGTACAACAATGGCAGTGACTCTTGAGCCTTTTGTGGGTTGTGGGTCAGAAGTCCAGAGCACTTTGGATAGGAGGTCCTGAGTTTCTGAGCAGGCCTGATGGGGATAGGGCATCTGCTCCCAGGCAGCAGCTCATATACCTGGCAGCCCGGTCTGGCGAGCTCCTTCCGCTTTTGGTAATATGAGCTTCCTCCAGAGAGCGTGATCCAAGACATCATGGTAGAAGCAGAAATTCCGTTTCAGGCCCATGCTCCGCAGCTATGCACTGTCCCTTCTGCCATGTTCCACCGGGCACAAAAGGCCGACACTGGTTCCATGTAGGTGAGGACCCCAGAAAGATAGACACAGAGGAGATGAGAACCATGAAGTACCACATCAGAAGTTGGTTACGACAGAATCATGGGGATTGCAATGCCATGCTGAGATCATGATCCTAGATGATCACACACAATAATATTTTTTACTGCAGTGGAAGAGTAGGATACCATCTCATAATTCACATTTTCCTAAAAATTTTAGCTACAGAAATGTTGTCCAAAAAGCAACATTTTTTGCAATTTCATTAACAATTTTGCAATTTCATTAACTGGAGCAAACACAAATATCAAAAGTAAATAGTTAAAAGTAGAAAAGCTACTGCCATAAAAAGTAATCAATCTGTTCATTGTCCTAAAGAGCAAATTACTATAGAGAATTTTGTAGTTTTATATGTGACTTAATATTTTAAATGAGTCTATTGTAAATAACATACAGTTGGACTTTGTTGTTTTAACTGTTCAGAGTATATAAATTGGAATTCAAGTGAAGAGCTCGACCCCGTGGAAGGTTATGTGTCAAGAAATGCATTATGGGGCTGGGAATGTGGCTTAGTGGCAGAGTGCTTGCCTAGTATGCACAAAGCCCTGGGTTCAATTCCTCAGCAACATATACACAGAAAATGCCAGAAATGGCACTGTGGCTCAAGTGGTAGAGTGCCAGCCTTAAGCAAAAGAAGCTCTGGGACAGTGCTCAGGCCCTGAGTTCAAGCCTCAGGACTGGAGCAGAAAAAGGAGAAAGAGAAGAGGAGGAAGAGGAGGAGGAGGAAGAGGGAGGAGGAAATATATTGTAAGGTGCTGGCTAGGAAATTCTCAAATCATGGTCAGATCACCAGCAAGGACAACTGGAATCCTTAGGGTATGGCTGGTACCCGCTTTTAAGCAGGATTTCTTCTTCATCAGAAACACTTTAGCTTAGCTCATGAGATGCATCAGCTGATTGAATAAGTTCCACGCCATTTATCTAGGATGATTTTATTCTGTTAAAGCCACCTGAATATGGACTGTAATCACACCTACAAAATAATGGCACAGCACAGATTAGCGTTGGGTTAAGATATGGCAGTCTCACCATGACTGTCATTCTGTAATAGGCTGCGTCTCAGATGGTCACCTGTGACTCTCATCTTCTTGTTCTTAAGCTACTGAGTCTACTCTACACACCACATCAGTGCTGGCTCTGTTCCCAAAGAACCTAGCCAAGGGACAGGCTGTGGCTTCTGAGGCGGGGTCATAGAAGGTATTGCACACATTCTCCATCTCTTGTTCAATAGCTTGCTGACTTTTATCTGTGTACTGAGAGAGTAGGATTGAAATTTCAGCCCATCATGGTGGATTTGTTCATCTCTTCATATTTCAGTTCATTTTCTGTTTATAATAGATTGTTATATCTTATTAAGGGATTAGCTCACTTATTTTAAAATCCTTCTGCTTCATACTTTTAAATATTTTTATGAAAATTACACAGTCTGATATCAGCATAACTGGTCCAACTTTCTTTTGGTCAATGTTTGCATTATATATATATATATATAATCTGAATTTGCTTAAGAATGTTAATCGATGTGCACATACAATCGTTATACGTATTTTTTTTTTTTTGGGGTCCGGTCGTGGGGCCTGAACTCTGGGCCTAGGCGTTGTCCCTCAGCTTTTCAGCTCAAGGCTAGTGCCCTACCACTTGAGCCACAGCGCCACTTCCGGCTTTTTTCTTTTTGCTTATGTGGTGCTGAGGAATCGAACCCAGGGCCTCATGCATGCAAGGCAAGCGCTCTACCACTGAGCCACCTTCCCAGCCCGCTATACGTATTTTTGCACCCATATCATTTGAAGTTTCTTGCGAGGAATGTTAATCAATGTGGATATGCAATCATTAATCATATGCATACTTCCTCATGCATATCATCTGAGAGTTTCCTACTGAGAAGCCCACAGGGATTCAGAGGCGCCCCAGCGGGCAGCAGCAGCTGAGAGACGTCATCACGCACGGGACGGTGCTGACCTGGAGGTGACTGCCCAGCGAACAAGGCAACGTGACTGGCACCTTCCACTCGTGTTGAGTTCTTTCTTTTTTTACCAAACTGAAAGTTTAGCCTTTAACTTACAAAACTAGCAAGGTCTTTTTTCTTCCTACATTGGCTTTCTCCAAAACCAAAGGCAAAATCCCCAAACATTGACACCTAAGGCATTGAAACCTTCCGTCAAAAAAGAGCATGGTCTATTAGCAGAGGCTGGTCCAACCTGTGAAGACCATGCCCCTCTCGAGGATCGAGTGTCATTCCTCAACATCCTTCCTGCACACACTGCCTCCAACGCCCCACCCAGATTTGCAACTCAGAGTGGAGATCTCTAATGAAAGGCGCCTGAGAAAGCCAACAGGCTCTTTGCTCAGGTCCGTTTTACTCTCTATGCATGACTGCACCATAACCCAGAATAGTTGTCAACAACTTAGTCCTGGATCAGCCAAATGTGATCAAATTTAACTGGAAACAAAAGGTCAGCCAGGCACTGGGGCTCATACCTAGAATCCTGGCTATGCAGAAGGCTGAGATCTGAGGATCTTAGTTCAAAACCAGCCTGGGAAGGAAAGTCCGTGAGACTCTTATCTCCAATGAACCACTAAAAAGCCAGAAGTAGAGTTGTGGCACAAGTGGTAGAACATAAGCCTTAAGTAAAAAAGCTAGGGGATAGTGCCCAGGCCCTGAGTTCAAGTACTAGCACACACACACACACACACAACGAAGGTCAGTTAACCGCAGTTTCAGAGAGCAGGGCTCATCTAAACTGTCAGTTCCCATCTGACACCGGGAGTAGCCAGAAGGGGATAAAACACAAAACCTGCCAGGCATTGTGGGGGTCTGGAGAAAAGAGTAAGCTATGGACACCAGGATGACAGGAACTGCCTCAGCCTTGCTCACCACCTGGGACAACAGATAGCTGGAATTTAGAGCTCACTTTTGACGGTCACTGAGGGAATACATTTCACTTAAGAAATACTGCTGAGGCATTATTCCCTAGTCCTTTGAACTGCAAAACTCAAAGCATACTCATAACTAAAAATCTCTCTTTCTTTCCCTAAATTATTTATCTAGTAAAGTTTAAGAATACACAAAATTAGAGGAATAGTAATTGTAAAATATTCATACGTTCATTGCTTAGAATCAATTATTGTTAAGAATTTGTTTTGTTTCTCTCTCTCCCTCTCCCTCTCTCCCCCTCTCTCTCTCTCCTCTCTCTCTCTCTCTCTCTCTCTCTCTCTCTCTCTCTCTCTCTCTCTCTCTCTCTCCCTCCCTCACCCCCCCTCTCTGTGGTACTTGAGTTTGAACTCAGGTCCTCATGGCTGGCTAGGAAGATATTCTACCACTTGAGCCACATATCCCCAGCTCTTTTTGCTGTAGTCTTTCTTTGCCCTGGACTGACTTCAGATGGAGAGTGTCCAGCCTCTGTTTTCCACTTAGCCAGAATGACAAGCATGCACCCTCAGCCCTTACATTTATTTTTTCTACCATTACACATGTACATAGGCATATATGCACACAAACGCCTATCTTCACACATAGTAGATGGGGGCCTCCGTCAGTTTATAGGCATCTACGTGTGTGGCTAGGCTTGTGTGTCCCAGTTCAGTAGGAGGAACAGAACCACTTGCAGGCCTGAGTGCCTTGTGTCTGGTACTGCAGCTCCGTGATCTAAGGACCAGAGTTGAGGAGGAAGTAGCAGTGTAAAATGGAGATGCTCTAGACAAGCTGGAACCCACTGGTGCTGTAGTATGAGCCTCAAGCCTGCAAGGTTGAACAGAGGTCATTCTTCAGAGGACACCTGAAGGTTTGTGTCATTTCTGTCCCTCCCAGCCTTGCGGAGATGGGTGACTCACAGAGCAGGGCACTTCCCCATGTGTGATTCAGGGTCTGGGACAGCAGAGGCGGGTGCCTGGGCTGGGCTGGGGCTTTCGCTGGGGTCTCTGCTGCTCACTCATACCAAGAAGGGGAAGGTGGTCTTGCTGCGCTGTAACCCCAGGAAGATACCCAGGAACCACCAAATGGCCGGAGCATCTCTGCCCTCAAAAATCACCAAAGCATTTGTTGTTGTTGTTTTTTGTGACCCCTTATGGGACAGAGAACACGTACAGGGGACACGTAGCTCACAAAGCCATTTTACATTATGGTTCAAAAATGTTACCACTTCACCTCTGAATACCTCAGCCTTCCATCAAAGGTCCGTTCTGAGCGCCACCCGCAAGAGAGCAGACCACTGGGCACTTAGAAAAGCTAGGTGCTCACTTCCAGGAAGAGCGTGGACCGAAGTATCTGGGGGAACGCGCTTCACTTTGTACTGTGATTTTACTACCATTTAATATAATATCTTTATTTTAAAAAAAAAGACTGCTAAATCCATCTGGCCTGATTTGGCATTGGATTTTATTTTCTTCCACCAAATGTAGAATGAAACCATCAAAATAATTTTGACAAATTGTTTTTTTTTTCTAGGAAAAATCAATGAGTATAAAAGCTGTAGTGGGAAGCTTACTTTTCAATGAACAGCTTGAGTCTTAAAGTGAGTCTGTTGACAAATGTGACATTGCTCTCTCGGTCTCTCTCTCACTCACTCCCATTCTCAAGCTGTTATGACAAAATTTGCATCTTGGAAAAGGAAAACATTCCAGATTGTCTTGAAAAATCTGTGTCACCGTTCTTAGGGAACCTCATTCTCTCTTGTTTTGTTTTATTTTCTTGGCACTCCTTGAACAGCTATTGCTGGAGGAAAGACTGAAACTATTTAAAAATTTATGTATTATCTCTCATTATAGTCAGAATATCCCCATTGCTGCTGAAACTTAAGTTGAATTGGGAGCAATAGATGAGGAGTTTGTAACCAAGCAAAACTTCATAGCAACAAGTAATTAAAGTTGATTAGTATTGTAAGACATTGATTCAGTGTAGTTTGTTTTTTTAATCCTTGTGAAAAACTTAACATGAAAGAACACGTCTCAGAATTCAAGGCAGAGAAGTTGGCAACAAGTAAGAGGCATTAAAAAAATTGAGATTCAGCCATTCAAAAAGTAGGTACATATTCACAGCTTAAGCATTAAGAATTCCTACAACCCAGCTCAACTGAGCTCAGGTTGAGTTCTGCATGGGAATCAGTGGTCATTGTTAGCGGATTGTCCCTCAGTGGAATTTAATTCTTGGTAGCTTAGTTTCCAGGTGAGTCCCACATAGTCTTATCTAGACTACATATATTCAAAAGATAGTTCTAATAGTCATTAAAACTACATCTACCTGTATATCATGCTGTAGACAATGCATTCTGAATTTTAAGTTTCAATAACACATCTTCCCAGAACCCAGAGAAGTCAGATTAGGCAACATTTAACTGTAGAAGGCTAGCTCTAGGTGAGCACTTCCCAAAAATGTCCATCAGAAAGCCTCTCATGAAAGGGGAGGGAGAATTTAGGTCGAATTATTGTAGGAAGTGTTGCCTGTCCTCCCCATTGGTTTGCTTTTTCTAGAAGTCCTGTAGTAAAAACAACTGGAGGAATTGGGTTTAGCCTAGCGTTTTGCAAAAAATATTTGCTGAAAGAACCCTTTTATCTAAGAAAATCATGTAGAAACCCTTGATCTCATTGAAGCTGTAACAGCTAGAGTTCATGAAACACAATGGGAAACAAATTTGCCCTGTTAAAGGCCCTTCAAAGAGCAACAGAACTATCGGTCCTCAAACTTGACTGCACACTGGCATCGCTGGAAATGAAGCACCCAAACAATGCCACTCATTGCCCTACCCGTGTGGACGGGTCCTGGGCAGCAACGCTTGTCACGGAGCAGCAAAGCTTTGGCTTCCAGGGGACAGAGGTAAGACTGTCCTGCCCTAGCCTCTCTGCGAACTCAGAGGCCAGCTGGCCCTAAGGCTGTGCTGCCAAGACAAGATGTCAAAAAGCTATGCATTGTAGGCTCCTATTTGTTAAAAAAAAAAAAAAAAAAATCAACCGTTTACTTGTCAAAGAGAGAGAAAAGAGTCCAGAGAATGACTCATCATTTTGTTTTCTGAGATACTCTCCACTAATGTATGGTCTCTGACATATAACCAGCACCATATTAGGGCTCCTGGACTCCAGGCATTTTTGTCCTCATGAATCTACTTTTTTTAAATTACATTTTGTAACTCTGTGGGGATAAAGCCAAAGTGAATCCAAGATAGGTTAAAACTTGAAATGCTTATTCAATTCCTGAAGTTCTCATTTTCTCCTGACTTGGGGAGAAATAAAAGGGATGTTCTGATCCCCCTAGAAGTATCCTGAGCCTTACTGTCTCCTGTGTGTCAAGTAGAGAATTCAGCCGTGGATGCTACTCCACAGAAGAAATACACACAAATATTCAGGAGATTCTTGCTAAGTCTGGTGTGTACCTGATTGTTGGTGACTTGTAATAACTTGCCACTGGGTTTGATTTTGCAAGACTTAAAGCCACTAGGGATCTAAATTGCAGACTTATCTCGTGGCTCAAAGGAGAGTCAGCAAGTCCCTAGAGGAGGTCAGAATTGCCATTTTGAGCACCAAGGACTAGAAGCCATAATTTTGTTCCATTAAAGCCACTTAGTCTGGCACTGGTCAACTAAAATGAAATGAAATGAATCTCTTACTCCTGTAAGTGTGGTTTCTGTTCACACAGTGCCTAGTGCCACCATCTGAGAGCGTATTGCATTTGCAGAGATTTTTGGTTCCAATCCCAGATCTAATGAACTAGAACCTCCATTTTAATAAGAACTCCAGGTAACTCATATGCATATTTAAGTTCAACTAGCATTCCGATGGGTAATTTATTTAAATAAGCAGGCATACGAATTAATGATTCCTCTTCTCAACAGAGACCAGAAAAGGGGGGAGAAGATTTTAAAGCTTGGCGGGGACTCTAACCTTTCAGATCACGAGCTGAAATGTTAACGTTTCCTCTAGTGCATATGTTGTGATCTTTCAAAGTAGATAGCTCAGTCTCCTTTTATTTCTGGAAATTATCACTGGATTGGATCTTTGTCTTCTGCTATCTAGCTCTCTACCAATCATTTATTGTAGAATTGTTGAAAATTTTAAAGTGACAAATAACATTGCGTACATTTACTGTGTACAGTGTATTATCTGAGAAAGTACCGACATTGCGGAATGACTGACCCTTATCTGCAGCACATGTGCAACCTATTGCCTGGATTCCATTTGTGATGAAAACAATGTATATGACTGTTAGCATGTTTCAAGGATGCATTGTGCCCCTAACTGTAGCTTCTGGATTGTGTAATAGATCACCTGAACTTGTTCCTTCTATCTAACTGAAATGCTGTGTGCTTTGGCCGACATCCCGTGGTCAGTCTGTGTTTTCATTCCAACATTTCTAAACAAAAGTTGGTGATTTTGCCTTTTACTGATCAAAGAGGAAGTAGAGAGAGAGGAGAGGGAGTGGAGAAAGGAAGGCTAGCCTTAAAACCAGGGATAAAGCCAAGATGGACGCATTTCCTCTGTGAATGAAACAGTTCATTCATTATCTCCCCCCCCCCCCCCATGAATAGTAGAACAGTTGAACTTATCTTCTTTCTCTCTCCTCACTCAACACAGAGAGAGACAGAGGGACAGAGTCAGAGACAGACTGAGAGAGGGGTAGACAATTTTTTTCTAGCTAATCACAATCTTTTACCAAACCCTGTAACATATTATTGGGAACATTTAGGAAATAAGAAGGGTATTTTCTTTCTACTGAGTCCTTAAAGGGAGCCAATAATCCTGGGACAAGGACCCAGCCCCAGCCGAGAGTCCTAAGGGAGACATTTATTAAGCACATGCTTTCAGGATGCACCCTAGAAATGGCAGTGAGCCTCCTGCTGCTTCTTTATTATTCTGGTCGGTAGAGCATGTGCCCCCAACACAGCTGTGCAAATCTGTATTCCTTAGATGGTAGAGGTACTGGTGTGAGTAGAATAAACATGGAGATGAGGAGGGAGAGGGGAGAGAGCGCTAGGAGGGAGATTTTGGAGGTGCTAAAATATTAACTCTTTCCTGAGTAGCTGTTCAGAAATTCTTCCCTGTGACCCTCTCAGGGACCCTGTGAAGAAACTAGGGCTTAGAAAAGTCCCTGTGTTTGTTCAGAGAAATCCAGTTGCAAAGGAGCTAACATGCAGTTGACTTCAAAATGCAGTCCTGTCGGATTTCTGGGAAGGCCCTACTTGCTAACAACTCAGAGAGCCAACAGGAAGTGACGACCTGCAATCCTCTCTGGCAGCCAGGGTGTTGGCTACTCTCACAGCCTGGGAGGATGTCTGAACATGCCTGCTTTTGACTGTCTAGTTCTGGAGTTCTCTGCGGGTAACTCCCTGGGCGCCATGTTACCTTCCCCCATCCAGCTCTTAAGTAGTCTTGAGAGATTTCAAAGTTCAATAAAGCTAGTGCCAAAACAAATGCCCCTACTTTCCCCCCTTGTAGACTTCAAAATACATTTGAGTTTTCTCAGAATGGAAGACATCTTAGTAGAAAGAAATAATGGTGGAAAGGGAGAGGAAAAAAGCCAGCACTGGCTGTGTACCTGCTGTATACCACAAGGCCTGGTTGATATTGTACACATGATTATCCTCAATCTTCCCATCCTTCAGAGTAGGCAGAAACATCACACCCTAGAAGAAGGCAAACTGAGGTTCTCAGGGGATACATAACTGACCTGAAATCAAAGGGCCCTTACTTAGAAAAGTCATATTTAACTTTGGGGTTTCCTGGTCCTTGTCTTTCCCAGAGCAGGTCAAAGGGTGTTCCTATAGGAAAACCAAGTAGAATGCTCCCTCCTCAAGAAATCTCACAACCACAGCTCTACTGAGGTACTGACTAACAGCCAGATCAATACAGGCAAAGTCAAAGGAAAGTCTAAGCAAGACATGTCCCCACCTCTCTGTCTATCTCTGCCTCTCTCTCTCCTTCTTCCTCTCTCTCTGTCTCTCTTTCTCCTCTCTCTGCTGCTAGTGCAGGCAGAAATATTCAGCAGGGATCCAACTATAATCAACTATAATTTGATGGATATCTAAGAAGACAATTTTAGACTCAGGATCACACTGTGATTTTTTAACTCATAAGTCACAGTGAAGGAGTCTGCATTCCTAGTTGATACTTGTACTCCTAAATCATGTTATTAAGAACTCTGACAACAGTGTATTTGATTATTCATCCCTTTTACAGCTCAACCAAAAATCTTATTCTCTACCATATATGCTGAGCCAAGCAGAGCCCCTGACATCCAGTTGATGCCCAGCATGTGACTAAAGCCAAGCATGTAGACATTAATAGGCTTTCTCCGGTGGAGTCTGCGATGGAAGCTCCTGGCATGGTGACAGGTAAATAGGTTGGTCTCGCTGTCAGCCACACTGCTCTTGCTTCCCTTGCAACGGTTGAGAGGACAGAGGTCTTGTCGCAAATGTCCCTAAAATGTCACAAAGAAGAAATGATAGGAAAGCTTAACTTTCCTCATCTAGTCTATTTCTGAAATAGTCAAATCATATTTCAAAAAAAAACTTAACCCCAAAACAGGTAGGCAAACCTGTGTGCACTGTATGCTTAACATAGGCAACATCTCAATGCATTCTGTGCAGTCAGTTCCAAAGAATTTAACTCATTGTAGAATGGGGAAACTGATCACTGTGGTAGAACATCTCCCATGAAGTGTGAAGCCCTGAGTTCAACCCCTACTGTCCCTCCACCAAAAGAAAAACAAAGGATTTAATTCATCGGGCCATGATGAATAACTTCTCCTCGGTGCCTGAGGTTGGATGAAGCTACACTGCTCTCGCAAGAAACTACCCAAGGGCTTTCCTGGCCCTCTCTGCAGCTAGACCATTCATGACCATCAATTCGTTGTGGATCTTGCGATAGGCAGGCCTTCAGATGAGACACCATCCCTGGACCATACATTTAACTTGAAGCAGAAAGTCCAACTAACCTACATTCAGGTTGCTGACCCTCTGAAATTCTGAGAAAAATCAATGTGTTGTTTTCAGCAGCTAAGTTCGTGGTAATTGGTTAAACAGCAATAGATAGCTGCTACAGCTCCATCTGGAAAACTTCCTCTTCCCAGATTTCTGTGTTCAATTTATAGTATGACAAAGTGAGGGCCTTAAAATAACAGACATTTGTTATCTCAGTTCTAGAGGACAGAAGTCCAAAACCAACATGCTGGTGGAGCCATGCTCAGTCTGAAACCTGTAAGGAAGAATCCCCTCTTTCCTCTTCTTGCCTTTTGAGGGTGGCTCTTGGCATTCCTTGGCTAATGACTTCTTGCTCTCCCTTCATCTGTGGCTATATGGGCTGCTCCAGTGTGTCAGATCATCTTCTCATAAGGACAGCAATCACACAAGAGTCAGGTACCACCCTACACCAGTATGAACTTCTATCAATCTAACTAATCACAATGACCCTGTTTTTTTGCACAACTGCATCCATCAGTATTGAAGATGATAGTCTCATATGCTGAGGATGCTTTTAATTAGCATGCTAGCATAGTCAGAGTTAAACAAGTTCTATCTGCTTTGATGAGGATCTTTTCGTGGGACGTAAAAGTATGTGCTATTCCTGAGCCAGGTATGGCTGGTTAGATAGAAAATGAGAAGTGAGAAGTGACAGAATATCCATCTCCCTTGAAACCCAATGATGCACAGCTCTAGAATCAACTCCAGTTAGGTGAGCTGGATAATATTTCTGGTTGACCTAGCTATTGCTCAATGAGAGAGAGTGGCGGAGCCTGAAAAAGGTGATATCTCATTTTTACTGCTAATGTGAGTAAGAGAAAAGCTAGTAACATTTATGGATGTGGAAGATGAGAAGTTGCTTAGGAAGAAATGAAAGGCCTTATGTAGTTTCCAGATGTGTTTTAATGATGGGAAACAAGACCTTACCTGTAGACAATGCTCTGTGATGATGCAGCATGCCTTTTACAGGGGATTCCCAAAATGTGCTGGGGCCACTGATGGCTGTGGCAAGGTTAGAGATATAGAGCAGCTTCAGCAGGAACTGTGCTGGGCGGATAGTATCTCCATATGTAGAGCAAGCAGAGCCTGAGCACAGAAAATTGTTCTGCATGCTGAGTGCTGTCATTCCCAAGTGCTAAAACGGGCTGTCTGATCTGTGGTCTTGGCCTTGAGTATACAGCCTGGAACAGCAAGAAGTGTTCTTGGCAGGGGCAGGGCATCAGAGGGAGGATAATGTACACCACAAAGAGGAGAATGTAAAAGAGGGTGGATGCTCATCATGTACTGCAGGTCCAGGTACACCCGGAGCATCTACAGCTTTTCCCACATCCGCTCCTTCTGCCCCCAGCACACAGGATGGGGTAGTCTTCCAGTGCTTGGAGCCTTTCTGAGCATGCGCAGAAACATTCTAAAGAAGAGGCAAGAATGAACTGAAGAAGAGGAATCACAATTAGCACTCCGATCTGTGTCAATATCCCTAAATTGGCTCAAGAGGATATCCAAATGACACTGCTTCATTGACTTCTTCGCTTCCTCCAAAGAGTAAAGATCACCCAGAGCAGTGCAAAGCCCAGCCCAGCCGGACAGATGAGTGAGGATCTGCCCAAGCTCACAAAGACTGCGAGCTGGAAAAGCTCTAGGAGGACCACTGGGAGACTGGATTCAGAGTCCAGCATCTTGAAGAAGTCCTTTAGCTTTGGCTGCATGGATTCCGGTTTCTTGTATAAAATGGGCTGATCAAGTATGATAATATAGCACATTCATGACAATAACCAGTGACTCTGAATGGTTTAAAAGATAAAGGAGGCAGTGGTTCTGGAAGCAGATAGAGGATCGGTTGTGGCTTAACTGAATTCTGTGTCTCTGCTCGGGATCTCCAATGCCCTTGGCCGTGGCTCTGTCAGCTGTCAACCTCATTTTCAGCTTTCTCGAGGAAAGAGAGACCCGAAGAAGCAGATGCTGCAGGCAGCAGCCTTTAGCAAACTTTCCCTTGTCATTTGGGCCTGGATGGATTCGGGTATCCATTTCTCAGCCAGTAGGTAGAAGGAGCCGTCTTCCCTACATTGGTCCAACCATGAGAGAGGCCGGCTGGTGGCCGAGGAGACTTTGTACTCTAGTACAGGAAGTCCCTAACATTTCATCGTCTTAGGAAATCCAACATGTTAGAACAGATCAAGATGCATTATATTCATGAACTGCTCTGTTAAATGGCAAGGAAAATTCTATACACTGCCTAAAAATTAAGAAAAGCCAGGGCAGGAATGGGCTGAGAGGAAGGGGTGAGAATGTGGGAGGGGTGACATTGATCAGGAGGCACTGTATTGATAACCTGCTTCGTTGAATGGCAACTCCTTTGTGCAACTACTTAACGATAGTAAACATATTTTAAAAAAAACTAAAAAAAATTAGGGAAACAGAAACAGAGGAAATATTAAAGAAAAATACAACCCAAATAATTTAGCTTCCAAGTCCCAGGAGCTCCTAATAATTCTGGGTACCTGATATACACCAACACCCACAGGGTCTTAACAAACTCCCCAAGAAGACATTACGTGGGGAACGGCATCCATTCCTGTGCTAGCTTTCCGAGGACAGGAAGCCCTCTGACAGAGCGCTCGTGTCTTCCTAAAGAAGAGACAGTAACAGCATGCAGAGGAGGAAGGAGGAGGAAGGAGCCGATCCCACATCATCCTGTGCTTTTTAGTGTGCGTGCAGGTGCCTGTGTACATACGTGTATACCCGTGCATTGTGCTTGTGTGTTTCTATTATCTTTGTACAATCCAGGAATATTCTTTCATATTAGCTAAAATAACAAGGCATCTCTCGTTGGACTGTGCCAATTAATTTCTTTCTAGAACTAAAATTGTGACATCATTTTCAGACTCCACATCAAACTCCACACAAAAGCATATTATAAGGTTATGTCCAAGTGGCTATGGAACTCTTAGAGACTTGCAATGCAGATAGGAGCCACCGTGCAAGGGCTTGGGTCTAATCCTTCCAGGGTTTTCTTTATTGTTCCTAATTATAACCTTGTATATGAAGCAGCCGGTGTATTGTGTAAAACAGAAAGAATCTAGATATAATCCTAATCGCAGCTGTTAAATGCAGGCATGATTGTGGCTGTGACAGCTTTGACAAGGTCTTGCTTTGAGATACCACCTTGAAGCAAACTCCTTAGAAGGGCTTGTCCAGGTAATGGGACGCAGACCCATTTTCCTCAGCACTTGAAAGCAAGCATACGTGGGCCATTTGAACATCAATGGGAGGAAAGGATCTCAGTAATCTTAGACTGCTTAGCCACTCTCCCCGTTACCCAGATTATGTCACCAAGTTGAAGTGACACTCACAAACATTCCCAAGGGAAACCTAATTCAATGGAAGCAAAGTGCACGTTTAAATCCCAGATCCCCTGACAGGTAGACACGAGGGTGTGTTCGCTGCCCTGCTTATGTAGTTAGGGATGAATGTCATCATGACAGGTCACTAGGCCACGGTGCAGAAGGCCCTATCTGGTCCTGTGGATTCAGGGACCTTGGCACTTGGGTCTTGCATGAGCTGTGATGGAGCACATGGTCTCCCGGACCCCTCCCACTTGCATGATCCAAGCCAAGGGACCCGGTCAACCTTAGAATTCCATTAAGGGCAAGTAAGCCAATCATGAGGCAGGGTGACAGCCATCACTTGACCACATGAACTGAAAATACTCCCCCACCCCATCAAGGGCGGAGGAGGGGGGCGGATAAAGGTAGGGGTGCCATATAACTGACTGGTCCAGGTATGTATGGCGCTGCGGCCGAGGGACGTGAGCTCACTGTGACTGAAACACAGCGGACGGGTGGCCCAGACAGCCCAAGTGCTGGGCCGTGCCCGGTTACCACCAGGTTGTTTTCACGCTCACAAAGAAGGCGTTTGTAATCACTGTTCTACGCATGAATCACAGGGTCATGATGTCTTGTACCAACTAGCATGAAATAATATTTACAGAAATTACAGCCTCTGAGTGCCAGGCTTCCTGCATGGTGCCAAGATGATGGGTGTGTCCTCTGTCCCCACAGTTCCAGTCTAGAAAATCCTCCTCAGGAAATGATCAGATATATGCACATGCATAACGGAGGGTGCTTCATTCCTTAGTACTTATTGCACCTCAGTTAGTATTACATGATTGACAAGAGAGGGTGGACCAGTTTCCTCATGCAACACAGAACATACACAGTAGGGGGAAATGTTTGTGATGTGATGAACGTATTCGCTTCCTATGCCTGGCATAGCGAATTGCCACGAATAGGGTGACTTAAAACAGTAGGAACATGTTCCAGCATCCTCTGAAGCCCAAACGCAGGTGTTGACAGGGCGCTGCTACCTCCGCAAGCTCCCCAGCGGAGGCCTCCTCCCTGCCTTCCCCAGGCACTGCTGTTCTTCTTGAGTGGCGGCCCCTGACCTCCATCTCTGCCTTGTGGCCGCATGGCCTTCTTTTCTGTCCGTCCCTGCCCATCTTATAAGGACACCTACGCTTGAGTGAGAGTCCACCCTAAGTCAAGCATCTAACAATGAGCCCGCACCATCGCACAGCTGCAAAGGGGAGGGGGGCCAGTGAGAGAGCGGGGGAGGGAAGGCTCTGGTGAAGTCAGGCTGCTGGCGAGAGCTGGCATGCAAACCCGCAGGAAGCAGCTCCTGGTGCTTCAGAGGGAGGCTCAAGGGACCGGTGTGAAGTTAGTAATACTCCTTGCAGCTGATCTGGAGTCTAACTGCCACCAGTTAGAGATTGAGAAGACACGCAAAAGCCTGGGCCAGGGCTCCGGAGGCAGTCGGGGGAAGGTCACTGGAGAAAGGGCCTCCTGTCCTCTCTTTGTGGGGACAAAGGACACCTGGTATTTCCTGGAACCAGATTGAGCTAAGAGGGAGAAAGCTCAGTGTGTTTCTTCCCAAGGGCGGCCAAGGGGGAGCACCCCACACTGAGCCTTAAAACAGTCAGTGGCTATTCTTCCCATGTTCTCACGGCCGAGAGGAAGGGCTGCTGCACGCTGGAGTCTCTGGGAGTGGCTCCTGGCTCCTGCTGGCTCTGCCATCCTTGGCATTCCTTGGCTTTGGGACCTGTATCTGCACCTCGGTCTCCATCGCCCCAGCCTTCGCCTCCCCATCTCTGCATCTCGGCTTTCTTTCTCATAAGGACACCAGGCATTGGAGGGGAGCCCAGCCTAATCCAGGATGACTTCATCTTAGCCAATTATATCTGCAAATCCCCTGTTCCAAGGAAAAGCACACTCTGAGGTTCTTCGGGGACAAGATTGGGGAGATACTGCTCAGCTGGGGAGACAGTGGGAAGGCCAGGACAACAGCAGCTCCATCCTGAGTGATACTGTCAGGTCACAGCGCGGGGCACAAGGCTCGGGAAGGAGGGCGGGGTGAGCCAGAGGAAGGCTCGGGTCTGAGCCAGGGGCTTCTGCCACCACAGAGCCTCGCCGAAAGGGTTGTGGGACAAGCAGCTCTGGGCATTTGTGCAAGGTCCGCATGAAGAATCGGTTTGGACATACGCCACAATCAGGACACAAAGGTACCAACTTCCCGCACACGTGTCTGGGCCACCCCTCAGCTTGCAGGGTGCAGTGGAGATCACAGCCCACTCTCAGGCGTGTGTGAGTATGCACCGTGTGACATTGCCCTAGCCAAAGACCTCAGTGTATCCCGGGGCTGAAATGAACCACAGTACTCGTTATTATGCAGAATAACGGTGGGGATCCAGGAGTCTCACTGGTGGTCAGAGGAAGAGTTCTGCATGAGATGGGAAAGGACACGATCTATGTAGTGAATTCTTGGTGGATTATTTTTATTATTATAATCATTATTATTATTTTGTCAGTCATGGGCCTTGAACTCTGGGCCTGGGCGCTGTCCCTCAGCTCTTCAGCTCAAGGCGAACACTCTACCACTTGAGCCACAGCACCACTTCGGGTTTTCTGAGTGGTTCATTGGAGTCTCATAGACTTTCCTGCCCGGGCTGGCTTTGAACCTCGATCCTCAGATCTCAGCTTCCTGAGTAGCTGGGATGACAGGCGTGAGCCACCGGCTCCCAGCTTTTATTAATTTTTTTTGTTTTGTTTTGACAATGCATTTTCTGGAACAGCTGAGTGTTAACTGCCACAGGAGAATACCAGCAAGGGTTGAGAATGGACTGGCATCTCCTCACCAGATGCCTGGTCTGGAGAAGGAAGCGGTAACCGCCCTCTGTCCTAAGGTTCCTGTGATGTCACAGCGGGTGACATCCCTTGGGGGCCCAGTCCCAGGAGACCCAGGAGGAGAACAGGGTGCAGCCACACACTGCTGTGAGGCCGGCAGTGTCTGCTTCAGAAGAAGCAGCCAGCGCACGTGCACAGTGGCCCACAGAATGTTTTCCAAAGCGACTAAATCAAAATTACAAAGCCCTGACCTCTGTGCCACAAGCCCAGAGCCATAAGAGCCAGGATCTATGTTTAGCAAGGTCTGCTGCCTACTGATCTCCGGCTTAGCAGACCCCGTGGCAGCCCCGGAACCAATTCCCTAAACATCAGCTTTGCAATTCGGCTCCCTTCTCTAGGCTGCTCACCAAGCCATTACAGCCCAACACCCAGCTCAGAGCAAAACATGGCTCAGATTTCCAATCTGTTCCTTCCATTTGTTTTCCTTCCCAGGCAGGTTTTATTTGGCTTTTAGGGATGCCAGCTTTCTGTTGAGTGAGAGCCAAGGGAGTGTCTATTTGGATATCAAAAGAAAGAATGCCAGGGTCACGGGCAAAGGTGAATTTGGAAGTACCCCAACTCTCTGCCAGATGTCGTAAGCGAAAAAGAAAAAGTCTCTAGACCTTCCCTTTGGAGAGAAAGCAAGCGGACAGGCAAGCATGCGAGGGCTGGACAGGCTTCCGCAGGGCAGAACACCACCCTGCTCCCCCGTAGCACACTGAGACCAAGGCTGCCCTTAATTCACACTGACCGGGGGGCGGCCGGAGCTGCAGGTGGCTGTGCACTTGTTTTGAAGAAGCAGACACTTGAAACATCTGCAGTGCACCAGCGGGGCGCTCAGGCCCCCTGCTTCAGAAAATATGCTCAGCTGAATGTTCCCCCTCTTTATTTCTTTTATTTCCGAGGAGAGGACAGCATTCAGACAGCTGAGATGTCAGCCCTGATTCTGCCTGTCATTAGCAAAGCCCAAGCCTTCGCTAGCCTGCCCTCCTTGGTAATGTGGACTACCCAACGGGGCTGTGTGAAGAATTAAATGGCTTGGCTCATATGGAGTGCCTATATGGCTTTTGCCGGCCCGTGAATAACAGTCTGGAAGACTTGACTGAGGTGGGTGTGCTCGTGGGAATAATGCCCTCCCTGGGCATCCACGATCCTTGGACACGCCCCTTCACCATCCTCCGTGGACGTGCCTCCCGTGTTCATTTCCTCATTTCCAAATCACAAGCATACTCCTGCATTCCTCTCCAGGGTTGTCACAACACACCACCGCAGACGGAGCGCCCCAAAGGGCAGGCTTCTGTTTCCTTACGGTTCTGGAGACCCGAAGTCCAAGATCAGGGTGCCAGCAGATGACAGGTCTTTCATCGTTCTCTTTCACTTACAGATGGACGTTTTCTGCCTGTGTCTTCACAAGTTTCTTCCTCCCTGCATGCCTGTGTCTGTATCTTCTCTTCTTCATCCGGACACTGATCATATTAAAGAACGTTCACCCCTAGAACCTTATTTTACCCTAATTGCCTCTTTCACCCCATCTCCAAATGCATTCTGAGGAGCTACAAAGGATGCTAACAATTTTTGCAGTTTTCCTCTTACAGGTATTCTTGTAGACCAGGCCCAGCTTCTAGCTATTCTATGATGTCCTTTGGGAAGGCTTTGTAGTTTTCCTCTTGTGAATATTCTTGTAGCTGTTTTCTAGACTTATATCTAAGTATTTCATTTGGGATAGAGGGAATTTAATGTAAATGGTAAGGTGTTGTTAATTGCACATTAAATTCATTCACTGGTGGTATAAAGGAAAACGATGAATTTTGCCTTCTATGTTCTGATGCCCTGTTGTTTGGTGCATTAAGGTTATGTCTTTTCAAGTATTGACTCTCTCATTGTGAAGCTTCTCACTTCATCCCTGATACATCTCCTCACTCTGAAGTCTGCTCTGCCTGAAAATAAAATAGTTACTGCTGCTTTCTCTTGCTTAGAGTTATATCTTTACATCTTAGGTATGTATTTTTCTCTGTCTTTACTTTTTAATCTGTAAGTGACATTACATATTAAACTAGGACTTTTATAAACAATATAGACTCTGACCATCTCTGACAATCTCTAACAATCTCGATTTCAACTGGTGTATTAAGACGCTTGTTGCTTAAAGTGGTTATTGATGTAGTTGGAATAATAACTACCATATTTGTTCTTTGTTTCTGTTTTGGGATTCTATACTTTCTCTTCCTTTAGCAGTTTGCTTGAACATTTTATATAAAGCTATTTTCTCTCCTTCCTGAGCATACTATAGTTTCTGTCTTACATTTTTAGTCATTGCCCTGGAGCTTTTAGTGTAAATTTACAATGAAGCCAAATGTTCTGACAGCATTTTTTATCACTGCATAGAGAGAAAAAACAACTAGTAATAGCAAAATATTCCTAAATTCTCATTCCTGTTCCTTATTATTATTGTAATTCATTTCATTTATATGTAAGCATACATCATACATTAGAATATACTTCTACTACTATTTTGACTAAACTATTATCTTGTAGATCAATTAAAATGAGAAAATATAGGTTTATACTTTAGTTTTATCATTTCTCTTCCAATGCTCCTCATTGCATTAAGTATTCTTGTATTTTTGACCTAAAGCATTTCTCTTTTATAAAAAAAAAAAAAAAAGAAACACTTCTAACAAGACAGGACAACTAACCACAAATTTTACCAATTTTTGTCAAAGGAAATCTATTTCTCTTTGACTTTTGGAAGATAGTTTCATGGGATACAGAATTTAGAACTTGAGATTCATGTTTTTCTCCTTACATTTCACGTATTTCATTTTGTTCATTTCTTGCCTGTGTAGTTTCTTTCCTCTTTTTTCAGTCTGTCTTAGGGAACAGAAAAAGAGTTTTACTTTTCACCTACGTGCACTGGGCACCAAATATATTTTCTTGTAGCCACTTTAGGGAATATCTGGAAAGTTCTCTGCTATGCTGTGGAATTGCTGTGTGACCCATGGATCTGCCATTTAACTTTAGTGTCTTATTATCTTCTAGAGGTGTAAGAGGGATTTCAATTCCACATGTAAGTTTAGGAGTACAGTAAATCTTGATCATCGTCACCCTTTATGGTCCTCCCCCACCTCTCTCAGTCCCGCCCATGTCCTCAATTTTCCCAGTTCCATTCTACATATATACAGTGAATATTTTGTCTGCGTTCTCCCACCCTTTCTCTCTTCATCTGGTTGAGTGGTTTCTTAGAAGTCAAATATATTTCTCGTCGTAAAATGTTTCCCCCTCTAGCGTCTTTCAAGATTATTTCTCTTTATCTTTGTAAGAGTCGGCTTCCCATTACTGTAAAACAACAACCACAACAAACAAACCCTGTGTTCACAACAAATGGAGAGCCCAGGCTTCTTTTGGCTGGAGCTGTGGAGGTTTCAGTCTCAGTGAGCCCTGCTGTGTTGGGTCCGTTATCATAACAGAAATACACGACAGAGCAAAGCTAGCCATCTTATGACTAGGAAGAGAAGTGGGAAAAAGGACAGAACTGGGGTCCCTCTATCAACATCAAGGGCTCACTCCAGTGACCTAAGGCCTCCCACCAGACCCCCCCACTAAGTTCCACAGGCTGGGAAAAGTCTTTCACACATCTGCCTTGGGAAGACATTCCAATCGAAGCCTGAGTAATCTTGATTTCTGAGTTTTGAATGTGGTCTGACTAGTTGTGTTTGTATGTGGTGTGTATCTTGGCTGATGTACCTGTGGTTCCTCAATCTGGGGTCTGGCGTTAAGTTGGAGTTAAGCCTGCTCCACATATTGCTTTGTTCCCTTACTCTTCCTTTTCCTTTTGTATTCTCACTACACATATACCATGCCTTTAATAGTTGTCCCACAGTTGTGGGATACTTCTTTCTGTTCTGTTTTGGTTCTTTGCTTTTCAATTTTAGAAGCATCTTTTTAATTTATTCTCAGGCTCGGAGATTCTTCAGAGTTTACAGACTACTATTGAGCACATCAAAGACATTCTTTGTTTCTATTATAGTGTTTTTCATCTCTAATATTTCCTTTTTGTTTTTCCTTAGAATGTCTACTGATTAAGTTATCCAGCTGTTCTTATATGCTATTTGTTTTCATTAATCCTTTATAACCTTGAGTATATTAATCATACACACACACACACACACACACACACACACACACACAGAGATTCCTAGTTGTGATGGTGTGAATGCTTCTCCAAATCTTATGTTGTAGTTTCGTAGCTAATGTGATGGCATTAAGAGAGAGGCCTAGCCGGGCTCCAATGGTTCACCCCTGTAATCCAAGCTACTCAGGAAGCTGAGATCTGAGGATCATGGTTCAAAGCCAGCACGGGCAGGAAAGACCATGAGACTCTTATCTCCAATCAACTACTCAGAAAACCTGAAGTGGCTCTGTGGCTTGAGTGATAGAACATTCCCTTGAGCTGAAGAGCTGCGGGACAGCGCCCAGGCCGAGTTCAAGCCCCATGACTGACCAAAAAGAGAGGGGGGGGGGGGCTACAGGAAGAAATTGGGCCGTTGGAATGTCACCTTCATGAATAGACTGAGATCGGGTGAGCTACCATGGGAGCGAGTTGTTACCATGGGAGCGAGTTGTTACCATGGGAGCGAGTTAGCTGTGAATGGAGGCTGCTCCCCTCCTCGCTCTCTCTCTACGTACTCTTGCCACGTCACATCTTTGATCATCTGTGATGCAGCAAGAAGGCCCTCATCAGCACAGGCCTTCAGTCTTGGGCTTTGCAGCCTCCAGAGCCATGAGCCAAATTCATTTCTAGTATTTATCCCTTATCCAGTCTTTGGGATTCTGTTACAGCACAAAAAACTGACTAAAACATGAGAATTGACCTTCAACATCCCTGCCATATCTGACTTGTTCTGGTGTGTGTGTGTGTGTGTGTGTCCCTTCGGCATGCTTTGTAGTTTATTTGTGGAAAGGCAGATATGATGTTCGCTCTTCGGACCTGGCGTAGGTTGGAAGTGTGGGGCACATCTAGGTCCCTGTGGAATTTTTGATTTTTAGATCTGTTGACCTTGAGCCTCTAGAGGTTTTTTTAAGGTTTCTATATCCCAGATTGGCTTCCAAGGAGGTTTTATTTCACAGATTTTCTGCCCTGGTAAGTTGTGCTTCTCTGTGTCTGCTGGCTTGTCTCTCCAATTTTGGAGGTATCAGTTTGCCTTGTGGTCTTGTTTTTCTGACAGATCTAAGGAAACTTGTTGCTATTCAGTATGTCAGGTTTTTTTTTTTTACTTTTTACTACTAAGACAGGAGTGGTAACTTCTAGGCTGCTTATATTCTGGGCCAGAAAAATGTAAGCTCTTCTTTTATACAAGGGATTTCTTCCTGGACAACAGTCAGCAAAAGCAAACCTCTTCATAAGCAAACTATTGATTGAAAAAATGACCACTAACTATGTAGTGGTATAGTCACATTCAAACAGTTCTTTAGAAATGAAGCTGGATAATTTGAAGTAAAAAATACCTGCATAAGCAGCAGAACAAAACAACAGGATTGTAGAGGGAAATTTTGAGCTCATTTTAATACTGACTTAGAGAAAGCAGGAAATAATTGTTCAGTGCTTTGCAGGACTTGGTTATTGGAGGACAATAGTACCAAGGAAGCAAAGCATGGAAATTAAAAGCAGATATCAGTACCCCAAACCATGACCCATGTCACAAGAGCCTGAGAATGGAAGGGTGGAGAGGGACGAGCCCATGGGACCAATCAGCCTTGGGGCACACTCGGGGACATCACGGAAGACCCTCCAAGGTGGAAGGTGAAGATGACAATGGCAGCAAAGAGAGAAGAGGGGGTGTGGATTTGGGGTGAAAATGTAATTCAAACATATAAATTGGGGAGCCATGAAGATCTTAGACCAGTGGTTTCTCTTGCTGACTCACTGCTAGACTGGAAATATGGTTAGAAAGTCAAAAAGAATGAGCAGGTTTGGGTAGCTTCAGTTCTGATGTCAGTAACTCCAGGACACCTCGCTCCTCTTCTGGAAAGCCATTGTTTTGCGGAGTGAGCTGGGGGGCATTGAACCAGGACTGTAGAGATGGTGAGTCCAGAGATGTAGCAGAAATAGTCCTTTGTTCTGGAGATGAGAAAGTCCTGGATAGAAAATGCGAGTATTCGTCAGATGTATGAGCCTACCTCTCAAAAATGCTGGGACCAGTAGAGGGTATAATAGCTCTCTGATGTATTTAGTGCATCATGATTGCCTGCTTTGAAATGAACGCATCTGCTCCTCACCTCCCCAACTCGTCTGTTAAAGCCCTCATTCCTAATACGATGGCATTTGACAGTGAGGCTTATGGGCGGTAAATAGCTCTGAGACATGGTCATGAGGGTGGGGCCCCAGGATGGGATAACTGTCCTTATGAAAGGAGGTGTCAGCTAGTGGCCCAAGCCTGTAATTTTAACTGCTTGGAAAATAGAAAGAGGATCGTTGTTCAAGGACAACACTGAAGAAGGCTGCTTGAGACCCCCTGCTACTCAACGGCCCTGGGTAATGGTGCACACTTATTGTCCTAGCTGGGAGGGAAGCGCATGGCTGGTGTAGTGGCACTTGCTGTTGTCTGGGTGAAGCACAGGTAGAAGCAGCGCAGCCCAGGTTGGCCCAGGAGTAAGACAAGATCCTAGTGCAAAATACTCAATGTAGTAAGGGGCTGGAGGCATGACTCAAGTAGAAGACAGAAGTTGTGAGTTCAATCTGTAGTACCACCAAAAAGGAGGAAAAGGAGAAAGAAGGAAGAAGGAGGAGGAGGAGGAGGGAAGGTGGGAGGGAGGGAGGGAGGGAAAGAGGGAGGGAGTGAGGGAGGGAGGGAGGGAGGGAAGGAGGGAGGGGGAAAGAGAGAGAGAGAGAGAGAGAAAGAAAGAAAGAAAGAAAGAAGGAAGGAAGGAAGGAAGGAAGGAAGGAAGGAAGGAAGGAAGGATGGAAGGAAGGAAGAGAAAGAAACAGAGCTTACTCTCCACACTATTGGACTATTCACCTGGAATCAAGTTCCTTGGCATGAGAAATAAATCTCTATTGCTTAAGCTATTTTCTGGTGGTAACTTGTTACAGCACTCAGACAGATCAAGACATCACTGTTGGTTCTTGATGTCTGTGTTATTTTGTAAATGCCAAAGATCCCTACTGCTACTTGCAGTAGCGTCCTATCACAGTTGATAGCATAGTAACTGTACCGGGGTCCTTTACCACTGAACACTGCCTGCTTTGTTAGATCTCACAAACTAAGCCACTCTTCCTGGTGCAGGTGGCTCACACCTGTAATACTAGCTACTCAGGAGGCTGAGATCTGAGAACCACAGTTCAAAGCCAATCTGAACAGGAGACTTTTATTTCCAAATAACCACCCAAAAACCAGAAGTAGTGCTATGGCTCAAGGGGTAGAATGCTAGTCTTCAGCAAAGAGATTCAGGGACAGCTTCTTAGGCCCAGGAATGGCACAAAAAAGTTTAACCCAGTCTGCCAAACATCTAGAAGAAGCACATACTCAAGTTCTCCCTCTTTCTTAGCAGTTGGATGTAACGGAGGTGTTGAGAAAATAAAGAAAGAAAGGAGTAGTTCTGGAAAACTCAGAGTTGACCAACCTGGTCATTAAAGACAAAAAGCTTGCAAATCTGACTTTATTTTCATGGTTTAGAGCTTGGCATCTGCCATACGGCACGTCCTATAGAGAAATTCCTAATTTGTTTCTTTCACATTTCTCTTACATGTATTCTCTGTGGACACTGAAGAAAAGAGACACCGTACAAATGTGTACAAAAACATTCTCTGACCAAAATTAAACCTCTGGATGCAAACTAGAAAACAACGCAGAAGGAAAATAAAGCAAAATAGAAAGCCCTAAAAAACTCCCTCCCCAACTTAAAAAAGGGCACTGACTGATATAGGCTGAGGAAGCGTGGAGGTGATGGGAACGGACAGTGTGACTTTTCCCCACAGGGGAGCCTGGACAAAGGAGAGACAGTACGGTGTACGACATGCTGGCAATAAGTCAGGACACACTGAGACATTCCAGGGATGGGTGTGGGGGTGAACAGTAAATATTTGGGGTCTGGGAAATTTTTAATCCCCAGCTGTGAAAGTGCAGGAGAGTAAACACGATGTAAAAGCCATGTGTACATTCCTGGGGCCTCTCAAGAATGCTCTACCATCAGGCTTAATGCCACCGGTTTTGTAGTTAAAAAGTCACTTGTGACAGGTGAGTACAGTCACACCTACCTCTGGAGAAAGCCGAGATTTTTTTCTACTCCAAGTCCCACGGTATCACAAAGATAACTTTTTTCACAATGATATTTTAATGGAGAGGTTTGCCACTGTTTGACTCATATCATGGTTGCTGAAGAGGTCAACACTGGGAGGGAAGATTAGCATTGTGACCACATCTCCCTCTGAGGGAAAACAGGTATGCTATGTCTACTAACAACAACTACAAAAAGCCATCTGGCCACTTTGTTTAACAGAAAACTGCTCAGTTAAATTCTGGCCCGAAGGAGTTAGAGCTTGCTTGTTCTTAGCAGAGCCTCAGCTGCAGGTATGGAGTATGTATGGGTCACTCAAGCTATGTGGATGTGTTTGTTGCTGACAACAGTTAAGGAACCTACTTTCTCCACCAACTGTGTTTGTACCCTGGCAGGCTGGCAGGTGCCTGCAGAGAACCAATGTTTTGCATCGATCAGGGCTGGGCTGCTGAGCATCAATCTGTGCTCAGTGGTAGCATTAGTTTACACCATCCCAACACATATGTTTATAGAACAAGTCAAACAATCCTGCCACCACACAGTCTGTGGCATTCTTATGGGTCAATGTCCACTGCTGAGGAAGGATCAGATAACTCATGCCTTGAATGTCGTTGTTCCTATTCCCTTCAGAAAAAAATATTGGCACAATTATTTGAGAAAGACTGGTAATTTCAAAGATTGCAAGGTATAGAATGTGTAACTAATGTGTAACTTAGCTTATTTGTAATTATTATCATATCATGACCACAAAAAACACTCACCTGCCCTCCATAGATATTAATGATAAGATTATTTGATTAGAGCAGGATGTTGGAGGTTGATACAGCATGGGGAGGTATCACATAGAGACTGCAAAGGTAGCAGTGGATTAATAACATTGATTCCAAAACCAGCAAAGGCAGCACACAGATAAATCACACAAAAATAAACTTCACTTGTAAATGTGGATATAAGCATCCTAGATGAAACAGAAGCATGTTCAAATAGCTGTAAACCAGGATTGGAGGTGTGGATCAAGTGGCAGGGAACCGGTCTTGAGCAGGAAAAGCTAAGCAAGAGCATGAGGCCCTGAGTTCAATACCCTGTACCACCACCAAAATTTTTTTTTAAAGATATGAATCATGACCAAGTGTGGTTCTTCCAAAAATACCAATGTAATCATCTGTTACTAGGATTTATTCACCATACTTTGTTATCTTGATACATTTGACAAAGCTTAATAAATGGGTATGATATAAACTTTTTATAATAGAATAGATGTAATCTTATGCTTACAAAGACAGATGCTCCTTGTAGAAAACCAGAAGTCAGCATTGTATTGAATACTGTGATACTACAATGCTTCTTAGTATGTGGTTAAAAGTATGGAACAAGACAAAGATGCTTACCATCTTCCTGCTACTGATGCCTGATGGGAATATGTTCATCAAAGAAAAAAGGAGAAAGAGAGAAGTGATAGTTTGAAAAATGGAAAAGAGTAAAAATATTGGAGATATTGGAGATATGGACTTTCCTGCCTGGGCTGGCTTTGGAATGCAATCCTCAAATCTCACACTCCTGAGTAGCTAGGGTTACAGGTATAAGCCACCGGAGCCTGGTTTGTTTGTCTTTTTAATAACAAGGATTTTGCAACCATTGTCAATTAACCTAAAACTCTCTCAACACAGTCACTTTAACTTAACTCCCCAAATCCTTAGCTAATACCTAGTCTTTCCATGCCATTAGTCTGTCACCCAAAAAATCAGATAGGTAAGTTTATTCTCTATAAAATTGGTCAATGAAAGAGTCTTAGAGAAAAGGAAGAGTTTTATTATAGGCTGAAGATGATCAAGAGAAAAAATTACACACTCCATAAAGCGTCTTTCTCCATTGGACCTTCTCTCCCCTCCATGCCATTTGCTGCTAAAAGAGAGAAGGAAAGACAGATTACAATATGATAGATACATCCACATTCCCACCCAGGGCCCAAGATCCCTGGACAATGTTCAGAAACAGACCCAAGATGGCACCAGAGACCCTGGCAACTACTCAAGCACCTAGCTCCTGGAATAAGAAAATGAGAGACACCTACAGGAAGAAGCAATGATAGAGTCAGGGGAACACAGAGACAAGCACTAGAAGGGAAAGTCAACGTTCAATAAGGAAACCACCAGAGTCCCAAGGAGAAGCTCTGGCCAGGTGCTGGGACTCAGGCTGGCCGAAGGAAGAGCTTGTGGTATGAAGGTGGAAGGAAGAAGGAAGCAACCAAGCCAGTAGGCTGTCTATTGTTGTGGTCATCCAAGAGTGTGGGGCTGGGAATGTTCAATTGCTCACTAATCAATCTGTTCAAAAAAATCAGAGTAGATGAAGCATTTTGCTGGGGATTACAAAGATCAAAAAGATATAATCTTGACAGGAAGAAAGAAGAAAGGAAGAAATAAAGAAAAGAAAGAAGGTAGGAAGGAAGGAAAGAAGGAAGGAAGGAAGGAAGGAAGGAAGGAAGGAAGGAAGGAAGGAAGAAGGAAGGGAGAGAAAGAGAGAAAAAGGAAAGGGAGACAGGAGGAGAGGAAGAGGAAATGGGAGGAGAGAGAGCAGGGGGGAAGGGGGGAGAGGAAAGGAGAAAGGAAGAGAGGAGAAGAGAGGAGAGGAGAGGAGGAGAGGAGAGGGAAGGGGAGGGGAGAGGAGGGGAGGGGAGGAGAGGAGAGAGGAGAAGAGAAGGCAGACATAGCTGGAGTACAGCATAGCAAATATGGTACCAGAGATTCCAGTGTCAGGAAGTCCTGGGGAAATTTACTCCTGGAGAGGAGGGTGAGCAGCACTTGGTATGTATGTGTGTGTGTGGGGAGCGGGAGGGGAACCATGGATATGGAGCTCCAACAGTGAAGCCTGGTGGTAAAGGTGAGATGCACTCTTCCCTGGGGAGGACAGTCCACCAGGGAAGGCTATCACCTGAGCCAGGAGGCAAGAAGGAGCAGGCCCTGAAGCTGGGGTGCGGACAGGAAGCACACCCCGGGGGTAGCAACCAATTGCTCATGGACCAAATTATCTGGGAGTGGAGACTCCACCTTCCAGGTGCAGGATCCTGGAGCTAGCAAGGTTTTGTGTTGACAGCTCTAGGAACGGTGCTTTGGGGGTAAGCAAGATGAAACGGGGAAGAAGGTATAGAACACACCAAGGTAGAGACAACGAGGCCAGGGCTGGGGCAGACAGCATAGAAGGAGGGCAGAGCCATGGCCCACTTCCGAGGAAAGACGCTGCACAGCCCGATCGCTGTGTGGGGAAGGGGAGGAGGGCTGAGATGGATCTGTCTCATGCCTGGCAACCAGAAAAACAAGTAGACTGCAGGAGAAAGTGAGCCTCCAAGGGAAGAATTCCATTTGGAGCATGGAGTGGCATGTTCCGATGCAGGTGTCAGTCATGTTGTTTGACTCAAGCCTGTTCACGTTAGCAGACAGAAGAATCCACCCAGACGAGAGTTCTCAAAGGCCTGGGGGTGCCGGGGTCACTGGGAGCGGAGGGCAGGGATTGAGCTGATGGGAACCAGGGTTCAGACTCTGCAGAGCGAAGAGCAGTGGAAAGAGGGTTGGGGAAGAACAGGAAGACAGCTTGGCCAGAGAGGAGAGCCAGTGAAGAAAGACAAAATCTGAATGGCAAGGAGAGCTCAGGAAAGGGTTAATTACCAGCATCCAACATGGCCACAAGGTTCAGCATGGAAAGGGGTGGATGGCAGCGGCGGGCAGGCAGCAAGGGTGGTTACCAAGCAGTCAGGGATCAGCACACGGGGAGAGGATGGATGAGGAGTCAGGAACAAGAGACCAAGCGAGGGATACACTAGGTGCAAGCACCATTGCTCATGGGCTCTGTACTTGGGAACGCGCCTGCTCACAGATACTTACCCATATCTCCAAATCACTGCCCATGCTTATTCTAGAATATGCACAGACTGAGGGGGCGGACCTCAGCTGTCCCGTGCACACACCCCACACAGAAAACACACCAGGCAACACTCTGAATCCTTGTTTCACTCCCTGTGCTACAAACAATCATCCTTTCCCAGGTCTGTATAGTGCCCCGCTTTTTGCATTTTTGTGCCTTTTGCTCATGGTTTCGTTGTTATCTAAAATGACTCTCGAATACAACACTGTCTCGTGTTTCTAAGTGTAAGAGGGCTGGTGCAGGTGGAGAAAACGCCCGTGTTAGATAACCTTCGTGGTGGCATGAGTTAAACTGTTGGCCTGTGTTCAGCAGCAATGAATGAACAAATGTGTTTGTTACGCCTCTCATAAAGAGACACGCAGGAAAGGAGGCCGTTCCTGAACTGTTGTGACCAGAAGCTCAAAGGCACCGCACTTACCTTCCCCGTAGGAACAACGGGTTCAGTATTTACCGAGCCTGTGTCTGGAACATTTATAGACCATAATTAATGCAAATCATGAGAAGCAACTGTACTTGGTGAGCTAATCGACATGAGTGCGGAATGACTGGGTATCAGAGCGCAGCATGCATCAACAGCAGCCCGTGGTCAGGTTTCTGCGGCAGAGCTTTGGTCTTTCAGATCTTCTTGGGAGGTTTGGCTCCCTTGAATGGGTGGGTGGTCAGGGGAGAGTACAATATGAAGTTTTCACTCATGAGCTCATCCTGGACACTAAAATTACTGAGGGAACCCACAGAGGTGGCCCAGGTGTCAGGGACCAGCCCTCCCACGGGGCTGAGGCTGCATTTCCTCCTCCTCTCTGTCTCTAGCTGGTAAGCATAGAGCTTGCTCTACCCCACCTACAAATGTTTCCTAGATAAATCATCCTTGAGTGCTTGGTCCTCTTGTGCTATTTTGTAAACATGGTAATGTGAGGATGGAGGAAAAGGTAAAGAGGGGCTTTGGCAGAAGGCATGGGAGCTAACGCTTAATCCCAACATTCCTGATGAGCAGGGACCTCAAAGAACCTCCCCGGCTCATCTGCAAAACAGAGGTAAAAGAGAGCCTGCGTGCGGATTGCCCCATGACTGGCATGAGACAAGGCGTGTGAAAGGCGTACACAGGGCCCAGGCACACTTGAGGGTTATGAGAGCCAACATCTGATGGGCACTCACTACATCAGTCAAGAAATCACAGGGCTGACTTCCCACCCAAGGCCTCAATCAGAGCCTCTCCCTTTGCTGCATTTGGACGGAGTGTAAGAATCCCGCAGGAACTGGGGGCTGGGAATGAGAGCTCAGAGCTGGAACCGCAGCTATACCGCAGGCAGGCAGTAGGTAGGAGGACTTTAGGGTCCAAGGCTGGTCCAAGACAGAAATGTAAACCTTTATCTGAAAAGTAACTAAGTAAAAAAGGGGATGGGGATGTGACTCAAGTGGTAAGGTACCTACCTCGCAAGTGTGTAGGACCCTAGAAAGAGGAGGAAGGAGGATAAAGGAGGAGAAGAAAGAGGAGGAAAGGAGGAGGTCACAGGAAGGAGGAGGAGAATTCCACCTGACTCAACATTGTAGCATTAGGAAGGAAACATTGTAATGTTTCAGGTAATGAAGGTCTCCTGGCCATATAAAACTGATCTTCTAATGTTTCAGCTACAAATATCAAGAATATGTAGGACTAGGGGCTGGGAGGGTGGCTCAGTGGTAGAGCGCTTGCCTTGCATGCCTGAGGCCCTGGGTTTGATTCCTCAGCACCACATAAGCAAAAAGAAAAAAAGCTGGAAATGGTGCTGTGGTTCAAGTGGTAGAGCGCTAGCCTTGAGCTGAAGAGCTGAGGGACAGCGCCCAGGCCCAGAGTTCAGGCCCCATGACCGGACCCCCCCCAAAAAAAAGAATATGTAGGACTGTCAGACAGTTGGATCCCAATTTTTATATTTCCTATTTTAGAGGTAAGTGATAAACAGATTTTTATTAAATATATGACATTTCACTATCCACTCATATATTAAACCACTTTCTAGCAACGGAGAATAGTGCCTGTTACATTATAGCAAGTCTTACTCAAACCCTACAGATGTGGCCAATGCTCCCTCTGGAATTCCATGACAAATGAAGCCAAGTAACAGCCCTCAAAGAGCCTCCCCTCAAGAAAAATGTTACTCACAATTTGAGAATAGTAATCTGGCTTTTGGTCAGGCACTGATTCTCTCCTTCTTCATATACTGAATGAGTACAATAGGCTGTCCTTAATGTTATGAAATTTATAAGAATGCTGTTGTCCATCGTTTAATAGGGACATATTAATAAAATACTCACTATTAAACTAAAATGATAATATGGTAAGTCAAATACAAGGAGCTCATGGCCTAGTGGAAACCAAAATAAGCAAAACATAATAAGCAGCCCCTAGAGGCTACAGGGCTAGATTGCTGTTGTAGGAGACGGAGCAAGCTCAGAACAAGGCCTGCCTAGTCCAGTCCCCACCGGACCTGCCTCCAAACCCAGCCCTCTGGTGCTGGTCCTGCCAGCCTCAGTCCACTGCTTCAGGGAACTGGAAGCCCAGGGTGCTATAGGTCAGAGACATAACTAGGAGGACCGGCAAAGCCAGCACTAGACCGGCACTGCGGGGCCAGTCTTCAGTCTGTGCTGCTTTTAAAGGCACCTATTTTAGGTAATCGGTTTCTTTGTAGAAATCACGTGATGGCGAGAATGACGGAAAGGGTAACATTCGATGCACTGTACTCATAAACTGATACGTGGGAAACGAACCCACTTTGCACAACTAGCTAAAGATAGTTTTTAAAATTATAAAATTAAAAAGCTTAAAAAATCAACACTGATCAAGACAGACTGCATTCATAAACTGCTTTGTTAAACGGCAGCTCCTTTGTACTTCCACTTCAAGATAATTATTAGTCACGTGATGCGTTTATATAGCCATGCATGTAGATAAGCACGCTCAAGGTAATTATTCATTATACAAAACACAGTCAATGCATTAAGAATTCTGCCCTTCCTGGTGGTTTGAAGATTCCTCAAAAAAACTAAATATAGAGCTACCCTATGGTCCAGCCAGACCACCCTTGGGCATCTACCCAGAATATTATTACAAGTCAGAATCTGTTTAAAAAGAAAAAAACACTTGCACATCAATGTTCATTCCTGCACTATTCCTGATTGCCAAGTTATGGAAACAGACCAGAGCCCTACCGAGGATGAATGGATCAAGAAAAATATGGTACATATACACAGTGGAATTTTACTCATCTATCAAAACGAATAATAATTATGTCATATGCAGGGAAATGGGTGGAATCTAAAACAAATCATGCTTTAGTAAACTAGGCCAGGCTCAGAGAGACAAGTATGTGCTTTTCTCTCCTATGTGGAAGTTAAATCTAAAATACAGTCATACATGATAACATATACAGAGTTCTATACATATAAACACAAATTGGCTAAAGGATGTTATACTTAGGGGAAGAGTCCAGAGGTGTGACTTCTGAAAAACCAAGGAACGGTTGATCAAAACGAATACCAGGAAGCTGAAGTATGTTGAGGGGAACAAGGGAGGAGGAATGGAGGGAGGGAGGGGGAGGAAAGGCAGTCATTATATTCAAGGTAAATTATGTACAACCTAAACTACAGAGCTTGAGGGTAGGGCTGCGAGGGGAAAGCTAAAGAACAAAGGAAGGACTGGCATTGATCGAGGGTCATGGTACTCACACCCTACCTCTGGAGTAGAAAGCCTCTTGGTACAACTTCTTAATAAAAATAAACAAATATGTAAAAAGAAGAGACTTCTACCACCCCTGTAGCTTTCTCCCCAGATGCTGCTAGATGGCAAAAAGAGAGAGATTAGTTTACATGTATATAAAAGGAATATGATGAGTGTCTCTTCATAATGAGTAGTTTCTTGGTCCCAGGATGAAGCTGAGTTTTTTTTTATATATATTATATATTTTATTTTTAGAGTGCATCATAGATTAGAAAGAAAAAAATCTACCATTTGCATCTTTCATGCAAGACAGCCGCACGGGTGAGGTTTTCTTCTATTTCAGTAAAATGACAGTTGACTTCTTTCAGATTCTAAGTGGCTAAAAATTAATTATGTGATGCTTGGCTTTCTTTTTTGGGGTAAAAGCCTCTCAAGAGCCCAAAGTGAAAGATGGCATCATCTCCTCCAAAGATATTTATCACAGACAGATGGACGGCGTGGCCTGGGGCACGTGTGGAACTCTGGGCGGGGCACAGGCCGTGGAAACACCCTGAGCCTGCCGTGGGGAATGTGGAAGAGTCTGTGGGGCACAGGGGCACACCCCTGCTCACAGAGTTCTGGGCTGATGGCTACAGGAGACCCCAGAGGGACACCAGCGTGTCTGCGATGGCCCGGGGTTGAGTAGACCCCAAAAGGAAGTGACGGTAGAGCTGGGCTCCGAGCGAGGAGGAGGCAGAACTGGGAAGGATGAACTGGCAGAGGTCGTGGCAAAGGTGGCCACCAGGCTGACGGTCAGTCACGCTGACCTCAGGAGGCCAGGGAGCCCTGGGAAGATGGGATCAGAGACCTGGGCAATGCTGGATCAGCAAGACAAGCGAGATCCTCACTGGAATGTTTCACATGTCCCCGCTTTATGCCGACAGGATGTCACACTAAATATACTGTCAGGCGTGTGCACGCTCAAGCTTCCTCAGTCCCTCGTGAGTGTGAGTGTGAACGCGGCTGTGAACTGAGTCGACCTAAAGCCTTGCACCCTAAGATTCCTGTCAACTGTGCTCATCATCATGTTCCTGTGCTGCTTGGTTATCCTCAAGAATGCTCCAGTGCCTAGGAAATGGGGGTTTCTGTACTGGGTGGGACTTCATGGCCCTGCGTGTGAGTGATCGCCAGGGCTCAGCCCCCAGCTCCCCAGCTCTGCAGGGAAACAGGAAAGCCATTCTTGTGTGGCCCAGTGCCTGAAGCCAGAGCAGAGTGAAGCCAGAGCAGAGCTTAGGTGAGGAAGGTTCCCCTGTGTTCTAAGGTATACTGAGAACAGCACGCAACACAGACAGTAGACTCAGGATCAGAGACGAGCATGCCATGCATGATCCAACAGTGATGTATGGAAATGGTGGGAGATGCCAGGGAAAAAAGCATGACTTATACAAACCAGCTGCCTGTGGGTACCAGGGGAAGAGGAAGACTGAAGGAAAGTCAGGGAGACCCCCCAAGATCTTGTAGGTTGAGAAAGTTCAGTGGATGGCAGTGTCACAAATGAAGCAAAAAGGGAACTTGGCAGGAAGCTAGCTGGACATCAGGGGCCTGTGGGAGGCAGCTGCCCCTGCCGGGAAGCTGACGTGGGGACCTCAGGAGAGAGCTGGATGTGTCTGAAGACCACACATCAGTGAGGGTGACCATCAAGAGAGAGATGACACAGAAATCTAGAGAACGGGGAAGCACGGGGCTCAGGAGGCGGCAGTACCGATGGCCACCAGTACTTGAATGAAAACGGTAGAAGCAGCAGCCAGATGGGGGGACGCAGAGCATGTCCCAGAGCTGGGCCTGGAAGGAAGAATGGAGCAAGGGCAGGCGCTGGGGTGAATGAGGCTGGGCCCTAGGAAGGGGTTGGTCTGTTTGTCATTGGCTGTTTTGCTCCTGGGGTGGAGAAACCCAACCATATCAGCGGCAGCAATGGAGGTGCGGGGGGGGGGGGGGGGGGGGGGGGGGGGGGGAGGGGAGATGGGGGAGGGGGGAGGGGGAGGGGGCCGGGGGAAGACCCGGGAGTTCTTGAGACTGAAGGTACAACTGGGGTCCGGGAACCGAGGGGGACAGGCGGGAATAGAAAGGTAGTGGGTCTTTGGTTACATCTTACAGTGTCTTCAAGATTCCAGTTGCATGGACTACCTTCTACCCCCAGGTTCACATAGTCTGTGCGTTTAGACCCTTACCTCCGAGCCGTCACTCAAAGCCAGCGTTCATTCTTGCTCTGTGCCTGCGGTTCAGGTCCCTTCGATTTCCAGGAAGAGAACCCCTTCTCATGATCTCTAAAGGCGGCAGAGGGGGCAGAGGCTCTGTCAGCCACGCGATGATTTGAGACAGCGTGGGCCGAGTATAAGTTGAGTGAGAAGGGCTGCGGCCAGCACAACTTACAGAAGGCCCGTGTGACCGGCCTCCGCCTTCTCACGCACTTCCTGTCCTCAGCGGAGCCGCCACCCACCACAGAGCCCGCGGCGATGGCCCCCCACCCGCGTCACCCCCGCGCCTCCTCCCAGCCACCGCTGCCGTCCCTCGAGGGCAGGACTGTCACGTTTCTCTTTCAGTTCATGGGATCTGCCCCATGCTTGTCACACACATTTGCTGAAGTAGATTAAATTGTCACATTCAAAGCCTTCCCCAAGGCAGCTGCACTCAAGATGCCCTCAAGATCCCAAAGGTGGTAGAAAGCGGCTTAGAAATCTTTTCCGAGCCATATCAAAGGGTTGGCCGTGCTCATTTCTCTCTAGAGTGTTTTTCATCTCAGGTGAAATCTGTCCAGTGCAAAGGCCTCCAAGATGGCCCCCTGGTGTCACAGTCCTCGGTAGCCCCTCCTACATGACCAGGCGGTCTGTGTGAGCTGCGAGATAATTTGTCACCTTCAGGATCCAATTAATGTTAAGTTCTGAAAGGCTGCGACTGCACACTTGGGCAATGTCTCCCGTTCTCCTCTGTCTCTGTCTCTGTTCCTCTTGGCCTCTCCATCTCTCTATCTCTCCCTCTCTCCATTGTCACTGGGGGACCCAGTTGTGACTTTTTAAGGAGAGTCACACAACCTTATCAAAATGCCCCCATGACAAAACCCTGACCCCTCAGCCCAACCGTCCATGAGGAAACTCCTCCATATGAAGACCATGCTTTCTGGGACCCCAGCCATCTCCCACGGACAACAGCTCCTCTGCAGCCAGAACCATCCCGTTAAGTTGTTCCTGGGTCCCCTTGGCCCCCAGCAGCAGTGAGATAATACGTGCTTGTTTTCAATCTCTGTGTTTGGGGATTTGTTGACATACAGCAATAGATAGCTGCTTCACCACTGTGGTCATTCATCTTACTAATGGCATTTATTTTCAGACTCAAATCCAAGGGTCACTACGTCCTACCACAACAGACATACAAAAGAATAGGCCGTAGATTCTGAAAACAATCCCCAAAGAAATGAGCAAAGAACGGGGTCACCGTGATCAACTGTATAGTCCCCTAAAGTGACAACCTAGAAGAATAAACTTGGGTCCTTTTTAACAATTCAGTTTCAGGTATATCTCTAGGACTTCAAATAAATTAGGCCTAAGGGAGAAAACCAGACTCTGAGCTCCTTGAGGTGTTCACATCTGGGTGATTCATGGGAATCAGGAGCTCAGAGCACAGAGTGAATGCTACAATGCTCTGGGAAGCTGCCTAGAAAATGCACATCTGTAGATGTGACAGATCTGTTTAAGGTCCTGCCTTAGCCGCTGTCAGCCTGCAGCAAAGTCCCCTCCCGGTAACGAGGCCTTGAGCAAAGTGCAGAGGCTCACCAGGCCTGCAGAGCGGGTGAGGACAGAGCGCTGGCCCCAGCTCTGGGAGGGCTGTGGGGCCATCGAGCTAAGCGTCACACCGGGCAAGCACCTGACACACGCCCCAGAGCGCCCTGACCTGCTCTTCAGCCCTTTGCATAGATAAGCAAAGCACACACCTGGTTTATGGAGCCAGGGTGCAGACTGGGTGTGGGGAAGGGTCTTAGCCAGGCAGGGTCTGAAGGGCTAGCTTCACCACTTACCTAGCAGTGAGGGCCAGTCTGGCTGTGAGAGGCTCAATGTGCATCGCTCGGAAGATGCTCTGAGTGGGGCCTGGGGACAAGGCCAATGCGACCTCCTGTGCTGGACTTGGTATTTTGGTTCCTGGTAACTTCTGAGGGAATGGGGGCCTAAGAGTCACCTTTTCAACCATTTGCAAGGCAAGTTCACACCTTGCCGTGCTTTTTTCCTCTCACTAGAACTATCTCATCCTTCAGGGCTTGACTGTTGTGCAGTGGCTGATAGGCCTGGTGGTCATCTAGGGATGAAAACAGACCACTCACCAAGAGACCGGTGGTAGGACTGCGCACTTCGGGTCTCGTCAGGAATGCGATCTGTAACACAGTAACAGCCTTCAGAGTAAAACCCCCTCTTTACTTTCAGAATGTTCTGTGATTGTGTCATCAGTGCCACAAATATGCTTCTTAAGCAAAGGAACAGCAGGAGACCAGGAAAGAGGTTTTGCTATTATCAGCACTAATAGGAAAAGTCATCAGAAACATGTGAAAAAAAAATAGCTCCTAAGACAAAGAAAGCTAACCCCATCCCATTTCAAATCAGAGGTCATATAAGGAGGTGGAAAAGTAGATTTGTGTTGTTGTTGGTGGTGGTGGTGGTGGTGGTCATGGGGGCTGAACCCTGGGCCTCGGCACTGTCCCTCAGCTCTTCAGCTCAAGGCTAGCACTCTACAACTTGAGCCACAGCGCCATTTCCAGGTTTTTCTGTTTATGTGGTACTAAGGAATCAAACCCAGGGCCTCATGCAAGCAAGGCAAGCACTCTACCACTGAGCCACCTTCCCAGCCCAAAGTAGATGTCTTAACACAGAAACCCAGAGAGGTGCTTGGCTCTCCCTGCAGAGTTCAGCCCAACCACACAGATAAGGTGGTGCCCTGAGTCTCCCAGCTACGCATTGCCGGGGGCTGTGACTTAGAGAACCACCAGGAGCACACACACTTGCCCAAGACCTGGCCTACTCATCATCAAACTGAATCATGAGCCTGAAAGCTCTGTGGACATGAATACGTGAATAGTCGCAGCATTATTACCTAGTGATAAGAAAGGGACAAAAGCAAAACAAAATGGTTACTCTGTGTCATTTTGCTGTAATTATGGAAAGGCTGTATTTAGGTATTTCTAAGTTTGAATGACTCCTTAACAGGCCTGGGAGCAGGGCTCAGTGGTAGAGTGCTGTGTCTAGAAAGCACAAGGCCCTGAGTTCAAATCCCAGAACTGCTAAATAAATAAACAAGAGAATAGACAAATCACTATCAAATAAATATATGATGTTATTCAAGACAAAGAAAAGAAAATGGGGAAGCAATCTCGACTTACCCAGGAGATAATTCCTCCATCTGTAGGGTCTGGCCATATCCCCAAAAATCATCTAAAGAAATATAGAGAGCAGCACTCAGGAGACATGGAAGACAGGAAGGAGAACCTGATAACGCCATCTGGAGGACTTAGTGAAGTTAGGAATATGTGTTATAGTAAATAACTATGTATGGTATCCAACATGTATGTGTAAGACTGTCAGGGTGGCACAGACCTGTAATGCCAGCATTCTCAAAACTGAAAGGATTGTGGGCTTGAGGCAGCCTGGGTTATACAGAAAGACTGTCACAAAACAAAAATGAAAAAAAGAAGAAAGGGAGGGAGGGAGGGAGAGAAGGAGGAAGGGACTGATTGAAGGGAGGGAGGAAAGGAAAGAATAAGGGAGGAGGGAGAGAGAAAAGAATGGAGAGGGAGGGAGGAAGGAAGAAAGGAAGGAAGGAGGGAGGGAGGGAGGGAGGGTGGCAGGGAGGCAGGGAGGCAGGGAGGCAGGAAGGCAGGAAGGCAGGCAGGCAGGCAGGAAGGCAGGCAGGCAGGCAGGCAGGCAGGCAGGAAGGCAGGAAGGAAGGAAGGAAGGAAGGACACAGAAGCTAAAGCTTTCAGTGACTCAGAATATATTTCCAAATGTTGTAGACCAGAAGTAGAAACATTTTATAAACTTGCACACGAACTAAGTATAGAAGAATTTTAGGGGCTTCTCTCTAGGAAATTTCCATTAGCTTCTCTAATACAAAGAGGTCCATATAGTATCCAGAAAACCATGCAACTCCTCATAGTAGTCAAAACCTTGTCCTAGGCCAATAAAAACATACTTTCAGGAGATAAACAGTCTAGCAAGAAAAGGGGTGAGATAATTCTGTAATATGATTTCAAGCCCCAGAAATTTATATGATTAATTCAGTGTACCAAGGCAAATCATTGCCAGTGCAAGCAGAGAGAAAAAGGATTTGGCCATTAACTGAGCATCTATTACATTCCAGACACAGGAGCGGTGGTTTGTGTCCATCAATACACTCAGTGCTCCCAGTGACCAAGAAGGCGACTTTTTTATTGCCTCTAATCGATGGAGAAGCTCAGATCTTGATGTGAAGACCAAGTACCTCAACTTAGACTGCAGAGCTAATGAATAGTTTTGAACAAATAGTTTTGAACAAGAAAACATTCCCCTTCTCTCCACTAAACAGCATATTTAGATTTAAAACTCTGTGGATTTGCTAATTGTTGCTTTAAAATCATGTCCCAAGTTTTAGGGAAGGAAGAAGGAGAAATCAGAAAAGAAAGAAGACAAGAGGTGGCTCACACCTGTCATCCTAGCTACTCAGGAGGCTGAGATCTGAGGATGGTGGTGCAAAGCCAGCTGAGGCAGGAAAGCCTATGAGACTCTTATCTCCAATAAACCACCAAAACACTGGAAGTGGCGCTGTGGCTCAAGTGGTAGAGCGCTAGCCTTGAGCTGAAGAGCTGAAGGACAGCACCCAGGCCCAGAGTTCAAGCCCATGACCAGAAAAGAAGAAGAAAAGGAAAAAGGAGGAGAAGAAGGAGGAGGAGGGGGAGGAGGAGGAGGGGCAGGAGCAGGAGGAGGAGAAGAATAAGAAAGAAGGAAGAGGAGGAGGAACAGGAGGAGAAGGAGGAGGAGGAAGAGTGTTAGGAGGAGGGGAGGGAGGAGAAGGAGTGGGGAAGGGGAGGGGGAAGAGACTGAATAGAATAGACCAACAGGCTGGGAAAGGAGGAGATGGGAGAAATGACGTCGTGGGCCTCCCTGTGAGAATCCAGCTGTGAATGCTGCAGTGCTGAGCCCGTCCCCAGGTGATGCTGTGACTGCCCCGTCACATCCCTGGGCTTGCCAGAGACTGGCACGGAGCCTTAGAAAGGCTGCGGGAAGGGGCCGAGCCCCGGGTCCTACCTCCTCGCTGCTGTTGGACTCGGATGTGGAGGCCCAGCGGCAGTGAGCCCACGCGTCCCGCACCTGCTGCGCAGACAGCTGCACGCTGCTCCTGCACCAGGCTGTTGGCTAGAAAGGACGACACAATGGGTTGAGTCTGCACTTACAGGAGCGTTTGTAGCCTGTGCAGCTATTGGGCAGGACTCCTGACAAAGTGATGCGGAAAGGAAACACAAGCTCACAAAGACATCTCGACGCTCCCCAAACAACTTTTCCTCAGGAACTACGCAGAACCATGAGGCATGTGCGTATCTCTGAGGAGCCCTGCGAGCTTCCCCGAAGCAGCGCCAAGCCCACGGGACCTGGGCCTGGGATTTTAGAAGCCGATGCCGGTGACGCTTTGGTCCTTGGTAGGACAGATCCATGGTGAAAAGTTTCATGAAACAAAATGACAAGATGGTCCTCTCAAGGGAAAGGAGACCTTCAGAAGTTGAACATCTGAATGCCAAGATGGTGGAAGCCAATGTCAGCTTGGTGGGGTTGCCCGATGGGAAGGGATTCCTGCCCACAGGGCCACCAAATGACACACCCTGCTCTCATCCCATGCTCAGGAACCGTGGAGGACCAACTACCGGAGAGACTCAGTGGCAAGATCACGTGACATGAGGGACCACCGTTCACAGCCACATCCACTCATAACAAAAGCTGAAGTGTGTCTGGAATTTTCTTTGCCAGAGGTCTCTTTGTCTTCACTTTCCTCAATGCAAACTCAACCCCATGTTAAAGATCAGGAAACACAGAGATGGGGGGATTTTCTAGATCATTTAGGACCACAGATTCCACAGCTCAAGAACCGAAGTCCTCAACTCCCATGGAGTCCCACCCCTCCAACCGTCCCCCCTCCCCCACCGCAGACCGAAGTGACCACACCGCATGTGGCTGAACCCCAACCCCAACAGCCAGGCTTCTGAGCTCAGACCCACTCTTGGCCATGGGAAAAGGGTGGCTCGTCCTCAAGGAACTTTCTGGAGTGGGGCCTCTTCCATCACCCTTACCAGGTAGTAGCCCCTCTGGAAGGCACAGGCAGAGGGGTCTTCTCCACTCTCTCTCAGGCACGTTGTTTCTCGAACACTGAACTCTAAATTCATAATCAAGCTGTCCTCATCCAAGACATTGACCTGCTCCAAAACAAAGCATCAGTCCACAACAGTATGTATGTATGTATGTATGTATGTACGTATCTGAAGTCCATAGGCTAGACAGGATTCTCTCTGCCCAGGGAAAAACCACCTACAGAATCACCCACTGGGAATGCTGGCGCTTACCTAGGCCATCACCTGATAGTGTGTGCTCATTCTAAAGACCAGGGAGAAAACATGATTTACCAAATTTGTTCATTATTGACAAAACTGAAATCGAGGAAGCCAAGTATGAAGGTACACACCTGCAATCCTAGTACTTGGGAGTGGGAAAGGGGCTGAGGAGGATGGGAAATGATGAGTTCAAGGCCAGCCTGGGCTATATAACAACATCCTGCTTCAAAACAAGAAAGGAAGGGGAAGGAAGATAGGAAAATAGGAGGGAGGGTGGAAGGAAGGAAGGAAGGAAGGAAGGAAGGAAGGAAGGAAGGAAGGAAGGAAGGAAGGAAGGAAGGAAGGGAGGGAGGGAGGGAGGGAGGGAGGGAGGGAGGGGGGAAGGAGGGAGGGAAGGAAGGAAGGGAGGGAGGGAGGGAGGGAGGGAGGGGGGAAGGAGGGAGGGAAGGAAGGAAGGAAGGAAGGAAGGAGGGAGGGAAGGAAGGGAGGGAGGGAGGGAGGGAGGGAGGGAGGGAGGGAGGGAGGGAGGGAGGGGGGAAGGAGGGAGGGAAGGAAGGAAGAGAGGAAGGAAGGGAGGGAGGGAAGGAAGGGAGGGAAGGAAGGGAGGGAGGGAGGGGGGAAGGGAGCAAGGGAGGGAGGGAGGGAGGAAGGAGGGAAGGAGGGAAGAAAGGAGGGAAGGAAAGAGATAAATAGGAGGATGGAGAAAGAAGGAAAGAAGAAAGGGAGGAAGAAGAGGAAAGAGGACGGGAAGGCGGAAGGCAGGTGCAAGGGTGTATAAGTAAAGCCAGGATGCCTCCTAAATTATTTGAGAACTCATCCTCAGTATCCATTGGTTTCACACTTGTGAATTTGCTCACTCCCTAAACTCTATTTGTAACTCCAAAATTAACAACCAAGGCACATGTTTTAGGAGTGGAACTCAGAGCCTCTGGCTTGGTCAGTTTGCTTGCTCAGCTAGCACTCTATCACTTGAGCCACAGCACCACTTGCAACTTTTTCTGCTTATGTGGTGTTGAGGAATCGAATCCAGGGCCTCATGCATGCAAGGCAAGAACTTAACCACTGAGCCACTTTTCCAGGCCCCCCACCCAGTATTTTTAAGAGCAAGAGACTGGTATGTCTTAGGGAGGAAACGCTGGTGTGAGTAGGCATGGTTTAGGGAGGAATTCCAGGGCCCAGGGCAGTGGGCTCTTGTTAATGAACATGAACTATACGTGACATCAGGAGCCCACACAGACAAGGTTATGTATTGATGGGCTCCCAAAAGGGTTGCAAGGCAAGGCTCATAGAAACCTAATCTACATTTCCACTAGAAGCCGTGATCCAGTATTGGCAAACTCAGTACTGATGGAGATTTTATACAACGTCACTACCACGAGTAGCAGGAATCAACTGTATGAATTCCTAAGTACCATTTTCCTACACAAACCCTCCATCATTTAATAATTTCTGAATGAAGTAATCAAGTGAAATGCACATGTGTTTTTTTTGTTGTTGTTGCTGTTGGTGGTGGTGGTAATGGCACTTGAATTTGGGGCTTGGGCACTGTCTCTGAGCCCTTTTGCTCAAAGCTAGCATCTACCGCTTTGAGCCACAGTGCCACTTCTGGTTTTCTAGTGGTTAATTGGAGATAAAAGACTCACAGACTTCCCTGCCTGGGCTGGCTTTGAACCGTGATCCTCAGATCTCAGCCTCCTGAGTATCTAGGATTACAGGTGTGAGCCACCAGCGCCAACTGTGCATGTGGTTTTATAGAGAACGTCTAAGCCCTTGTGTGAGCAGGTCAGACCTGTGGCTAAATTTACATGACCCAAGCGTGGGACCCAAGTGGAATCTTCCAGACTTCCTGACAAGTTGGGGAAGGCTGAAGACACAAAGGTGTTATGACTTATCAGGTGTGAGAGTTACTTTCTTTTACCTTATTATTCCTCCATTCCATCTTATTATTTAGATTCTGGTTTTGTTTATATTAAAGAGGCCCTGTCTCCTGCTCGGTTCACACCACTCACACTTTGCTCTTCCCTGGGGACTCTGCTTCCTGGGGTACCTCCATCCTATCTCCCCATCTATGAAGATGGAGAGACCCTGGGGTTCCTGGAGGGTGTTTGTGGAAGATATGAGAATGCAAAGCAACATGTGAAACACACCCAAGAGGGAAGAAATATCACAGGAGAAACCAAAGAAGTCTGGTGAATGCAGCTTGACCCCGGAATCTGAATAGAAGAGCCAGACTTGCAGGCTGTAGAGAGCCGGGTCTCCTCCATACCTGCAAGCCACACACCTTGCTTCCAAGTGTGCTGCCCTTTGGTTACAATTTCATAGGAAAGCTGACAGAACCAAACCTGATAAAGCTAACAAACCCAAACAAGCTGGACGACAGAAATCAGGGCAAGAGGCTACAAAAGAATGAGGATGTAAAGACCCCTGGGAAGTAAGGACAAAAAGGAGAAAACAAGGAAGGGCGCTCTGCCTTTGGGGCCATGACCTATAGGAAACAGAAAGCCACCAATCAGAAAGCAATTCTTCAATCCCTCCACTCCTCCCTGTTTAGCTCGGGGCCAAGCTCTGTAACCAAAGACAGTACAAGATGGCCGGATGGCGGAAGCCCTGTCTTGCTGAAGCACGTCCCTGCCACATGCTCTCTTTCTCTGCCATGGTTCTTTTCTGAAAAATAAAGTCCCTATCATCTTTATATTTGAGTCTGGCTTGAATTCTCCCTTGCCAGATGCAAGCTGCCCTAAATTTCCTGTAACATCTTTGGTACATTGTCCGATAAATCAGGGTTTCCATATATATTCGGCAGGGGAGAAGGGGGCAGATTTTTTTCTGACTTGGATCACTGGAAGCACTATGCACCATCCACAATGCTATATGGATTTGTCGATATGGAAATAATGTATTATAAGGAACAAATTGTTAAGTAGGGTTATAGAATGAATTTTAATTTGGGGGAAAAAAATAAAGATAACCAAGGCCTATGCGGAGCCCGGGGCTGGGCACCCATGCCTGCGTGCTCTACAGAGTAGCTGGAAGCTGAGCTGAGCTGAGCTGCAGAGGAGGCTGGAAGAGAGAGGAGAGAGCAGACAGGGGAGCGGCTGCCAGGCGCCTGGCCAGGCTCCATTCTGTTCCCCTGAGCCTGGCACCTTTTCAGAACACCCTCACTTCACCTGAATTGGCTTGGAGGCCTTGCTGTTCCCTCCTCCCTGAGAGACCCATTAAGATGATAACTAGGCAGAGAAATTACCTGGGGCACAGCATGGAGAAAAAGAATGTCTCGGTGCCTCTCTTTGCCTGGAAAGGACATTTCCACATTTTTCCCCTCTCCTCTGATAGACTTAGTCATTGAAACGCAAGGACATGTCCCTTTCCCAGGTCCCCAGGCTATCAGGAGACAGAATAGCATCCATTTGACAAAGGAAGGAGGATTTCTTTGGCTCCAAAGCCTATATTTAGGTCCTCTAAGTATTGGGAACAGAATTAGTGAATTTGAAAGGAGGCTCACTTCCGTGCAAGAGCAGTTCTTAATGGAACACAGCTGGGCTGCAGCAGCACTGAGGGCTTTTAGGTCCAAAAGCAGAGCGCAGAGAAACAGAACAGGACAGGACAAGGTCAGAGGATGGGACAAGGTAGAAGAATCCAAAGGAGCTCTGAGAACGTCTAGATTACAGTCATGATCAGGTCTCTGTCCAAGTCTAAGGTGAGACAACTGGCTATTACGTTTTCCAACCAGAAAAATTAAAAAAAAAAAACACAAGTCTGTTTAACCCATGAACAAAGGAACGTGTGAGGAACAGGCAGAGCTTCCCATGAACTTACTCTTTTTAACGAATTTCGGAATGCCCGGAACAGGTAGGGACTCAGGGCCTGCGAGTTCACCTCTGCCACAGAGGCACGGAGGGCTTCCCGCAGCAAGGAGGGGTCGTAATCATACACCGGGAAACCTGCACACAGAACGCCGCCAGAGTGACACAGGGCAAGGCAGGACAAGATGGACGGCTGCCCATCACTACAAGGAGGCAGCCCCGACACGGAGGCCTCACCTGAGCAAAACTGGCTGTCCAGTACGACGGAAAACACCAGGACAAGATGGACGGCTGTCCATCACTACAAGGAGGTAGCCCGGACACAGAGGCCTTACCTGAGCAAAACCAGCTGTCCAGTATGACAGAAAACACCACCAGTATCTTCAGTGCCCACTTCTCCATCGTGGGAAGCAGGGCTTGAACTCGGGGCGGGGAGGTGGTCTATGTAGGGAACCTCAGGGCAATCAGAGCCTCCTGAGAGCCACGTCTCGCTGAGTGTGACCTCGCCGATTGGGACTCAAAGTCTGGAACTTAACAGAACCATTGATCCTGGGGTTAATATTTACTGCCCATTTTTTTTTCCTATGGAAAGTTTCCAGCTTGAGGCCACTTTTGAAGTTTAGACCTCACCAAGGGACTTTAGTCCCCATGACAGAAGTCGTGGAGAGTCACTCTCCGGGGCTCTGCGTGGGCTGTTCATTGTCTCAGTTTCCTTTCGTGCGTTGGGGGAAGGGATCAAATGGTATGTTCAGCACTACGCAGGGGATCAGAGACAGTGTGATGGTTGTCATCCCTGAAGGGAGCACTCCGGCCCCTCATGCAAGTCCTCCTCATGCAAGTCCTCCTGCTCCCGCAGGCAGCCTGAGCATTGCCGGTAACTGTCCTCAGGGGAGGCCTCCCGTGTCCTACAAGGCTCTGCGCTGCTATTCCTTAAAGGTAGTGTTGTCCCCTTGATCAATAAAGCTGCTATTGATCCTGGACCTCAAGATGACCCCGGGGAAAGACTCCCAATATAAGGGGCAGAGGCAAAGCCCTGCCTGGGTCTCACCAGCCCTGCGTATGAAGGAAAGCCGGGCTTCTTAGGATGCCACGGGGTGGGGTCATGAGGATCCACGCGTAGACTCTCTGCCCTGTCCCAAAGCGCCTTTCCCTCCTCCTGACCGTCATTCACCAGCACATAGAATGCCAGGGTAACCTCAGTGTAAGGCCTGTGCACCCTGGAAGTCTGGCCCACAGCCCAGCCGGCTCCCCAGCCTCCTCCCTCCTCTGGGCCACCCCTCCCTCATTCAAGTGCAGCCTCCAGGGATCTTGGAGCCCCTGTTACAGTCTGGGTCTTCGGTGTCTTCCAAAGGCCCGGGTGGGGTAGGAAAGGCTTGGTTCTCGGCTGGGTGCTGTTGGAAGGTGGTCAGACCCAGGAAGGGGAGGTTCCATGGGGCCCTGAAGGAGACTCAAACATCCATCCCAGTCTCCTCTCTTTTCTTCCTTTCATGCCCCACCCAGGCCTAAAGCCAAGGCCAATGAACTGACACCTCAAAGCTGAGAGTCCAAGTGAAGCTTTCCTGCTTCTCACCTGCTGGTAGCTGGTGTTGGGGGCCAATGAGGCGACGCTGACTCACTCAGACACCCAGTAACCTCCATCCCCTGCCTGCACATGCGCTAGGCCTCCGACAAAACAAGAAGGACGCTTTCCTCACTCCCCCCAAGGTCAGCCCAAGGTCAGCTGTTTCCCCTCACCCAGGTGGCAGCTCAAGTGGTGTCCCGGAGAGATTCTCCGATCGACCTCCATCCTGAGCCTCTGCGGTCCTCCTCCCCAGCATGGACCACGCGTGCATGGTGATGATGCTTGTTGGCTTGCATGAGCTTCCGCTAGTATACGTTAGGTTCCGTGTCTCCGAGCTAGGATCGTCTCATTTCTAGCATCTAGAAGCCCCTGGAACAGCACTGCTGGAGGATATGTTGAATGAGTGACCCAATGGGCTTTGCTCCTAGTCTTCCTGTTTGAGAACGGCTGGAATAATTGGTATGATGCCAGCACCCAGGGGTATATGCTGTGTGGGGCTGACCACTAACATCTGGAATTCTGTTATATTTTTAACCTGCTCTGAACTCAAGCCCGGTGGAGCTTTCCAGATTAAAACAAAGAAAAAGTCACCATCTGGCTCCAAACTCTAAGGTCTCATTAAATGAGCAGCAGTAATGAAAGAAATTGCAAAAGAGTAGAGGAAATTAGGGAGACAACAATAAAAAAAAATACTGTTCCCAGCAGAGAGCTATTGATTTTGTTCAGGGCTGGGTGGGTTGGGGAGGGATCTGTGTATGTCTCAGATTCTCTCGTGTGCAGTGAAGGGCTGGCACAAGGCATGCCGGACAGGCTCCGATGAGTATTAAAACACAATGACTTCAAAATGCATCTAGTAAATCTAGAAGATTAAATGTAGGCTGTCTACTGAAGCTCAGGCCGCAGTGCTTTTATCATTCCAGTTCGCAGGAAAAAAAAAAAAAAAGGTGTCACGTCTACTCCAGCCATTTTCTGCTGTGCCAACACCAATTATTTAGAGAAGGTATTACATATTATGTGGAACTAAGCAAAGTGCTTTTTCCCATAGCCCCGGGAAATTTATGTGAAATTCATCGCAGAAAACTTAAAAGAAGAGCCACTCGGAACAGGTTCAGTAAAACCAGGTGGGAGGCTGTGTTGGAAAAATAAGGTTGATTGTGGTACAACCACTTAATTAAAATAAAATCATAAAATAAAAGATTCATGGCAGTTGTCTTGGCCACTTTTCCTCCGATTGTTTCTTCTCCTTTTAGTCAGTAGCATTAGTTGAAGGGGAAAAGTTACTAGATTTATTTTTATCTGTCCATAAAGCACCAATTTGGTAGCTGCCTTTCCATTTGTACTGTCAAACCCAGGGTTTTGCACATGCTAGGCAAGTGTTGCACCATCAACCCTACCCCAACAGTGTGATGTCTAAACTCCCAAACTCCAGCTGCCAACATTTACCTCCCAGGCATTTCTCTGTTCTGCAAATGTCACTAGTGCCAGCCTATGTCTTTCTCGGAGGACAATCCGGCCATCGGTGAGGTAGTGCCATCCCACACTGCCCGTGTCCACCCGAACCTGGAACTCACCACAATGCAAGTTCTCCAGCCCCACCCAAACCTCCGCACCGAAACCCCAGAGAGAAGACGCAGGGATTGTGTTCTGCAGCCTCCCGCGCGGCTCTGATTCGCAGCCAGGTCTGAGAAGTGTTCATCACAATCAGCTGACTTTGCCCCTGGGTACAAGTGTCTCATAACTACAGAACACAGTGCTCCTGGCATGGGGTGGGCAAGCTGGAGGTGCCACTGGACGCCCCTCACTGGGCACAGGTCAGCCCCAGCACAGAGTTTCCCTTCCAGAAGGTCCACAGTGCACAGGCCGGGAAGACTAGTGTGAAGGAAGGAGCAAGCTTTTGTGTGGCAGTCCTGAGTTCGAATCCTGCTTCCTATTAATTTGCCTGGCGACCTACAGTCATCTCGTGAGTAAAATTCAGAGGCTGACCTCCTTGTGGTGCTCCTCAGAGACGGGTTGGGCAGAATGTCAATGTGTTACAAACAGGGCCACACTTCCATGGTCCAGAGGTTCAGGGGCCCTCAGATGAGGTATGAGGAGCCCTCATCCTGCATGTATCCCAGTGAATCATAAGGAACATGACATGATTTTTGTTTTTAAAGCCTGGGAACCAATTGGGCTCTGGTAGCTCATACCTTTAAGCCTAGCTACTCTCTGAGGACCATGATTCAAATCCAGCCTGGGCAGAAAAGTCTATTATTTCCAATGAACTAGCAAAACACCAGAAGTGGAGATGCGATTCAAGTGGTAGAGCTCCAACCTAGAGCCAAAAAGCCAAGAGCAAAAGCAAGAGGCTCTGAATTCAAGCCTCAGTACTAGTGCCCCTGCCCCACACACATCCCAGGATCCATCAGTTCCTGAGTAGTAAGCAGGACTGGAAAACACCCTAGGGCCGGGCACCGGGCTTCCGCTCTGCCTGTGTGTCCCAGGAGTCCAGGATGTGGAAGAGATGTGGGGTTCTCCTTCCCTCCCCCCAACCCAGGCCAGGTTACCACAGCATTCCCCACAGCTACGACAACGGAAGAGAGAAAACTCCACTCCCCATACACACCCATTTTCTCTAGGTGTGTGTGTGTGTGTGTGTGTGTGTGTGTGTGTGTGAACTCCAAGTTGGAGGACTCCACCGGGTTCCATTCTCATGCACTCCTAAGCCCTTCCTTGCTCTGGTCAGTGTGACATACCATTAGGCCTCGTTTCCTGGAAGTGCGAAAGTCTGCGGCCGATTCTTCAAGCAGAGGCATCGGGCACTGGGGCTCCCTTTGCCCGTGAGGACTGTGTCTGCCTGTTGAGAAAATGGCCTTGCTTCTCTTGTGCACACGTCAGGGGATGGAGACTGACCAGAGGAGCCAACAACACATCTGGAACATTCTTTCCTCCTCCTCCAAAGAAGGAGGTCATGTGGTGTCTGCGCGGTTAAGGGATGGTCCCTATGAATATTGGAGGGATTTCCTCCTTGTCTTGAAAAGCTTAATGTTTTTAAAAATAAAAAGCAGAAGCCTCTGTCCACCCTGTCCTAAGAGCCAAGGTAACCACTTCAGAGTTTTGGAAACAAAGTCATGGGGCTTGAACTCTGGGCCTGGGCGCTGTCCCTCAGCTCTTCAGCTCAAGGCTAGCGTTCTACCACTTGAGCCACAGCGCCACTTCTGGCTTTTTCTGCTTATGTGGTACTGAGGAATCAAACCCAGGCCTCATGCATGTAAGGCAAGCTCTCTACCACTGAGCCACCTTCCCAATTCTTAGGGTTGCTTGCTTATACTCTCGGAAGCATCTCGCGTTTCAAAGCCAACTTCATGCCAGCCTAATCCTACTCTGAATATTAGAAACTGGAAGTTACCGGCCAGTCAGACGCTGGGCCCGCCAAGGACACCAGGACAGGACAGGTACTCCAAGTGGCAAGAAAAGAAAGCACAGGAGTCATTTTGGAAAAGAATCCTTCATGTCACTTGTTGGTTTCCGCAGGCCACACATGGTGCTAAACTCTGTGCTCACAGCCATCCTGGGGAGAAGACCTGATGTGATGCCTTTTGGCAAATAGGGATCTGTGCTCCATTCCAGGATCCAGGACGGAGGCAGAGGCCAGGCCCCGAGCGGTCTCCCTGGCCTGCCTCCCGAGGGCCTTGTCATGGCCCTGGGACCATTCAAACTCTTCCCCAGGGACACCGCTACAGCTTCTGATTTGGGATCTTTCTACTATACTTCCGTAAACCCTGAATCAATTTTCTTTTTAAGGGTGAAAGAAGAAAAAGAGTCACTTACTTACACTGGAAAGAAGCAGGTGGCATGCGAAGGACTGGAGAACTCAGGTTTTCCTACTCCAAAGCCTCGGCTGACAGGGGTGTAATCCTTCCATAGCACTTGGGTTTGGGGTTTTCATTATGGGTGGAACACAGGAGTTTTGAGCTTTGGTTTACTCAATGGTTACAGTTTCTAAGCAAAAAGGTCAAGCTAGTACTGGCCAAACTGGTTCTGATACTAGCAGGCTTTTCCTTACCAGGTTGCACTAATTCTGATCTGATCATGGTGGGTTTTTCTTGTCAGAGAGACTGCCTAACAAGTAGGAAGCCCTGAATTCAAATCCCAGTACAGGAGGGAAGGAAGGAAGGAAGGAAGGAAGGGAGGGAGGGAGGGAGGGAGGAAGGAAGGAAGGAAGGAAGGGAGGGAGGGAGGGAGGGAGGGAGGGAGGGAGGGAAAGCCCAAAGCACAGAAGGCAGCCAGGAAGGAAGTGGCCTTGGTGAAGATGAAGGGCAGGCCTTGTGGTGGGCGAGGACCAGAAAGCTGCCTGTCAGGGGGTGAGAGTGCTCCCACAGAAGGGGCAAGAGAAACTGGAGGTGTGGAAAGCGGAAGTTGGGGGAGCCAGTGGAACAGAGAAAGCCAAGGCTTCACAATGCCCTGTGTGCGCACACAGCACACAGTGCCCAGCCTAGTGCAGTTCCCTCCCCCTCCCCCTCCCCCTCCCCCTCCCCCTCTCCCTCCCCCTCCTCCTCCTCCTCCTCTCATTCCATACACTGTCTCTCAGGTCCAAACCACCAGGCCTCCTTCACCTCTCCACTGCCTGCCTGGCAACTTCTGACTCCTCCATGGTCCCATCAGCTGCTTCCTCCCAATGCCCGGTGGCCTGAGAACCAAGCAGGAATGTCTGTCCACCTCTCAGGCAGCACCCAATGTGTAAGAAGAAAGGATCTCTTTCTGACCAAAGGCCTGACCCTTCATTCAGAAGACGGCCAGATGCCAGGGTTCCAGAAAGGAGACGTCAGCAGGGATAGTGACTTGGTTTAAGTTCTCCTTCTAAGGAGACAGCTAAAGCCCGGGAGCCGTCCTCCTCAGTGGGAATTCCATGCTGGGACCCTGAAGTCCTGGGGAATCGATCTGTGCCTGAGAGAGGTGGAGGCTGCCAGAGCTGGGTGAAGAAGAGCTCGTGTAGGGTGCCGCTGTTCAAATCAAGTGCACTCCAGCTCGGGGAACGAAAGCCTCCCGGCTTTGAAGAGACAGAGATGCCATGCCACTTCATCATAGCAGGATCAAAAGATGAAGCCTCATAAAACAGGGTCCCGGGATCCAGGAGCCCAGAGCTGGGAGGCAGAGTGCTCTCCAGAGTGGAAGAATTGTTTTCTGACCGGAAAATGGCCTCCGTTGGAGTGAAGAGTTTTTCAGCTTTCCTGAGACTCCAAGAGACAGTGGGGGAGGGAGCCCTGGCTCTGGAGGGGGCCGAGGCTGGGCTGGGTGCCCTGTGTGCAGGCGCTTTCCTGAGGGGTGGGCTGTGCAGAAGCCCACAGGGGACTCGGAAGCTCCAGCCACGACCTCGTGGCTCCCAGAAAAGCAACCCATCCATCACCCCGTGGGTCCCACAGAACCTGACAGGTTGCATGGCAGAGCTTCGGGGCAGAGCAGGGAAGGCTGGGGAGGGGGAGGAGGTGAAGGGTTCATTGGCAGTGATTTTGCCGCAGTGGGGAAACTCATCCAGAGAGAAGCCAGGAAAGAGAGGTGAAATGAAAGGCAGGTGTCCCGCCATCCACCCGGAGAAGGGCTCTCTCCTCATTCATCTCAGAAAAAGAAACACAGTGGCTGTCCAGCACTGGGCGGCCAGCAGGAAACAGTGAGCCAGAAGAAGGACGCTGGGGGAGGCAGAGGGTGGAGGTTAATAAGGACAGAAAGACTCAGCACTTAGGAGCAAGCACCCAGAAGGCGCTGGCGTAGGCAGGGGAGCGCAGGTTATCTTTCCTACTTCCTGGAAAGCAAGAAGGCAAAATGAGCATGGACAAAGGAAAACTCCTCCGTGTCCTCCTCCTCTTCATAAAGAGGAGAGTGTTACTAAACTCCATCTGGGGAGCTGCAGTCCTATTGCTTGGTCTGAAAATGAAAGCATAGAAATCGGGTTAGTCTAGTTGCAGACAAGGCATTTGCCCGCGCGTGGAAGATTACCAGTTGCTCCCCTGCACGGCAGGTGAGGCGGTGGCAAGCTTCGTGCATGGGAAAGCCGGCGGTCTGAAGAATGGACTTTGGGCTGAGGGAGGACGAAGGCCTGTGCACGGTTCTGGGCACCACACGCCCACCGTCGCCCAGGTACTGCATCGCCTCAAGTACCACAGGCACAGCTCGAAGGAGACGGTCTGTTCTCAGTGTCCCCAGTGGGTGCATCCCTGACACTGCAGCGGGAACTTTTGCTCAGAATACAGACTAAACATGGTCCCTGCGCCCTGTACCTTCAAGGACTAGCATGGCATGTATGTGGTTGACTCTACGCCCAGGTTTAAGCTTTTCAGGGTCAGCATTTGCACTCAGAGAAGCCATGCAACTTAGACTTTCCACTAACAGCCCACCTGTGCTGCCCACTGCCACCCTTTCCCTGGTAAATGCCGTCTCTGGGTCCTGGGTTCTTCTGAAATCAAGTTTTAGGCCCCAGATCCCAAACTTGAGGAGTTCCATCTAGTAGGCTCAAGCCACTCATCCCAATGCACCAAATACAGTGACATGGTTGAGGGCTGAGAAGGGAGCCGTAGCACAGAACAAGCGTGCCATGGGAAAATAGCACTCGTGTCCATCTTCAAATGTCTTCGAAATACCTCTGCCTTGTGTCAAATAGGGAGGACCGGGGGCATGTCAGTCGTAGCCGCCCCGCGTCCTCAGCGGCTGTCGGGGCCGGCCAGAGCGGGCATCAGCACACTGCTCCAGCAGTGCACGGTCTCAGGATTGGCCTAGGGGGACCTTGCGACAACAAAAGCCATCACCACCTCTCAGGAGTCCTAGACTCCTGTGTACTCCTTCTTGGGCTCCAGGATGGCTGTGAAGTGACTGGAAAAGACGATGGCTCAAGGGAAAATGACATAAATACAAAATGGAGAAGACTGGACGTGTAGCCTTTTTACGCCACCCCTAGTTCATTTGTGGGCTTAAGGAACGACTTGGTGTTTGTTGTATGTATCTTATGCCGCCCGCCCTCTTCCCCAGAGCTGGCTGGGTCCTGCCCCTTGCTCCCCTGTGTCCTTTTACCAAACCCCCCTGGTAGCCCATGACTGGTCCTCGTGGGCTGTGACACGCTGGAGGCCAGGCTGGGGGCTAGCTAAGCACAGGAAGGCACTGATGCGCCCCAGTCTCTGTCCTAAACTGGCTCCTAGGCCTCTGCAGATGCAGACCTGGGACAGCTCCTTAGGAGTGGCAGCATTAGTTCTGAGTGTGACTTAGGGGGGGTGTTTGGGGATGAGTTCAGCTAGACTTCAGCTAGAGGATGATGTATTTCCCTCCCAAGTGTAAATGGACATCATCCAACCCTCTGAGGGCCTGAGTAGAACAGAGAGGCAGAGGAAAGCTGAATTCTCTCTCACTGACTGCCTGAGCAGAGGCAGGAGTCCCTTCATGACCTTGGTCTTAGACTAACACCGACATTGTTCTAGACTCAGGTTGGAATTGTGCACCAGCCAGCACAGATAACAGGTCACGTGATCTCCCCCTCTCCTAATAAACCCCATCCTGTGTAGTACAGCTGCCATTCTGTCCCGCCTCTCCAGAGAACCTGTTCTCCAGAACTCTGTTCTCTCTAGGGAACCCACTGTGAGACTCACCGCGAACCTTCATCCTCAGTGATAGGCTGAAAGGTCTGCATCATCAAGTTCTGCCCTCTATGAAGAGGCCTCGTGACCCCTGCCGGGTACAGAAAAGGATGGGGTGGCGTCTCATGCAGATGAGCCATGGATCCATCAGGCAAGGAGGGAGAGGGAACCCCAAGAATGAAGAAACCGCAAGGTGCATTGATGTCTGGTGGAGAGCAGGGTGAGTGCAGCACTGGAGTCTCACAGAGCTCCCGTGACAGGGTGAGAGGGTCCTGGCAGAATGGATGCAACTATGAGCCAGACACAAGGGCTCTTTCCCTAAGAACTCCACAGTCCAGTGAAGAAGAGGCCAGCGTCCACCGGCCATGACTGGGAGATAACAGCAGCTTTGCAGCCCTCGGACCAGGCAGGGGTTACCACTCCTCAAGCAGGGAGGTGGAGCCACTGGACAAGAAAGAGAAGCTCTTGCCCGGCATGAGGTGACCTATAGCCTCAAGTGGAAGACCTCACGGGGCTCAACGCCAGAGGCTGCTCTGGGGCTGGCGCTTGCTCAAGATGGAGGAGGTTAGGTTCTAACAGCACAGTAAGAGTTTGCCAGAAGGAACTGGAAAAGAGTCTGGACAGAGGAAACAGATGATAATGGCGATAATAAAAAGAGAACAAACATTCATTGAGCAATGGCAAAATGCTGGGCCGAGACCTCAGAACCTCCTGAGTGACCATATTCCCCATGGCTTGAGGAAATGGGCCCTGACAGATGAGCAGGTCAAGGCACCCAGAGTTTGGATGACCTTCTCAAAGTCACGGGGACCGAAGGCAGTGACATCCACTTGCCCCATATTATTCTCCCTCTTACGAGAAAATCCACTGAGGCACAGAACAAAGGGGAAGCAGTTCGGTGTTTCCAGGATGTGGGGTGCCGGGCACCAGTGGTAAGCACCTTTGGGGAGACACAGCCCACAGCTCAGGACATGCTGAGTCGGGCAGTGCTGAGGGACCCATGGAAGAGGCGAGAAGACTGCTGGGTGCATGAGCTGTGATCCAACATGCAATAGGGGCACACAGGCTTCACGTGGTCCAGGTTCCAGAAGATTCTGTGATCCACTTCCTGATTTGTGTGTGCACGCGCATGTGTGTGCATGTGTGTGTGCGTGCACGAGTGTGTGCTGAGAATTAAAGCAAGCTAGGGCCTCGTGCAGGCTGCACCGGTGCTCACAGCCCAGGTTTATCTGAGTATTTGTTCCACCACAGAGGGGTGGCTTCCTAAGCTCCAACCCTGTGCCTTCTCCACAGCTGGCCTGTCTTACTAAGCCCTTGATGTCCCCGCAACTCTGAATGACTCAGCTTGCCTGGTGCCCAGCAGTTAGTGACCATCGTTAGCCTCCTGGGTCTTGCTCCCTACTTCACAATGATCCTTGGGGCATTTCTTCCTCCATTTCCAGATGGTCTCCTTGAGAAAAACTCGAGAGAAGTCAATCTTCTCCAACTCATGTCTCAAGTAAGGGTGAGTGTCTCACCCTTCCCCACTCCGTACCCATTACCTCCTCACCCACTGAGTCTGCCCCCCTCGCCAGGATTCTACACTCTAGTATTCATTCTGTTTAACTTACCTGGTCTGCTCACACAGACTGTGAACTGCTGAGAAGCAGTCTGTCAATTCTTTCACTTAAACCATCCGAACAAGAATGCCCTTGCAGGAGACATTTCATGACAGCCCATGAACCCAGGAGAGTGAGGAAATAGGGCTTCTGGCGTGGGGAAGAAACTGACCAATGAATCTGAAGCTGTCCGAGTCTGCGCCTCCCCTTCCCCCCTCCCCTCGCAGGCCCCAGCTGCATCCCAAACTGTGGTTCAGAAACAGCTGCTCAGTTCTGGTGAGTGAACGGAGCAGGCCATGCAAGGTGGCCTTTTGCACAAAAAGTTCTGTCTTCAGGAGGATAAAGCTCCATCTCCCTGTGAGTTAAAGAAGGTTGGCTCTCTCTAGTGACCATCTTCAGCTCAGACCCAGGGCCTGCCCTCTAAGCATTTTAAGACCTGGGCTGTACACAGAACCTAGCTCCATGACAACCTCAGTCACTGAAAGGGAGTCTCCCTGGGCACTACAAGGAAGCAGGTGGAAGAGGACATACTTCCCTGTTCCTTCTGGAACAGGTGGATTTGGAGCAGAAGGACCAGGGAACACAAAGGAAACAATGATTCCAGCAACAGAACCCTGTCCCACGTGGGGCAGAGTAAGCGCCACTGTGGACTGGGTTTGTAGAAAACAGGCATCTATGACGGCCCATGGATGAGGCTGTGTACCTGTGAACGAGCCTCCAGAAACCCCTAGAGCCTCAGGAATGACTGGCAATGCACTGAGAGGGGCAATAGGTCTGTGAAGCTGGGGACACTTAGGTTACAGGTGCGTGCCTAAACAAGAAAGCCCACACAGGACCACAGCCTCCACAGCCATGTCTACTGAGGGAGCTTTGTTTCTGATGGCATTCAATCAAGAGTATTCCAGAATACTTGCTTAGCAGTGTCAGTTCGTTAACGCCGGGAACCTATTCCCTTCAGAAACGATTTTGACTCGACTAGGGAATTTTATTATTTTTTTCTCACACACACAATTGAAAGACCAATGCAGCATGTGACGACTCCAGTGTTTAACTCACTGTCACATGCACAGAAACGCAGCAGCAGGCTGTGTGCCAGTGCACAGACACATTCAGTACCAGATACCGGGATGTAGCACCTTTGGTTAGAGGAATATTCAGTGTGTGTTCTCTTCTCACAAAGTCCATCGGAAAGCAACTACAGATGCAGAAGTTTAGCGTGGAGGCGCTCAGACACATCCAGCAGAGGAGGTGAGCCAGAGTCTTAGGATCTCTCTGAATACAAGTGAATTCTAAGGTCAGCCCAGGTCTGCTCTTGACAATGAGTGACTGTTCACTGCTGACCTTGCTGTACACCCCAGTCCATGTCTTAATCCAATAAAAACACAGCGAGTAGAAATATGAATATGGAGGCAAATTCACTTGGGAGGGATCAGAAAATAGATTACACTCATTTTTGTTTTCTTGGGAGTTTCACATTTCATCCACTACTTTGATTCATGTTCTCCACTTGAACCAATGGTAAGAAGAGGCTGGGCTTGTTTTCTCTGGACACTATCATACTCAGTGCCAGAGACTCTATTCGTTCCAGCCAGCGTGGAGGGGGCATGACTTTCTGCCCCGTGGCTTCAGAAATAGCAGCTGTTTGGGTTGCTGTGGTGAAACAGAAGTGAAATGCTCTCAGGAAAAGAGAATTTTTGGACTTTCTATTCGTTGATGGTTTGTCCCCTTGGTTTTCTCTGTCTGAAACCATGAAGTGGTGAATCTCTCAAGAAAGAGTCTCTCTGGAGCCACGATTAAGTTTAAATTTAAAAAGCACCTTCCATTTGTGTTCATTTCTTGCAAATGTCATGTGAACTGCGAAGAGCCTTATGAAGTACTACTACCTTTCCCCCCCCAAAAGAAGATAAACTCTTTGGGGGTGGTTAACAATCTTGTAGGGGGTTTTTTTGGTAATAGCTTTCCTTCCAAGATCCTTTCTTCAGCCACTGTGAATATAGTCTATTTGAAGCTGAAAAACTAAGTATAAGCATTTGAATTGACTTGTAAGATTTCAACACTACATTTTGGAATTGCCAGAGAAGGGAGTTCACAAAGGCCGTCTCTTCAAGCTTACACACAATGTCTTTACTGTCCATAATGTCTGAATAAGGATGTTAGCTTCTTCCTAATCTAAGGATTAAATATAATGCTATATTTTAATAGATATATATTCATGAATCTGATATACTATGCTCAAGGCAATAATTCCTATTTATTATTTATTCATTAAAAGGTCTTGTAAATGATTTGATAATCAAAAGATACTCCAATGAATGTAGCCCTGGGAAAATTTCCCAAATGCAGAAAAAGATTCTCACTCAAAGATATCCATCCTAATAGCCAGTTGGCAATGCTTGTCAATGGCCTATATTATGGGATTCACTAATGAGTCAATATTGCATGATTACCGATGTAACATTTAGGAATACTGTGAATATGAAGAAAATGGCTTTCACTTAAAATGTTAAGTGAAAAAAACGTTTATACAAAATTGTTTAGGCGGTATGATGACATCATGGAAAAAACTTAAAGGGATATCCCACATGCGTAGAAAACACCAGACTGACAGAAGCAGCCAAGAGATGACCAGTGGCTGCGTTTGGGTGGCAGGGGACTGCTTCTACTCCTTGTGCCTGTCTATGGAGTCTGCATTTCCTACAATATCCATGTGTTGTTCTTCACGGGGAGATAAGAAGAAGAGGAGCACCCACAGAGGAGAAAACCAGACGTGCCTCTTGAGGGTCTGTTTGGGTGACTTTTCACATCGATAGGAATGTAGTGGTCCTTTCAGCCAGAGTCCTATGCGTCTAAGACAGGAAGAAGTCGCCACTTGAGCCCCCTTCCCATCTGGACAAATGACAAGTGACAAGCATTCTGGGAAATGAACAAAGGCCCTGTGGGAAAGAGCAGAGTCTGGCTTTTGGGAGACTTATAACAATATAGTGTTGATCTAGTCATGTCATACAGAAAAAAGAAAACAGAAAATCTACTGGAAATACACAAAAACACAGGAACAAAAGCTAGATCAAGTACTACCTCACAGTCTCCTACTGAGCTCCTGGGTCATCAATAAGAGAGGTCAAGGGAAAAGGAGGAGAAAGAACAGACATCAGTGGGGGGTTCTGAGATGCAGCAAGAGCAGGCACGCTCAGGTAGAAGTGCATTCTAAGGAATCCCAACCTTTGCTCTCAGCCTTAGCTCCCCCAGGGTGACTGAGAACCACTGGCTTGGTCCCCAGGCACAGAAATTTTCTCCTTGAGTAATCAATGACAGGACTGTTCGTAGGCATTCCTTGACCCTTTTGATTGGAACGGCTGTTTTCACCTGCGGAAACAAAGGAAGAACATCCAATTCTGTTAACAGATTCTGGTTAGGAAGAAGTAGAAGGGGGTGGGGTGAGTTTGACCAAAGAACACTATGTGCATGTCATAAATGTCATAAGGAAGCCCCTTTCGGAATTAATTTATGCTAACAAAAACTTTTAAGAGAGAAAAGAATAGCCTGCATTTCCACTCTTAGGCAGGATCTGATGTGCTTCAAAATACACTGGGAATATACTGAAAATAAATCTGATATAAAGTCAAGAGACTTCCTTTTGGTACTGAAGCAGTTCAAAGGATGTTTGTCTCCATGAGGTGTTGGAGTCTGGCCAGTTTGTCAGTGACCTGCAGGCAGAAGGTTCAATGAGCAAGGTTCAGCTTATTCCATCTGGGTTAAGACCTCAAAGGTTTCTGAAGGCTTTATTTGCTCAGTGGCTTCTGCATATTTTTAATAAGTTAATGATAATTTATCAAAGTGTTGTGTTAGGGGGCCTTTCTAGGGAACCTTTCAGACTGTGTTGCTTTCAGATCACGAGACAAGTTCAAGGGTCAGCACACTGTTACTGTGGGAGCCAACGGTCTCCAAGAACCCTCCTTCTGCTGTCCTTGGCAAGCTCCACTCCCACACATAAAGGTAGTGGGAACCACACGGCCTACTCTCGCCTTGGATCTTTGCTTCTTTGCTTCTTTTCAACCAGTGTAGAAGAAGTAAAAATGGAGACAATCTGTTTATTTCTCCCCAGGTGAGTGGCTCAAAGGCTGATTGGGGAGGGGCAGGGAAAACTGGTGAACAGCTCTTTCCCGGGTTGACTCTTAGCCCCACCCCGGCAAGGGCCAGCTCATATTCACCCGTCTTTGACATGTTCTTCCCTGACACAGTCCCAGGGAAGGATAAGTACCTCACCCCACTAGGGAAAGAGGCATGAGGAGACACTGGAAGAATGACATCTGAATGGTAGGGAGCTGGCTGCTGCTTATCAAACTGAATTTTCAGTGAAATACTTAAGAACAGGCCATCCAATGCAAAAAGGTGATCTCTGGCTGAGGGTGCGGTTTCAAACCCTAGCACTACAAAAATGTAAAAAATATCCTATATCTAGAAGCAAAACCTACATATCAAAACTTGGGACTTTGAAAATCAGAGTTTCTAAAGAAGTAGTGAGGAGGAATTTGTGAGAACTTGTTTTCTTAGATGTTCCTTTTCTTAACATCTTTTTGTCTTCGATGCATTGGCACACTGAAGTGAGGTACTGTCGTTCTCCTAAGCCATTTCTGGTTGCCAATTAGCTCTTACTATATATTAATAAGGGTAAAGGTAAGCAAAGGGCAGGTAGACAGAAAGGAAGACATTCTGCTTGCCCACTGGTACATACTTTCTTGCAGGGGTAAATGTGAAGGTCTGAGTTTGAGTCTTCCCAGATTATTAAAACTCTGTAATTGCCTTTTTATCATTTTAACTGCTTTGTCTGTTCCTGGTTGTTTTCCCTCTCAGCTCATACATTTAGCAAAACACTAAGCTTTCCAAAATCCAGATTAAAATTTACCATAAGGTTCATTTTTTGTTTTCTGTTCGCTTGTTTGGGGCAGTACTGAGGTTTGCACTCAGGGCCTTCACTTGCCTGGCCTGCTTGCTCAGCTGGAGATAAACGATCTGAGCCACACTTACAACTTCACTACTGTTTTTTGTAAACACCACTGTGAAAGATCTGAGAGGTGCTCCCCTTGGCTGTACAATGCCTACTCCTCAGGTGTGTCAGGAAGCCGGACCCGTCTTTCACATGCTATCAGATGTACATCCATCTTGCTCTGATAGCCCTCCATAACAGAGAGCTTTAAGTAGGATCTGTAACCATCAGAACTCAAGCAAAGGAGCTGAGTAGCCAGAAAGACTGAAAGGGACGTGGTGCCCCACGACTTCCCTGCAATGTAACCACTCCATCGGGGGAAATTCTGCAGCTTAAGTAATTGCTGCCAGCACTGGCAGTGCCAGAGGTCAGAGCTGGGGCCAGCCAGACCCCGCAGAACTCAGTAAGTGCTGATGGGAGGGAAGGATGCAGGGAGGAAGAAAGGGAGAGGGAGGGAGCAAAGGAGTTCTTCCTTGTGTTTCCATTCTTTGCAATTTACGGTCTAGAACATCTCTAGTCCAATACAATGTCCATCACTATTTTTTTCCTTAACTCCCTCTGTCCCTGAAAATATCTTTAACATTTGTTCAGGATGTGGACAGGTAATGGGAGAACGTAATTAAAACTTTCAGTAAGAGAGATCCTGGAACCAAGCCTAGAGTTAAATTTGAGCCACATGGTGTAGCTAGCTACTGCTGCTAAAACTCAAATACCTCACTGAAATGCTTCTGGATAGTTAAAAAAAAAATCAACCCACATTTGAAAATCCCATAGCAATGATGAAAATAATTGATTATGAGAATAAGGTACAGATTTCAGCATGGACCCATTCAATATTCAGATACCATGTTAAGGAAAAAAAAAACCAGCAAGTCTGAAGACAGTGTGGTCATGCATGCTTCCATCATGCTGAGAATCTTTTGAGAATTCCTAAGGCTGTGTGCCTTACTGGAGACCTCCAGATGCCAGGGAGGAAGGAAGTGTGGGCGGGGCCCCAGACCTCCACCTGGGCACCCCTGGGTTAGTTGACTTTCTTGTTCAACACATTCTTTTCTACTCTAGTAACATCACTATGAAGATCAAACAAGTGAGAAGGCCATGACTTTAAAACAATCTTCAAGTGTGTAAATTTTTCAGGTCAAAGCAAAGAGCCAACAACGCACCTTGCTACAATTAGATCTTTCTCCACCAAAGTTCAGGCCATTTTATTTGATTTTATTCACAATCTCTTTCAGAAGACCTTTGAGATCATTAAGCTTGGAAAGAAGAAAAAAAGAGTCAGTCTTAAGATGAATCTTCCATCATTCAATTTCAAATAACTGCTACATATAGTTTTTCCACGTAATAGACATGTTTATTAAAACAGCAAACACAATATACCTGGGAGAGGGGCAAACAGGGAGAGAGGGGTGTGGGGAGAGGCATCTGGTATCTCAGACCATATTCATTACTTTCTGAAATCAAATCAGTAGCAATTAATAAACTAATTAGTGCTGGGTGCCAGTAGCTCACTCCCGTAATCCTAGCCACTCAGGAGGCTGAGATATGAGGATCTCAGTTTGAAGTGAGCCTGAGTACACAAATCCATAGACTTGTATCTCCAGTTAATGCACACAAACCTGTAACTAGAGTTCAAGCCCCAATTCCAATGTGAAATAAATCAGTGAACCCAGTGATTTCCACAGATTGCAATGGTACAAAGGAGTATTACTGAAAAATAAGTTTAAATGTAAAACTATACTAATAAAATTAAAAGACATTTAAAAAGCTTTGCTTTGTAAAGGTATAATACTGAGAAAAATAATAGGATACTAAAATGATGTGAGAGTTCTCCCCAACACACATACAACACCACAAACAGTATAAATAAAACATACTTTAAGTAAAAGGCATAATAAAATTATTCTCAATGCTTGAATTTTTCACAAATTTATCATACAAGAGTCAATAGCTCATTTTAAATAATGTGCCACATTGGCATACTTGAAAAAGTTCATAGAAATATACAATTTCAGTATAGTTGATTTTATGCACTTAGTCAAGGGAAGAAACTGTATTTGGGTTATTTTCAACAATAATCTCTTCCTTTAACTTGGACAAAAAGAAATCAAAAGGGCTTTTGGCACAGATCCTTACTTACAGGTGCAAGGTCAGTTATGAATAATGTTATTTACTAGAATAATGAGATGAAAAAATGTACCCCATAACCAAAGGCTTTTGTTAAAACTAAAATGATTTTTAACAAGCTGTTTAAAGTAGAATGAAATGAAAAATACACCTAAAATTTTTAAAATTCAGCAAAATTAGGAGTAGAATTTTTTTAATGAGTCATTAGCTAGATGACAAAAAAAAGACAGGCTACTTCCTACTGCAGTGGTGTACTGGGTTTTCACCTTCCAATGAGGAAGTGGGGACTGCCTGGGGGGGGGGGGAGGGTTCCCCAGAGGCTGTGAAAAACACAGTTAGGCTTCCAGCAGCAGAGCAAGGGCCAGGCTGGTATAAACTGGACACAGGCCTGACAAGAGCCACAAGGGGACCTACCAGTACCAAAGAGCTTCCCACGGAGGGGACCTGCCAGTACAAACCACCTTCCTGAAAGAGGGACCTGTTGGCGACATGTCAGACTACTTGTTAGTCCACTCACCAGGTAACATAAATGTCCTGTGCAGGGCACAGGGCAGACACCCACTTTTAGCTCCCAGGATTTCCCAGAAGGGAAGGGTTCTCATCACTCTGGTAGTAGAACCTCAAGTTAGCTTTTAAATCAACATAGCCTGCCAACAAAGAATCAAGAAGTGCTACAAAGCTTGAACCAAACAACAACAAATCAGGAGCTTAACTTTGTACCTAAAGCTCTCTAAGGAAGAGAAGCTCAGAAACTGATGGTACACATACCAAGAAAACAAAACAAAAAACATACAACAGCAACAAAATAAAAACAAAAGAGCTAACATTTCCACACTCACTGTTGAGTTGAGAATCACTCTTGTACCAAGGCAAGACAAAAACAACAAAAGAAAACTACAGGCCAATCTCTGGTGAACACTGGTGAATATGAATGAAAAAATCTTCACTAAAGTATAGACCAAACTGAATTAAAGAGCACTTCAAAAGGACCACAGACACAACCAAGTGGCATTTATCTCTGAGCTGTAAAGAGGATTCAACATCCAAAGATAAGTCAGTGCAATGGAAGAACTAAAATAACACATGATCTGCTCAATAAATGCAGTGAAAGCAGCTGGCATAATTCAGCATTCTTTGTTGGGTGTAGAAAGAATTTACTCTGACACAATGAAAGCCAGGTATGGAAAAAACAACATACCTTAGCACTGTATTTAATGGGAGAAATCTAATGCTTTTCTTCTAAGATCTGAAAAAGACAAGATTGCCCATTCTTGATATTGCTATTCAAAATCATACTAGAAATACTCGCCAGAGCAACCAGACAAGAAAAATAAATAGATACATGACACTTGAATCTGTTCACAGATGATCTTGTATATCTTGTTAAAATATCCACCAAAAACCATGACCCTAATGGAAATAATAAAGGAATCCAGTAAAGTTGTAAGAGAAAAAAACCAATATACAAGAAAAACTGGTATTTCTGATCACCAACAATGAGCTGTCCCAAAGAAAAGTTAAGAAATAGTTCCATTAGGATCAGCAAGCAAAGAAATAAACCTTAGGAAGGAACTTAAACAAAGAAGTAAGAGATGTGCATAGAATATTATAGACATTGATGAAGAAAATTTAAAAAGACACAATAAATGGCTACATTTATTGTGGATACAAATGTTTATAGGTTGCAAGATTGTTAAGGTGTTCCTAATTCTCAATCTTTAGCAAGAAGAATGAAGCTAGAAACAACAAACTACCTGATTTCAAAATATATTATATAACTATAGTAATCAGACCAGCATGTCACTCGCTGGCTTGAGAACCAATAGGACAGAGGAGAAACCCCAGAAACAAACCTATGCATTTATGGTCAAATAATCTTTGGCAAGAGTTCCAAGAATCAACAAGAGAGAAAGAATAACCTCATCGACCGAGTTGGGAAAATGGGTATCTACATGCAAAAGCATGAATCCGGACCACTATATGTACCACTATACACTATACTATTATATAGGATGCAATCTTAGAATTCTGTCCCCTAGTGTTTTTTAACATATTCTCTTAATATGCAAATCTACCCTAATCTACACACATTCTAGAATGATAGACACTCAGCCCTAACAACACAGGGTTCTTCCCAGACCCTCAGTATAAACCAGTCACAGGAACCTAAGAACCAGACATGTCTTAAGATTGCACATTTGTGAAATGGCTACCACCAGTTCCTCTTCCCCCCTGCCCCCAAGAGCTGCTTGCACATCAACAGGAGAAAGGAACCAGATTTCCTGGTTGAGTCTGGGCTGGCCTGGACTTCTGGAAACAAAAGGCTCTGTCAGAGGTGACACAGGCCAGCCGTTCGCATCCTTGGTTCAACAGCGCTGTACTCTCGGCTGCCTTACCATCAGAAGTCAGTCTCTACTGCGAAGGGTGCCTCCCCTGGACCCCCACACAGGGGCAGGCCCAGCCACACAGAGAGGAAGAAAACACTATGTGTGCCACCAGCTGACCCATGAGGCTGTAGGAAGCAACTGACCTGCCCACCTGAGCCTTTCCTGAATTCCTGACCCATAGCATCATGCGCAAGACAAAACGCAGCAGCAGCAATAACCAAACTGTGACAGATACATTCACTTGTCAACACACAATACACTGTCATTCTGAAGAGTTGCATCTGACACAGAGGTCAGAGGTCCAGGGGCAGGGAAGAAGAGAAGGATCTGAAATAAGGGAAGAGCCTGATACTGACCACCCTTTTGGTCAACATGCTACAGGGGAGGCAGAAGACGAGGCCCACCAAGACACAGACTCCACTGCTTAACGTAGCCAAGGAATGCAGGGAAAAGTCAATGAGAAATAGGTGAAAAGAGAAATTCTCACGTTAAGAGTTCTACAAGGGACAGCTTGTGTTCATCGTCCATTCAACAAATTATTGATTGAGATCCTACTGCACACTAGATGCTGGGCGACTGGGGATGCTGCTTGGTCAAACAGCACAACCCTGGGGGGGGGGGCGGTGTGCACAAAGCCACGAGTCCCTTCTCATCCTCAAAACACAGTAAAATAGGAAACATCTTTTCTCCATAGCCTACTAGGGATCTAGCATTTAGGATCCACCATACTTGCTGCTAAACTTTCTCGTCACTTTGTACTGCCTGTGTGTCCTCTCTCTCTCTCTCTCTCTCTCTCTCACACACACACACACACACATACACACACACACACACACACACACACACACACACACACACACACAGACAGTGGTCTCCCAATTAAGTAAGGAACAATCTAGATTTGGTCGTGCTCACAAATTGCTCAAGAGCCCTTCTAAGTTTTCCTTGTGTTTCCCCATTGCCACCATCTCCACGTACTTCACAGTGGGGAGGAAAAGCAAGCCTTGGACTAGACGTGATGGAAAATATCTTAAAGATCATGGTGGTGGCATCTCAGTACCCGTGTGGTCTGTGAGCATGAGCAGCAATCCCAGCCCAGCCCCCAGCATCATGGCGAATGAAGACAATAATGAATGTGGAACAGAATCACATCTGTTTTCTTAAAACAGTTAACTCTTCTTGCTGTCTGATCATAAGCATCCACTTCTACACAAAAGTTCAAAGATACTAAACGTACATGGTTTAAAAAAAAAATCCACTCCCTAACCAATATATAGAGAACCATACCTTTGTATCCAGTTGTCTAAAACGATGCCTCATTCTGCCGAGAAATTAAACAAGAAAGTGAGAGAAAGAAAGAGAGACAGATGGAGCTAGGGCTCTTTGGCTCCATTCGAGTCTTTTAAAGGGCAGAGTTTCAGACTGTTTTGATCGTCAGCTCAATCAAGGGTCAGCTGCACTGATTGACCTTTCTGATTTCCCTCCTAAAACCCAAACCAAGCCGATTCTTTTCTTGCTCCAAGCCAAAGGTTAGCAAATAAATGCTCCTTCTGCTGATGGGGTAGAGGAGTACACTGAGAAAGGTCTTCCCCTCCCTCTGCACCCCAGACCTGAGCCTAAGAACCCAGGACATCCACCTCGTTGTTTAAGCAAAGAGCATCCAGGCCTCTCTCAATCACTCTGCTGGACTCCACTCAGGGATCTGTTCTCCCTGTATCCATTTAGACCATGTAAGCACACTTTGCAGTGTGTTCTGAGTGCCCAGAAGAGTGACAGCTGTCAGTGAAGAAGATTAACTTCCACAAAAGGGCAGAGTAAGCGCCCATACATTTTGTTACCCACCCCTGGAGGCCTCCCTGCAGACTTAGCCCTGACTTCTCTATTAGAAGATATTTAATAACTGCATTTAGGAAGAACAGGAACATTTACAACTCTGTGTGATTCAGAAATGATGTGCAGGAATTTCCAGAACAGCTGGTAATAGTCTCATCTCTGTCCATCTGCATCACAGAGACAAATACACGTGTGTGCTCTGTATGCTAAAGACAACTACCTGTGCACCTTCCTGGAACCCCCCTCCACAGACACGGCTCTCAGCCCTCCAGCACAGTCTCTACCTACCTCTTTCTCCCCCAGGACCCTGAAGGAGAAGCAGGATGGCGGGTGGGGTGTGAGAGAGAGAGAGAGAGAGAGAGAGAGAGAGAGAGAGAGAGAGAGAGAGAGAGAGAGAGAGAGTGTGTGTGTGTGTGTGTGTGTGTGCATGCATGGGGGGGGGTATGGAAGGACAGTATCTTTTCCCTTCTTGAAAGACTGCTACACATGTATGTAAGTGCTGTCTTTAATATCTTTAGTTATCTGGATGATATCTTTGGGACAATATCATTCTCTGCTGAATATGCTCACTGGAAAGAAAGCATGCTCACATAAGCCAGCTCTCCTCTGCTGACTTAAAGTATAGAGATGAGAAAGACAAGCATACTCCTCTGCATTGTCGTTGCCTTTCGTGTTGATCTTGACCAGGTAATTTTCCTTCATGACACCCTCCCATGCCAACGTCTCATTGTCCTCATTTTTGAAACCTTGAATAAGGAAAAAAGAAAATCAATCAGACTGTTGTCTCTGCCTCTTGCTTTCTAAATCAACATCTGCGGGGCATTATGAAAGACTCTGGAGGCAGAAGGATTAGATTTGTCCTGTGCAGGCTGATCTGACTGATGTTACTTATTAGTACTATAGCAGCTGAACAAGAGAATCCTAATGGATTTCTTGGCAACAATGAGGACTTGGAGCTGCTTGCGTGAAGTAAGAATGTGATCTTTATTCCAGTCTGAGATGGATTCAAATCTCATGTATGTGTGGTTCTGTGACTTAGCAAACTCATTACACTCATGAATTTGTTTCTTATGTTTGTCATGAGATCCTCTTTCATAAAGGTAATGACTAGAAAAATCATAGATTACCAACTCTCCACTTAAAACCAAGGCAAGAACTCTGGAGAAGGTAAGATAACTAAGCTCATGACCTTTGTATTCTGGGTATAGATCTGGGTAGTCTGGGTGTAGATCTCCAAGAATATTCTTAGCTCTAGACTTTCCCCATCATCCAGAGCTTGCTGTAAAATTGAGCAGGAGTATGTTCAGGTGTGATTCTCAGTTCATTAATTTCAGATGGCAAGGCACAAATCACAAAAGCTCAAGTCATCACATTACCTACATTTCAGACAGTAAGGGAACAGGCATCAAACCTCATAAATTCAGGGGCAAGAAAAACATATGTTCATGCAGGTGGCCTCTTGGAATAGATGCATGTTATCTTGACCTTTCACTAACCCCTTAAATGCATCCATTTGCATTTAGGAACTACAGCATCTTCCTGGATTTACAAAGAGTTCATCTGGGGATTCTATCAAAGACAGAATCAAGATGTAAATGACTAGATCTCTGCAAATTCCATATAGCAGATATGTATTTACTTTCAAATGATGGTTACTTATGTTGCAAAATAATTGATGACCAAATTGTTTCCTAGTTGCATTTGTTTGAACAGAGTCCTTTCAAGTATCTTTTCCCCCGTTTCACACAAGAAGATATGTAGAATCTCAAGGGGGTACTTAAAAGTCAACCCAGAAAGGGCTGACGTGTCTGTGCACAAATGGTCAGAGAATAAGAAAGACAAACAACAAAGAAAAAGGGCCAGTCTGTTATTGTCAAGAAAGCACTAGCTGAAGTGATGACTTAGTACTTTCACTGCTCATCCTGGGAAATCATTAGGGTCTAAAAAAAGAATGGCCATTCCCTGTGTTGGGAAGGATGTGAAAAAGCCGGTCACCCATTAGTGGAAGAAGTGGGTCACTTGCTACAGCCTCAGGGGAAATGAGGGATGTTCAGAAAGGAGAGAGCAGGAGACAGTGGAGATAATACAGAATGTCTTGAAAGTACACATACTCTTTCTCTCCAAATTTCTCTTCTAAAAATAACTCAAAGGAAAAATGACTGATATGCTCAAAAATGAACACAAAAAATTCTACCATCATGGCATATGCTAAAAAAAAAGAGTCAAAACAGTCTTCATGTGTAACAAGAGGGGATAAGTTTATTAGGGTGCATCCATAAGCTGAAATACTCTACAGTTAAAAATTGTTATGCGCCAGGTGTTGGTGGCTTACACCTGTAATCGTAACTACTCAGGAGACTGAGATCTGAGGATAGCAGTTCAAAGACGCCTGGGCAGGAAAGTCCATGAGACTCTTAGTTCCAATTAAGCATCAAAAACAATTTAAAAATGGAGCTGTGGCTCAAGTGGTAAAGTGCTAGCCTTGAGCAAAAAAGCTGAGGGATAGCACCAGCCCAGAGTTCAAGCCTCAGGCCTGGCACACATGTACCAATTATTATAATATAGATTCTTATTTACATTGAAACCACTCATAATGTACTATTAACTAAATAAACTAATTAGGTCATGAGTTAATATGCACAGGGCAATACAAATATTATACATCCAAATAAGAATAAATACCAGGTTGTTGAGAATGGACAGTGGGCTATATATAACCTTGATCTTTATGCTTTTCCATATTTTTCAAATGTCCTATGACAGGCACAGATTGTTTCCTGGATCACAATAAAAGTGTATGTTTATGAAAATGAGATTACTGGGCAGCATACTTTTTTATTATTTAAAGGCATTGCCAAACAAATATCAAAAGTGAAAGTTTGGTTGCTAGTTATTTGGAAAAAAATCATGCATTTTTTTCCAAGAAAGGAGAAATCTGGAAATGGAAGACATCACTTCCCTTCCTTTGGAGGTAAATGCACAGTGCACTTAAGAAGTGAACTACCAGCCAGAGGCTTGGCAGCAAGCTGTGGTGTCTGGATTTGGTAATAGAAGCAAATGAGCAGGCAGAGGCTGGGCAAGTGGGGCGTTTCCAGTGGGCAAAGGTCTCTGACCCGTTCTGCCCCCATCACTGCCCAGTCCCTGGGGAAGAGGGTCCCCTGTCCTGGGACCCTCCCCATTCCCTCTCACTGTTTCTCCCAAAGAATAGTAACTGTTTCAAGAGAGAGAACACCCCAATCACGCTGCTTCTCCAACAGCTGTGAGTTCCTCACGCTCAGAAGAGCTGGCCGGGGACCCAGAGCAGCATCATGAACCTCTGACCATCTGTTTGGTGCCTGGAGCTTAAAGCTCTGTTTCATCTGCAGGTCAGTTTGGGACACATCTCCATGTTATGTCCATATCGTGCTTAATCATTAAGTAGGTATGGGAGGAATGTAACACAGTTGCCCTGTCGACCTCATCCTGAATCCAGAAAGCTGGTTTTTCCTATTTACACATCGAGCTGCCAGATTCCCCAGAGCATGGACTGCCAGCAACAGATCTCTGGAGAATGGAACGATTATCTCACCAAAGCCCTCTGTCTACCCGATGGGCTGAATTCACTACCTCACAGGCACTGACTCCTCTGCTAATCAGCACTAATTATTAGGCACAGATGTGTCTATGCTGGGAGGATGGCTCAAGTGGTAGAGTGTCTGCCTAGTAAATGGAAGGCTCGGAGTTCAAACCCCAATACCACGAAAAGGAAAAAAGAAGTTAAAATATACTGAGTCAAAATCTTCATTGCTATAGCTTATTTCTATTGCTTGTTTTCCTCTGGCCCTTTCAAGATCTCTGAAATCTGTGAGCCTTTCTAAGATACTGATGGTTCCCAGAATGTTTTCTCCCAGGGACAGAAAAATGATCATCTGTGACGTGATTTCAGGACAGAACCACAGACTGCCCTGGGGAAGGTCATAAAAAGCTTCTCATAGTTGGATGTGGTCTTTGAGTATTCTCAAATTTCCTATCTGTACTTCCAGTTCCCATTGTTAATATTCTTTGACTTCAAAATAGTTCACTTTGCTTCCAAAGCAAAATGTTACGAGAAAAAGACAGAAAGAACACTATCAAGTTGTCAGAATACTTGAGTAAGGAAAGACAATTACATAGGTAATAGTTAATTTCAGCTCCAAGGTAATATTTAATGTCTTGAGATCATGTTATTAAAGAGTTAATTATGAGAATTCTCTATAGGATGATGTGAGCTGAGCATTTATATTAGATAAGCCAATCTGTAAGGAAGAATTAGATCCATACAGATAGCACACATCCATTACCACCAGTATTTAAGGTGAGACTTATATGAGAATTTTGCTCCTATGGAAAAGCCACCCCCCAAGAATGATGGCTCTCAGCATGTTCATTTTTCAGGATGGAAGGATATACTGGGCACTGAACCCAGGACATGCAGGCAAGAGCACTACCCATGAGCCTACATCGCCAGTCCTAAAGCTTCCCTAATTACCACTTTATGTCTAGGTTACTATGTTTCAGCATATTTGGTGGCCCACTAAAGGGACAAGAAAGTTTAGCCCAGCGTGGAATGGGAGTCCGTCGGTGGCACATCAGAATGTCCCGTGTATCTAGGAAGACACACACCCAAGAACGCATGAACGAGGCTTAAGTGACCCTTCCTGGAGAGAGCTTTCTCTGCCTGCTCTGGTCTAGGGTTCGGCCTCCCCTCTGCTGCTTTCTCCACACTCCGTATATTCTCTAAAATCAGCAAATCCCACTTTTCAATTAAGGCTTTTTGTTTTCCTCTTTCAGCTCCTAGTGGGCCTGGGAGTGGGCACCACTTGGATCCCACTTCATATTGTGGCCAGAGAGCCTGGCTGGCACACGGGGGTCACCTGACCAGCGTGTGCTGAACCAGCATGCCCAGAGGGCTGTGGGAAATGATGCTGGTAGACTCTTGCCTTGGGGATTTGGGAACAGACATACACACTGTGATTTTCCGTTCTAACTTGGATTCTTTCGCATACCTGCCCTGTCCTTGTGTCTTGAAAGCACGTGACTTTCTTTTATGTCTACAGAGGCTCACTGCAGAGTTTTGCCTGAGTCTTGGAAGAGACTCTGTGGACTCCTGGATGGGGTAAAGATGTTTTGTATTGTCAGACAGACAGGAATCTTTGGGGGCCACAGTGGATGCATTTTCTGCAAAGGTCCACAAGTGAAAGGCCCGGTCCCCTCAGCTGGCACTGTGGACAGGTGGTGTTTCCTTTGGGAGTGGGCGCTGGATCACTGGAGGTATACCCTTCAAGGGGATTATGAGCCCCCAGTCTCTGAATTGCTCCCTCCGTCCTGGCTGATAATGTAAGTGATTTATTTATTCTGTCACTGCCTTCCCGATTTCACCAGGCCTAAAGCAATGGGACTATTTCATCTTGGAATGAGTCTCCAGAACTGAGTGAAATAAACTTTTTCCTTATAAGTTAATTGTGTTGGGTATTTTGTAAGAGTGATGGGAAAATGACTAAGAGAAGCAATCGGCAAAAGCACATTACCCTACTGAAGTGGAAGTTCACACTTCCCAGAGAATACATTTCACTGAAGCAAAGGAAAAAAAAAACAAAACCAAAGTCATGATTTCTTGGTAACTGATGAATTCTGCTCAATCAATATACTGTCTACATTATTGTTACATGCATCTGAAAGTTTCTCCCCTCAAAGTAGGGGATCCCCAGATCTAGATGCCTTCTCTCGAGTCATCCGAGGGCCGGCCAGCTGCCTGATCTTTGGAGAGGTGCCGGCGTGAGCAGTGAGCCGCAGCGGGATGCTTCATCCCACACACACCTTGAAATGGACCCCTGCTTCAGAACCCACCACTCACAGCAGGCAGAAGACTCCATGTTCCTCTCCTTGCAGCAGCATTTGAAACACTTCTTCACCACCATGTAGAAGTAAGCGAAGACCACGAAGGGGAAGGGGATGTTGAGGCGGCTGCAGTACTCCTGCACCAGGAAATACCTCTGGAACTTCCAGACCTGGTCATTGTTCTCCTGCACTATGCCCACCGTGTAGCTGGAGGGAGAGAGGGAAGCCACGTCTTAGAGCGCCACCCCCTCGCCACCCAATAGTAGGATGCAGACACCCAGCAGTTCCTGTATTATCTGCCATCCTGACACGAAAGCAGTTCACACTGCCCCTCCGTATGCCTGACTTACGTGGTTTGTTTCTAGTAATCACAAAAACATGTTCAGTGAACTTTAATAGAATTGTTCTTAGGAATGGTCAGCTGCCCCTTGTGCATGCTGAACTGAAAATAGCCCGCAGAAACAATGTGTATGTGATCGTCAGGACTCATGAAAGGGTTCATCCTTGTGGTCCAATGTCCTCACTTCTGGGTGTTTAACCCAAGAATAGGGAAATTTTGAGAAAAATATGTAAATATGTTTATCTGTATATAATATGTGCATATATAGCATACGCATATATGTATGTTCTATGCATATCAAAAACTGTTAAAGGGTAAAGGGGAGAGTAAGAAAAAGTAATACAAGCCAGGCACCGGTGGCTCACGCCTGTAATCCCAGCTACTCAGGAGGCTGAGATCTGAGGATCACAGTTCAAAGCCAGCCCAGGCAGCTAAGTCCATGAGGATCTTATCTCCAATTAACCACCAGAAAAATCAGAAGTGGTGTTGTGGCTCAAGTGGTAGAGCGCTAGCCTTGAGCTAAAGGGGAAGCGCCCAGGTCCAGAGTTCAAGCCCCATGACCAACAAAAAAAGAAAAAGTAATACAGATCAGGTGGATTTGATTTAATCAAGGGACAGTACATGCATGTTCTGAACACCACAGTAAAACCTATTTGTGCAACTAATTTACACTAATAAAAATTATGTGTCTAGGAAGTTGCACTGTGGCTCAAGTGGTAGAGCACTAGCCTTGAGCTGAAAAGCTGAGGGACGGCGTTCAGGCCCAGAGTTCAAGCCCCATGACCAGCAAAAAAAAAATTATGTCTATTTAATGTTCTGCCTCCAAACTAATTATACACTGACTTTCTATGTGCAAATCAAGCTAAGGCACAAGACAGGTAGCACTTCTTATCAACCAGACACTATTACCAGCATTCTATTATATATTAGCTGATTTAATCTGCAAATAACTCTACAGATTCTATTATCCTCCACAATGAACTGGGGAAATTGTGACACTACAAAGATAAGTCAATTCCTTGAGTCTCTCAACTAGTCAGGGTCGAACACAGAATTTGGGCCCAGCAATCCTGCCCTCCTGGACACTATCTTCCTGCAGTAGAGAAAACGTATCATGTTTCAGCTACACTTGTTCAAAACATGGCTTGAGTGATAACTCTATTTCAAGAACATCTCACTGGGTGACTTGGCATTTTTGATGTCTACAAAGCACTCTGTAATGCACACAGGGTCTGCTGACCAGGGCGAGTTTGTTTACAGGAGACATTCAGGCTGACTGAGCATCTACCCTTCACAGAGTCTGGGTAAAATGGTTACGTGGCTAACCTTGTCGACTCCATGGAGCAGACTTTTTTAGGTGAAAGACACACAGGACTGTGCAGATTACAGCACAAAAGATGGAATCTAACCACGTTTCTTCCGAATGTAGGTCAGGTTGCTTGGAGGTTGCCAGCATCATCACCCACCTTCTGCCTGCACCTCCAGCATCCAGCACACCAACCAATGCACCACAGACTAATGATGCTCAGGCTGAGAACTTGCCAGAAAAATCACAGTTTGCTGCTTTGTGCCAAAACAAGGATCATTATTCAAATTATTGTCCTCCAACACATCTTTAAATTGCTGTGGATCTAGTCCAAAAAGGATTATACTGACTGTTCACAGCAAACACACACACACACACACACACACACACACGCACACACGCACGCACGCACGCACGCACGCAGCTGCATCTACTTTAATGCGTGAAACTGTTGTTTTCAGAGGTCTGAATCCAAAAGCAGTTCATCAGTCCTAACAAAGAGAGGACATCTGCAATGCACAGAGCGAGGAAGATGTTTTCTTTGGCACATGGACATCCCTCCTAGCCTTGTGGAGGGTGGGGAAAAGGTCAAGGAGGAAGACGTATGGGGCCCTCAGCTCACCTGACCACGCGTGGTCAGTGGAAAACACCTGCCCTTCTAGATTCTCTAGAATGGAGATAGGCAAACTGCAGCCTGTATCCAGATCTAGCCCCTCCCTCACCTGCTTCTGGACAGCCCTCCATGGACAATGAGCTGGGAAAGCAGGCCAGTCCAGATGGACACAAGGTCACTGGCATGGCATCTAGCAAAGGGCCCAGCTGGCCCATGCAGAGCAGGCCTGCAGGCGCCGGCCCCAATTGGCCCTGGCATGGGGAGGATGTAGGCCAGGGCCTATGAAACCCAGCTCTGAGACTGCATCCTGCTCTATTTTAAAGAGCTCTGCCTTGCATGGAATTGCTTCTTCTGCTCTGCAGCCCAAACCAAGTGACATCTAGGACCATCCTGTTGGATTAGCAACTTCCTCAGCACCTCAGGGGACAGAGAAAGAGCTCACAAGCAGCATCCTTCCCCAGAGAAATGGAAAATCTAGGTACCCACACCCCGCAGGGCTCAGGTAAGCCGGCTGTGCTTCCACAATGTTGCTTCTCTCTTGCAAGTCAGTTCCAGACTCAGCCAAATAGACATGGGATCTCCAAGAAGTGGCTGATAACCAAGCACTTATTTCAAACTGCCTTTTCCCAAAGTGACTTTTGTATTCTTTAGCCATTGTTTTTCATGTCTGTAGAGATGAACACTACAGAGAAGGCCTTGTGCTGCTGACATGTATGCACACACGCATGCACACGCACACACATTTACACCTCACAGCAACACAAGCATCAGAGTGGCTTAGACACTTTCTTTTGGCCAAAGGTCTCACCAGCCCCAATTCAGGGCTTCTCCTGTCCACCACCAGCCCTTGGCATCTTCCACAAAAGGAGTCTGCTGTTTGCCTTCAATGTGGCATCTCACATGGTATCCTGCGCCTCTGGAGTCTCGTCCCAGGCAATGGAGATGCGTGGGAGAGGTGAGGTCATTTCCTGGGATCAGATGAGCAACCACAGCTGAGCAGGACAGGAGGGGGAAGCAGAATCCCCCAAAGAGAGACAAAATCTTAGAAATTCACTGAGATTGGAAATGTTCCTAACATCTAACAGACGTTTAGGATTCAGATAGCCTCACGCATAAATGAAATCCAGAAGCTTCTGTGAAAGGAGTAAGAGGCTGTGACCATGGAACAGAAGGATGACTAAATATTAAAACCTTTGTATAATTCATCGTTTGTACAATACATCATAATACCAGATCAAAAGGAAAATATGACTTCAAGCTGCAAGAAAGTCTTTAGACAATGTTCAGCATCCTTTTCTGATTAGGAGGGAGGGACAGAGAAGATAGAGCGGAGGAGGAGAAAAGAGAGAGTCAGAGAGAAGGTGAGGAAGAGAGAGAGAAGAAAAAGAGGAGGAGGAAGAGGAAGAATGAGGAAGAGGAGGAAGCTTAATAAATAAGGAAGAAAAGGAACCTCTCATTATATGGTGAAAGGAAACAAAAAAAAGAGAAAACTCAAGAAAAGCTATTCCAAAATAAATAAGCAAAACTCTAACAGACCTTTTATTACATATAAAAAAGCAGACAGTGACACAAACAAAAATAATCTCATTCACAACCTAAGTGGCTAAAATAATAAATCTGCCAGAGCCATATGAAAGAAACCACAAAACTATACCAATACACAAATATTTGAAGCAAATGGAGATAATACCATTTTCTCTGAATAGTTAGTAGCTAATTTCTCCTTAATAATTCTACAAAGATCATCACAATAAAATTCACAAGGTATTTTTTCTTGGAAAGAGAGAGAAGGAAAGTTTTACAAGATGAGCCTTGGGCTGCTTCTTATAATTAAAAATGCAAGGAAAGCCTGGAAAGCTTTGGATGTGAAAAACAAGGAAGAACTTGGGTAACAGATGTGAAGATGATAAAAAAAAAATTAATAGTAGTGACTCAGTAATGAAAGCCATTTGGTAGTAAAAACAAAAAATAGAAAGGCTGATCAAACCAGAATGCGAAATTCTGTAAAAATAAAAATAAAAAATCACAAAGGCAAAAGTAAATGTCAAAATAATGGTAGTAGCAGATGAGCAGAATAGCTCAATACCTATATACACAGGACCATATAAGATGATGATAAGCGAAATGAACTCCAAGAGATGGACACGAGAGGTTTTTTTTTTCTTTGTTGTTCTTGTTCTCAATGTACTACATGATTTCTTTTTTTCTTTTGTGTCTTCCCCCTATGGTTTATCCCCTGTTGTCACTGTGTTCGATTTTGGTACCCTGGTACTGACTGCATATATGTTTATCTGAACTAGGGAAGGGAAGGAACCAACAAAATGGTGAGACAAAGGGCAAAGGGGGACCTAGGCAGCAGCGATACTCACAGGACAGTGTGTTGGAAATGAGGGAAGGGGTAACAAGTTAGACAAGACATGTAATCACTACCTAATATAACTGTAACCTCTCTGTGCATCTCCTTGACAATAAAATTAGAATTTCAGAAGAAATGCAAATTCCATTTCTATCTGGTGAGCTTATTCTCCCAGTTTTTCACCAATGTCTGATGGTCACTCACTCCTCCCTGGCCTACCAGCAAAAAGCCAACCACAGTGCTGCCCAGGCCTTGGGATAGGGGGTGACTCTGACTTTGGTACCCTTCAGACTGCCTGGTGTGTGAGTTGCAGTGTGCAGCACACAGTGCTCCCCTCTCATTCTGCAACATGATGATGTGGAAGTCACTTGAAGAGAGGACTCCAAAGAAAGAAACACCACCAAGAAAAGACCAGTGCCGGGAGAGTGGAGGTGCCAACAGCCTCGGTGGGCAGCCCCCATCAGCAGACACCTGCATAGGAATAAACAGCTCACCATCAACTGAAACAGAACAAAAAGATATTCATCCTTAAACTCCAGAGGCCATCTGCGCATGAGGTAGGTTATCTACGCTCACTGTTCTAAAAGAGAAGTGGTTTTACAACAGAAAATAGGAAGAAGGTGGATGAGCCTGAAATGAGTTCAACAAGATCCTAGAATATGCCATTGATAAACTTCACAGGATGGAGTGGAGAGGAGGAAACAGAAAGTCAACTGCCAGCAACAAGAAGAGACAACCAGCGATTTCATGCCACGGGTTTTGAACAATAATCCAACTTGGCATATAGAGCTGCTACCCGAGTACCATAGCCAACATGAGCCATACCTCTGTGTAAAGGCCCACGAACTCCCCTGGCCCTTCAGGAAAAGTCTATGTACTTTAGTGTGCCTAGAAGACTCTGCAAACATCTGTGTCTGCCTTCTTGCCCTTCTCCTTCATCCCCACCGACACTGTAGGCAACAAGTACCCAGTCCTGAGAGAGAAGCTACCCCTATGCACCGGCTGCTGCTGACAGACACAGTGCAGCCATGGAAGAACGTCTTTCTCTATAAGTGGACTTGTCATGCTGATTATACCACATGTATCATATTATATTACATTATATTGCATGACATTGCATTCTACTAAACGTTTACACGTTGTCTCTTCCTTCAGCACTAGGATATATCCTCTGTGTCTGACTCCTCACTGGGAACCATTATTAGACTATACTGACACAGTAGTTAACAATTACATCAGGGAGCACACATCCAGCATTTGACCCTGTGTTTAGCATGGGAAAGCTTCAATTGCATTAACTACTATCATTTCAATTAGATGTCACCTTCTTTTGGTCCTCCATTTCTGTAATGTCCCTTAAGAGAGCTAAATAACACAAACTTTGTAGTTTGTATCTGGTGATTTTTTTTTCCTTTCTTCTACTTTTCTATTTATAAGCCTACTGTTATTATTCCTAAGAATTAAGAAGTGTATTCTCAGAAACGATTCTAGATTATTGGCTGGTTCTAGAAATGATTCTAGATCGTTGGTTGAGTCTAGAAATGATTCTAGATTGGCGAGTCCTCATCGGAGGTGTGCTGGGTGGGTTCATCGTCAGGGCAGGTGGCCTAGAGTCACCCACTGACTTTCAGTTCACTTCTGGCCAAGGGGAAGCTGTTCAGAGACTGGAATTGGTTATCTTGCTGTAGAATAATCGCAGGTGTTTGTGTGTTTCTCCTCTGTTGAGTACCATGCAGAGAGCACAGCAATGCCCCTGGTGCCCCAAGGGGCACAGTAAATAAGGTTGCTCCACTTTTAAATGAGTTTTGTGATGTGGTGGCAGACTGTGGGCACGGCCTGGGGCTGTCTCCTCACAGAGCAGACCCTGAACCCCTCAACTCAGGCAGTGGACACACAGGGGACACAGTCCTCTTGCATGATTTTTTGATCAGCTCATGGAACATTGAGTCTGAGGTTCACTAAATGGACTTGTCACAGTGGCCATGGCCTTGGGAGCTGCTGGCCTTTGGATCTAATTTCTGGAGAAGGCCTGCTTCTTCGGGACTGAGTGTGCACCCGAGGCCCTCTCCCAGCTGGACTCTCTGACAGTGGCGGCCTACGTATGAGAAGCAGTCCGGCTCCTGAGACCTCCCCTGGCCAGCAGCTTTGGGTGGGCAAGGAGAGAGCGGCTCACTGCCTCATGAAGGCCTCTAATGGCTTCATGATCTTCATGGCTCAGGTACCTGGCACAAGGCTGCACACCTGTTCTGGGTCTCTCCTGGTCTCTGATTCACCTACATGCTTCTCCGTAAAGAATGCCCCAGGAAGCTAAGGTTGTAAGCATTAACTGAAGGATGAGCTAGCAAAGCCCTGTCCCTTTCATCCACAAACAAACCCACGAAGTGTTGGATGAGGAGAGTATAGGCAAGCACCATTCTCGGAGCTGACCGGATTGGAAAGACAATTTGCTACTGTTTAAGAGGAGGGAGTGTTGGGGCCCAGATACAAGGGTGTCAGGGGCCTTCACCATAGAGGAGAGCAGGCACCGGCAAGAGGAGAAGAGGACGGAGCTGGTAATCTGGAGGGAGGAGTATGTGCAAAAGCACACGTGTGTGTGTGTGTGTGTGTGTGTGTGTGTGTGTGTGTGTGTGTGTGTGTGTGTGTGTGTGTAATAGGTCACCCTATTTTGGGGACAAATACATGCCCTGGCAGGGACTGCATGGCTGGGCTGGAAATACGCTGGAGCTGGGCCTGGCCATAGATGGCCTCACTGGGGAAGGAAGGAAGCTTGCAATTTACCCAGAATGCTACGGTATGGAATAATGAAACCTTTCTGAGATCTCTCAACGAAATTGCCGAGATTTTTTAGCACAGATGTTCTAGAACCATCCCTGCAGGCACAAAGTGAAGTATACATATGTCCCTATGTACATACGCATATACTTATACTTCATTCTGCATATACATATGTATTTACACTTATATGCGCATAGATACACTTATGTGCATGTGTATATGTGTGTGTACACAAACACGTGTCTATGCTCATAGTTAGGATAGAGTCCCAGATGCAAGGAAGTTGGGCTTCTAAAGAGTTATCAGCAACCATCCTTCTTAGGTTCCTCCTCAACCACACAGCCTTCCTTGAACTTCTGCTCATTGTGTGGGTTCACACCCAGCACCTCACACCAATGTCCTGTCCTTGAGGTAAATTCCTTTTTTCCTATGCTATTGACCACCGTGTGGATTTTCCCTTTCTGAGTACTTGGCCATTGTCTCTGGCAGTTTTGCTGTGAGGCATCTTCTTCTGATAAGCTTCCAGTCATGTTTGGCCACGAATAAAAGCCTTTATTTCTCATACCTGTGGCAAAAATGTCCCTCATCTATCATGCATCACTTCATGGGAGATGTCTCTTCTTGGTGGTGGGGGGGGGGGGGGAGAAGGAATGTCTTCAAAGAGGATTTTGCCAGTATGGGGGATTGAACTAAGGACTGCATGCTTTCTCTGTTGGCACTGTACCACCTAGACCATGTCTCTAGCCTTCCTTTTTACTGATAAATTGGAAGTGGAGTCTGGCAGACTTTTCTGAGCAGGAAGGCCTTAAACTGAATTCTCCAGATCTCAGCCTCCTGAATTGCTTGGACTACAGGTGTGACACACTGATGGCTGGCCTGGTCTCTTTCATCTTTAAAACAAAAAAGTGCTTTTCGAAACCAAGTATGCTTATTTTGTCATGTATAGCTTCTGGTTTTGAAACAAAAACCTCTTTCACATCAAGGTTTAATCAATAAATCCTTAAAATTAGATGGTTGCTTATAAAGGCTTTGTCAGTGCTAGAATTCATGTATCTACAGTGACTGTGTACCTTCAACATTATGAAGCAGTTCTTGGGCTAAAATGGCCACCTTGCGCTCTTTGAAGCCCCTTTAAGGAAGAAGAAAGAAAACAGCCGTAGTCTAAGCATACGAAGGAGAATGACCAAAGCCAGTACCTTTCACGTACCAGGTTTTCACTTCAGACTCATTCTACATAAGCCCAAAGGGCAGGCTTTGCCTTTATACTTTTATCTACATGAAATGTGTTAAAATGGTGGCTAACTAAAGCCCTTGAAGTGCGAGAGTCACTGAGTCCCTGGGGCTGAGCCACCAGCACTGTGGTGGCCACAGCACCCTGGGGAGCGGTGGCCAGGGTGCTGCACGCAGTCTGTACTTACTGACGGTGGCTGCGGGTGCTTGTCCCTGCTGTCAAGTGGACAGAGGCCATGGAGGCTGGAGGCGTGGCTCAGCTGGACAGCACCTGCCTGGAAATACTAGGCTCTGAGTTCAAACCCTTCGCCCACCAACACAAGCTGACCACGTAAAGCACTGCTTGTCCGAACATGCTGTTTGTGATATGGTCCCCTACTGCTCCCCTAAGACCCTGCCTCTAAACCCATCATTACGGGTGCTGTGCTGCTATGGCCGCCGGCCCGGGGCCGGCCTGGGGTAGGTGTGAGTCCGAGTGCCTACCCGAACATGGCGACCAGCAGGTTGACCAGCAGGATGTTGGTGGACAGCATGTAGATGCACACCAGGGGGATGGTGATCCACTCGGGGAAGCGGGGCAGGTTGTGCTCATCTAGCTCCACGCACAGCGGCTTCGACTCGTTCCCGGAGAAGGTGCAGTGGGAGAAGTCGTAGGTGGTCCCTGAGGGCACACATGTGGAGGGCCAGTGAGGCCCTTCTAGAAGGGTGAGGGGCAGGCAGCCCGGAGGACACAGGATCTCCGTCATGGAAGGCCTCGGGTGGCTGCCCGTTTATCAGTCAGTACTTACCAAGTAAGCCAGGGACTTTACTGAAGCCAAAGTCAAAGGAAGGGCAACAGGGTCAGGCTTCATAGCCTTGAGTGGGCACGTATCCTCGTACCCACCTGAGAGGTCAGGGCACCAGGGACGGGTTCCAAAAGAACATGCCATAAGGAGAAGGTGGGAGCCAGCTACAGGAATGAGCAGGGAGGAAGAGGGGCCCAGAGCATTCCTACCCAGGCCAGCATGTGTCAAGGCCCTGTGGTGGCGATTGGAAACACTGACCTCTCACATGAAAGAAGTGACTAGACACGCCACACTTCCGAGTTGTATACTAAAGCAATGGGAAGCCATCAGTCTGGGTTATCAGCTGTGTCTCATGGGAGGGCCCTCTGGCAGCAGCAGAGACCATGCGAAAGCCAAGAAGGACATGTGGGGCTTGTGATTAAGCTCCTGGCAGACAGGAATGAGGACAGCTTGGATACGGAGCAGGTGAAACCAAGCAGTCTGACTCAAGGACACTGTGGAGACAAAAATCCACTCAAGTCGCTGAGGCCGGAATGTGGGAGTGGAATGAAGGACGCAGTGGGCTCTGGCCTGCACGCACAGCTGTGCCCCTAAGAAGCTGCCCAGCTTGGGGACCTTGGAGGAACCTTGAGCCTAGATAGGAGACGGGACCTTTCCCTGGACATGCTCAGCTGTGTCTGGGCAGGCTCAGCTCCAAACAGGCGGGAGAGCAGGGGCCATCGGCTCACGCCTGTAATCCTAGCCACTCAGGAGGCTGAGATTTGAGGATAGTGGTTCGAAGCCAACCCCAAGCGGGAAAGTCCATGAAAGTTACATCTCCAATTAACCACTAAAAAAGCTAGAGGTGGAGCTGGAGCTCAAGTGGTAGAGCACCAAGCAGAAGAGCTTAGCGACAGTGTCCAGACCCTGAGTTCAAGTCCCAAGACCAGCCAAAAGAGAAATCAGTAATAGGCTTGGGAAAAAGAAAAAGAAAGATTGAAAAAGAGAAAAAGAAGGGAGAGAGGGAGGGAGGAAGGGAGGGGGAGCAGGAGGGAGGGAGGGGGCAAGGGGAGATACAAACCCCTGGCCTTAGAGCTGCTCATGGCCAGGGATGATCCTCAGAGCCCAGGGCAGCAGAGTGCCCTTAGAAAGGCAGGAAGGCTGACCCCCAGAGCACCTGAGAGATAAAAAGCTGGCAGCGCTTCTCAAGGGCATGCCGCTTGTTGGTGGCACGTGCCAGCCCGGCTCTGGGAAGCTGCCAGGATTGATCGCGGCAGCAGGACACCAGCCGACAGCCAACACCATCGTCAGCATCCCAAGCCTGGAGCTGATGGCTCACGCCTCAAGTCCTACTCAGGAGGCTAAGATCCGGAGGACCAAAGTTCCAAGCCAGTTCAAGCAGCAAAGCCTCCAGACTCCATCTCCAGTTAAACCATCAAAAAAGCTGCCTGGAGGGGCTGGGAAGGTGTGGTAGAGCGCTTGCCTTACATGCATGAGGCCCTGGGTTGGATTCCTCAACACCACGTAAGCAGAAAAAGCCGGAAGTGGTGCTGTGGCTCAAGTGGTAGGGCACTGGCCTTGAGCTGGGGAGCTAAGGGACTGCACCCAGGCTCAGAGTTCAGGCCCCATGACCAACAAAAAAAGCTACCTGGAGATGTGGCTCAAGTGGTAGAGCACCAGCCAAGCAAACAAACCAAGCCAAAGTAAGAGCTCAAGGCCTTGAGTTCAGGACTCAGTGCTGGTACATACATGCACACACACTTTTATTAATGTGCTAGGTGAGATTCTTTTTTAGGAGCAAAGAAAACATTTAGAGGGGTTCATTTTCAACTGAGGATGCCAGACCCCGGGGAGGGGCGGGGGGACTGGGCATACTTGAAGCTGCGGCCTGAGTGGCAGGCCAGCAAAGCAACTTCCTCCTCCGAGCACCCCATCCCCCACCCCAGAGCCACGCCAGGCTTACCGTCCACATCGCTGGGCACCTGGCCAAACATGGCCAGGTAGGGCTCATAGATGACCGAGCGGAAAATCCACCTCCAGCGCTGCTCATTCTGCCTGAGGATACCCTGCCGGGCCACCCCGAAGGCCACCATCCACACCGCGAAGAGGAACAGGAAGAAGAACACGTCGATCAGCTGTGGAGGGGGACAGGACAGCAGTCAGGCTGGGCCCAGCGCGGCTGGCCCACATGGCCTCGAGGGAGGGCGAAGCCCCACGGCCCAGAAAAGCAGGTTGAACCAGCTGCTCAGCCATTAGCTTTTTAAAAAATTAACACTTTCACCTTTAGATCTTAGGGCATCTTATTTTCCACAATTAACCCCGACGCGTGTACTTTTGCTTACTCATTTTCAAACAGCTCACCCGTGGCTGACAGAGCGCCCAACTCAAGAACAAAAGAAAAACCTCCATTTGGGAAGTCCTTCCTGCAATCTTTCCTGTGTCCACACTGCCTGAGATGCAGGTTCTTGAAATCCTAAATTATTTCTTTAGGAAAGTAGCAGCAGTCCTTCGGGGACACGAATGGATGGTTTAATTTTCTTACATCATTTTGCACACACAGCATGACTTCATAGTGGCTGGTGCCTCCGAAATGCTTTGAGTTAGAAACCACAAAATCAATCTCAGTTTTGGAAAGGAACTTCGAGATGAGCTGATGCAACTCATCTGACTTCCAGACAGAAACAGCAGAGGTCTGCTTGTTTGGAGGCTGCGCTAGGAGACAGCATCTCTCCAGGTGGCACTTGCCCTCGATTGTGTCACACAATGTGCTTTAGCTTATGGTCCTTGCTCTATGCATCACTGTGGAACTGCAGCCCTCGGATTCCACCGCCCATGTCTGTGATTCTAGAGCCCCACCCCACCACGCCCTCAGCAAACCACTTGCTCAAATGGCAGCCATGAGTGAAATCTAGCAGCACAAGAAATATAGTATTGTGTGTGTGTGTGCGTGTGTGTGCATGCCAATACTAGGGCTTGAACTCAAAGTCTTATACTCTCTCTCATTTTTTGCTCAAAGCTGGCACTCTACCACTTGAGCCACATCTCCACTTGCAGGTTTTTGCTAATTTGCAACTTTCCTGCCCAGGATGGCTTCAAACCATGATCCTCAGATCTCGGCCTCCTAAGTAGCTAAGGCTACAGGTATGAGCGACCTGTGCTTGGCTCTAAATTAGCTCTCAAGCCTTGTTTTCTGAAGCTGTCATCTGGAAAAGGCTCCGAGGAACACACGTGGAGAACAAGCCTCCCGACTATGAACGCCACCATCATCCCACAGGTCACACACTCCCTCCAGCCACCAACAGAACTCTGAACAGAGCTCCGGTAATGCTGCCCAGGGCTCCACCTGGCTCTTACCATTCTCTGCAACATTATGATCTTCGGTCCTAGATTTCTGCTTACGGTGAAAATGTGAATCAACCTTAAGGTAAATATAATGTAATCCAGGCAGAAAATGACTCGTCCAGAATACAAAGAGCTTTTATTAGAAGAGTGCAGCCTATGAGAAGAAGGAAAAGATCAGTTGTAGATAACTGGAAAAGCACTTTATAATTTCCATTTTCAAGGGATCCACACGCAGGGGGCTTGGGGCACAAAGTGTGTGGAAATGGGCCAGAAATAGCACTGGGGCTCTCCTGCTGGGACACCATGGAAGAGCAGGACTGGGTCAGAACTGAGCAAAGCTGAGCCCCACAGGCTCCTCCCCCATCCCTCACCCTGAGACAGTCCTATAGGAACCAATCATTCCTTTTCGTTGCTGTTGTTCAGTGGAGATTTCACTGAATCTGCTGATAGTTTTAATAAATACAGCCTTTTTTGTAATATTAATTCTACCCATCCATGAAATCCATACAACCCATAAATCCCATGATCTAGTGTCTTCTTCAGTTTCCCTCTTCATTGCTTTATAGTTTTCCTTGTAGAGGTCTGTAATAACCAACCATTCTCGACACTCCTTTGGGTTGAAATGCCAAAGGAGATGCCAACCCTGACCCCAACCCCTTACTAGATGCTGAAGTGTCCCCCTAATAAATTCACCTCCTTCTCACCAGATTACTCAGTTGGCTAACCACCTGCTAACGCGTAGATCAAATCATATGTGTTGCCAACTGGACTGATGTAGGAAGGCTGAGGATGGTCCCTACCCCACCTTCAGGTAGGAGGGTGAGCTCTTGGGTGTTCACAGCTGGCAGCAGAGCTGGTGTGGCTGCTCTACAAGATGGCGCCACACATGTGCACTCCAGAACGGGAGCTGTGAAGCTCAGTGGGCAGGCAGGCACTGAGGGCGGGGGCACGGGCAATGGGGATCACGGCGGGGCCCACCCCCTCTCCATGACATGGAATCACCCTGCTTGTGCCTCTGCATATCTAGTCACAGGCTCTGGCTCTGTGCTGGAGTGTGTTGGCACCTGGAAGGCCACAGCCAGCATGAAAGCCAAAGTCTAGGGCATCTAAGAACCGATACTGGAAGATATTTAACATCTCCACTGCCCTCTGTGCTCTGCGATTTCCGATTATCTGTCCCAAATGCCAATGAGGACAAAGAAGCCCTTTTTTTCTTTTTGGTTACAGATCACCAGGAAGGGGAAGAGAGGAGACACAAACTTGCTGCCAGGCAAACTGTGGCTCACAGAGCACACATGAGGGCCTGGACAACGGTCTCCAATGGGGAAGTGGCACCACGGACTTCCCGTGGGCTTCGGATGTCCAGAGCTCCACTCCACTTTTGTGTTCCAAATGCCTGAGCCTGGGACAGTGAGGCGGGCTGGCTACGTACCGGAACACGATCCCTGCGATGAAATAAAAGAGCCCCAGCGTATCCATGACGTTCCAGAGGTCAGTGAAGTAGTTCACCCCGTTCATGTACCACTGCAGCACAGAAGGGACAGAGGGACACTTGGAAACACAGCCACCCCCAGACCTCTTCATGGTCACACACTTTCTCCAGTGAGTGATGGGCTAAGCAAGACGGATCACGCCCTCATGCTCATGCAGGGGGCTGGCTGCCATTCCTGTGCTCCTGGCAAAGTCCAGCAAAGGGCTCCTGTGTTCTCCTGGTCTTTCAAGATGCACCTACTGAGTGAGCGCTCCATGTGAAACATCGGGGCCCCCACATCCAGTGGTAGATGGGGTGCTGTGTCATTATGAGGAAGGGGTGTCAGCTACACTGATGGTATCATTGATTTGGGAGCTCACTCTAAAACTTCCCTGGCACATGCTATAAAGAAAAGCTTTCAGTTAATGAACTTCCTTCTAAAACGCTGTAGTGATACATAAATTCAATCTGGGAACTCAAAATCCCACCAGATTCTAAACCCCGGGCCAGGCTCCTGAAACCTAAGGACTGGATTAGGTAGGATGCGGACTCTCAACTGTCTCACTCCATGATATATAGCTTATGTTAAATATGTTTAAAATGAAAGGGGGAAAGGCAGGAGTTCCCACCAAGCCAGCTCAGGTAGGGAAAGCGCAGTGACCTGTGCAAGTCAGGAAATCAACGCCCTTGGCGCTTCACCCTTTCCCTGTGTGAGTTTACCGTCTGCACCTGTCTGGTTCTCCGTGTACAGATTTCCTGCACTGCCCTGGGCCGGGGAGGCCGAGAGAGGGAGGCTGGGGCTCTTGCCTCATACATGGCAGCCCTCACGGTTCTGAACCTCCCTCTGTCCATCACATCCCCCACTCCACAGAGATCCTGCAAGCTATGACACATGCATCGAGACACACGGCCAACTTCTCAAGAAGAGTCTCCTTCCCTGGGATCAGCACACACAGGAGAGCCCGTGGACAAAGCGGGAGATGGCTGTAAAACCCAGCACCCACAAAGAGGGAAATGACCTGTGTTCCCCTGTGGAAAGACTGGCAAAGCCCCAGATGGTGTTCACCACATGCCTCATCGTGCACAGACCCACCAGGGTCAGGACTGAAAAGCAGAAGGAACGTCTGCCACTGTGCATAAACGTGCAGGGTCTGCTTGGCAGAGCTGAGAGGGACGTAAAAGTCCCCAGTGGTCGCCGCGGCATCTGCCTTGGGACAAGGGGTCAGCATGAGACCTGAGAGACCACAGCGCTCTGAGTCCCAAACACAATGTGAAATCAGCAGTGTCCTGTTCTGGATTATTCCCCCCATCTCCTCTCCACACCCCTCCCAACAAGTGCCAACCAGGTTAAGACAGCACCCGGCCAGCAGCATTGAGTTTCTTTCCGGAAGCAACTCCCTTTAGGATTGCAAAGGACCAGAGAAGAGGGAAACAGCGACCCCCCGTGGCAGATTCTTTAACGACAGGCTCTTCCAGGCTGGCAATGACCTCAAACAGCAGAGCCAGGCTTGAGCGCACACTGTTGTACTTAGCACAGGGCTCTGTCAACTCAAGATTGCTGAATTGAATCTGGATTATTTGCAGATAGCACTTAAAAAGAAAAAAAAAAAAGAAGCGGGATGTGACCATTCAAGCCTATAATCTAGCAAAATGGGAGGTAGAGATTGGGGGATTGTACTTTGAGGCCAGTCTGGGAAAAAGTAGTTCACATGACTCTATCCAAACTAGTGGCTGGGCACAGGGAGGAGCCCAGGCCTGTCATCCCAGTGGTATGTGGAGCACAGTAGGAGGTCCACAGCCCGTAAAGGAGGCCCTAACTGAAAAGAAACCAGTGCACAAAGAGGCTCTGAGCTCAATCCTCAGCACCACACCAATGAAGCAAAGGAAGGAAGGGAGGGAGGGAGGAAGAAAGAGAGGGAGGGAGGGCAGGCAGGCAGAGAGGATATAAGGGAAGGAGGGAAGGGGAGGTGTGAAGAGAAACAAAGAAAGAAAGAGGAAGGAGGGAAGGAGAGAGGGAGGGAGGGAAAGAGGGAGGGAGGCAAAGAGACAAAAGGAAAAGCAAGAAAGGGAGAGAAAGGAAGGAAGGAAGGGAGGGAGGGAGGAGGGAAGAAGGGAGGAGGGAAAGAGACAAAAGAAAAAAAGGAGAGAAAGAGAAAAAGAAAAGAAAGAAGATAGGAAAGAAAATAAAAAGGAACAAAGAAAGGAAAGAGAGAAAGAAGACTGAATAGATACACTCACACGCACCCTCTGTGTCAAATATCACCTCACAACAGGACATCAAGTGACTACCTATAAACTGCCTATTTGCAATTCCTTCCCTATCTTTCCTCTTTTTCTCTTATCTTCCTCCCTCCTTCCTTACTTCCCTCCTCCTCTTCCCTTTCTTCCTTCCCCTATCTTCTCTTCCTTCTTTACTACTTGATTCTTCTGTTTTCCTTCCTTCCTCTTCCTTTCCTTTTCTCTCTCCCTCTTCTAATGGCATCCCTCCCTCTGGCTGTGAGGCCCTCACACGCTACACTCTGGCCTGGTCTGGCACCCCATCCCCCCAGTGCGCAAGGTCCCAGCAGCTTGTGCTTCTCTCCCATGGACAGTTCCCCTCCTCTGATGCTCTTCCCCACGACCTGTCATGGTGAGGAAGAAAAGCCAAGGAACAAAGGATAGCTGCTAAGAGACAGACACAGACACACAGACAGACACAGAGACAGAGAAAACCTTGGACTGTGGCCTCCTTTGGAAACTGGGTCGCTGTAGACACGGCTGAGTGGGTTAAGAGGAAGTCCCCCTGAAGTTGACTGGCCCTGACTCAATATGACAGATGTCCAGAAAGGACCAAAGGAAGGACAGGGCAGGACATGGAGAATTCGGGACACAGAATCACACACGGAGGGGCACTCTACGGGCATGGGGGCCGTGCACTGCACCAACAAGCGCCAGAGAGGCAAAGACCAGCAGTCCTTCCGGCCCTGGAAGAGCCAAGGCCGCCGGGGTGCCGCCCGCGGGCCTCGGCCATGTCAGGAGCCCAGCAGGCGCGGGCTGCTGGACAGCAGGGGTGGGAACCCAGGCCCCCCACTGGGCCCCCACACCCCGCCAGCGGCTGTGAGGGACCCGTGTGGGGCCATCTCGGGCTGGGACGCCAGGAATCGGGCCGGGCGCCTCGGGTCCCGGCGCCACGCAGCGCAGCGAGCGCGCATGCGCGGGGTCAGAGCGCGCGCATGCGCGGGGTCAGGGGCACCTGCGAACCCGGAAGCGGACGCCGGCGGGGGCGGCGCGGCCTACCTGCCTCACTTCATCACAGAACAGGACGAAGACCAGCGCGTAGAGGATCAGCTCGGGTGTGTGCGGCACCGAGTGGAAGTCCATGAGCAGCACGTAGGCGAAGAGCAGGAGGAAGGCGATGTAGAAGACCACGTTCCAGGAGAAGACCACGAAGGGCGAGGTGAAGAAGGCTACGTAGTACCAAAGCAACTTCTTGTGCTTGTCGATGGGCTTCTTCCTGCAGAGGGAGAGGCGCGAGGGCGTCCTGGACGTGCGAGCGCGGCCCGCGCACGCGCAGTGTCCAAGAGGGCAGCCCACGCATGCGCGGCATCCACGAGGGTAGCTTGCACATGCGCAGCGCCCACAAAGGCAGCCCGAGCATGCGCAGCTTCCACAAGGGTGGCCCGCGCAGGCGCAGCATCCGCGAGGGCAGCCTGGACACGTGCAGCATCCACGAGGGCCGCCCGCGCATGCGCAGCGTCCAAGAAGGCAGCCCGCGCATGTGCAGCGTCCAAAAGGGCGGCCCACGCATGCGCAACATCCGTGCACGCATGCACACGTACACACGGAGGCAACAGCCCTCCTCCCCTGCTACAGAGAGCCAACCCTCAGCTGGGGGAACTGGCAAGGCCTAAGATGGATCCAATCAAGATGGAGGCCTGGAGTTACATGATTAGCAAGGCCAGATTCCCGCCTAGGAAACTGAAGACACAACCTTATCTCTACCTGTGTGAAATCAAACGCAGGAAAAGCAGAGGCGGTACCAGACCAAGTGCAGAGCGCCATGGTGAAGGTTCTGCATTCAGAGTGTCACAGTCATTTACACAGATGCTCAAGCACACCCAGGGATGCGGGTGCACACACACACTCACAAATAACCATGTGCCAAGGTTCATACCTAAATGATACAAGGCCACAGCCCACCAAGGGGATGATAAACAGACACAGAATAATCTTCCAGTTCTTGGTGTCTCGAGAAATCTCTCCATACCACTGCTTGGAAAGAAAATTCTATAGAGAAACAGATCAAGAACACAGGTCCTCATCAATGCAATTGTACAGGGGATGTTTACAAACTTTCTTCTCAGCCTCACACCCTCCAAGATCAATAACCACTCCAGTCCTCTCTTTCATACAATTTACCAAGATCCTAAGGCGCCACAAGTAAACAATTTAAAATGCTGTTTGATGATGTCTTTTTGTAAGTTCAGTTATATGAGCTTTAAAAGAGTTGTGTGCGTACAAATTCAATAAACCTATGAATTTTTAACCAACTCGAATTCTTATTATGTGGGTTTAAACAAGTATCTTCCTAACTCCTTTCTCTTTAATGAGACAAAATTCAAGCAAGCTCAGTGCAGCCTCCAGGGACTCCTTTCTGGTGGCAAATGAGACACCCTTGTTGAGAAATGAAAAGGAAGTCAGAAAGGGAAGAGACCAAAATCAATTTAAGATGAAATGCATCAAAAAGCTTTCTCCATCTGTACTGGCCCCTGAGGGTGGGCCGGGAGGGCTTCCTGGAAGGTAAAAAATCAAAAAACTCACTTTGACTCTGAGAGCTGCAGGGTGGGCAAAAATCTGACCAGCTCAAAAGAAATCATGGCTCTCCACGAAGAGCCTGAGAAGCTGCAGTGTCTGGGGCCAGAACAGGAATGTCAAGGTCCACTCAGTGCCATTCACAAAAGCTGGGACTGGCATGCTGAGCCCACAGCCTTGGCACCTGCCTTAGAATGGTTGGAAGAAGGGAAGGAAGACTTGCCCTGGGCTCTGCCCTGGGGATCAAGAAGGGCAGGCTGCACCAGCCATGTTGTACCTGCTGGGTGGAGGGAGATGGGGTTGGGGAGGGAGTAGGGTAAATCTCCCAGGTTGGAGTAACAGTGCAGGTTACAGAGTTTTAGTACAATGTCTGCCTCTCCCCACTCCATCTAATTGTCTTCTCCTTGTCTCATGGTACAGGACAGAGTATATAACTATCAGTTCAACAGATTGGCACAGGGTATCAGGACAATCTGTGAAGTCACAGACTAGCTACATATAGCCCTGCCACCTCTGAGCGGCGCAAGCAGAGGGAATGTTCTAGAACCTTCCTGATGATAATGCTCCCCACCTCCATGTATGCTGTGAAGAAGAAACATATAATGGGTATGGCCAGTTCCTCACCCTGCATCTAAGAACCACACCCCTCCAGCTGAACATGAACACTGACTTCACCCATTTCATAAGTTTCTGTCTTACTATAAGCAATAATTGTAACTGTAATGGCTCAAGTAAAGACCAGCCCCATCCACATAGTACCTTGCTGATGCCTCCTAGCAGCCTTTCCCCGTAGCTGTTACCATCCCCCGTTACCATCCCCATTTCACAGGTGAGACACTAAGACTCAAAACCCCGAACCTAGTTAGGATATTGTGGACTAGGACCCAGACGGGGGGTGGGGGGGGGTCCAGAGACCCAGCTCATGATTACTTCATTCCCCATTACAATGGTTCACATCTTAAATGTCCTCCAAAAGCCCACTGTCCTTAGCCCTGACATGGTAAAACTTTTTAGAGATGGTGCCTGGTAGGAGGTCTCAGTAGCTGGGGTCATGTCCTGGAAGGGTACCTGGGCGCTCAGCCCTTCCTCATCCTCACTCTTAGCTTCCTGGCTGAGCATCTTCCTCCACTACACACTCCCACCACACAGTGTCACCTCACAGAGGTCCAAAAGTAATGAGGACAAGCAAGCATGGGCTGAAACCTCCAAAACTGTGAGCCCAAGTAAACCATTTTTCTTTTTAAGTTGATTGTCTCCGTATTATGTTACATTAATGGCCAACAGTCCCATTCCTGTATCATCTCTCTTTTTTTTTTGGTCAGTTGTGGAGCCTGAACTCTGGGTCTGGACGCTGCCCCTCAGCTCTTCAGCTCAACGCTAGTGCTCTACCACTTGAGCCACAGCGCCACTTCCAGCCTTTTCTACTTATGTGGTGCTGAGGAATCGAACCCAGGGCCTCATGCATGCGAGGCAAGCACTCTACCACTGAGCCACCTTCCTAGCCCCCTGTATCATCATCTCTTAAAGTAAGGATATCTACCAATGCTTATGGCTGCTGTCTCTCATATCATCATTGGCCCCGTTCCACTGCAATGGCTTTTATACTGGAGGAGAAGGCTTAGTGTGTGTGTGTGTGTGTGTGTGTGTGTGTGTGTGTGTGTGTGTGTGTGTGTGCGCCAGTCCTGGTACTTGAACTCAGGGCCTGGGCACTGTCTGTGAGTTAGTATTCTACCACTTGAGCCACAACTTCTTTTCAAGCTTTTTGAGGATTAATTGGAGGTAAGATTCTCAAGGACTTGCCTGGGCTGGCTTCAAATCACAATCCTCAGATCATAGCCTCTTGAGTAACTAAGATTAAGGTGTGAGCCATCAGAGCCTAGTAAGAAGGTTTATTTTTAATGTTATGAGGTTTTTTTATTTATTTCTGCAGCTGATGTCAAGGCCCCTTTCTGGGTATGTTGTCCGAGGACTGGATGCTGCTTACCTGGACCCCAGGCTGGGCGATAAAATGCTGGTCTGTGGCCTCCACTGCCAGCTCTAAGCAGTTGCTCCCGCCCCAGGCCTCACAAGAGTACACCAGCAGTTGTTCAGCCAGATCTTCGTCACTGCTGTAGCACTCCGTGAACAGCTCTGCATCATCATCAGAGAGAGGTCTGTAGTCAGAGCTGGCAAATCGAGCAAACTGGCCAGCTCCTCCTGCCTGCCAACCCCCCGAATCCACCAAGAGCTTGGGTGTAAGAACTTGGACACTTAAAGGCACAGAGGAGGGCATTACAACCTGACCCTGGCTGACAGTTTCTTTAAGGGTACTGTGGTTATCAGAACATGTCAACACAGGCTGGTAGATTGAGCTGCCTTGAGTACAGGGAGTTGCTGCTTTGTAGGATGTAGACAGATGAGCCTTGACCCCTAGCAAGAACCCCAGACCAGCTGCTTCCCCTTCATTAAGGAAGCCTCTCCTCCAGCTCATTTGCCTTATGTGAATTCTGGGTGATAGTTCTTTCTCGATAAATCACAGCCTGAAAATATCCAGTCAAACAACAACAATAAATAGTAGAATACAACAGACAAGGGTCTCATATCTAAAATATACCTGGAACTTAAAAAATTAAATCCCTCAAAAACAAATCTTCAAAGAAACAACTGCCCAATAAATAAGTGGGCTAAAGACTTAAAGAGAAACTTCTCTGAAGAGGAAAGAAGGATGGCCAATAGACACATGAAGAAATGCTCAACCTCCCTAGCCATAAAAGAAATGCAAATCAAAACAACATTAAGATACTACCTCACCCCAGTTAGAATGGCTATAATCAAGAACTCTAATAACAACAGATGCTGGAGGGGATGTGGACAGAAGGGAACCTTACTACATTGTTGGTAGGAGTGTAAACTTGTTCAACCACTTTGGAAAGCAGTATGGAGGTTCCTCAAAAGACTCCATATAGAGCTCCCCTATGACCCAGCAATCCCACTTTCGGGCATTTACTCAAATGATCACAAGACCATACTACAGCTACCAGCACAACTATGTTTATTGCAGCATTATTTACCATAGCTAAGATATAGAACCAACCCAGATGCCCCTCAGTAAATGAATAGATCAAGAAAATGTGGTATATATACACAATGGAATTCTATGCTTCCATCAGAAAGAATGACATTGCCCTATTTGTTAGAAATGGAAAGACTTGAAAAAATTATATTAAGTGAAGTAAGCCAGGCCCAAAGAAACATAGGTCCCATGGTTTCCCTTATTTGCAATAACTAGTATATGTCTGAGTCAAGCAGAAAAGGTCAGATAAGTGGATGTTAGGGGAATGAACCCCAAGATAAGTATTCAAATGGTTTTTTTTCCTTTCATGCAATTGTTTCTAACATATTTACAAGATGATTTCTATGTGGCTTTGTATGTCCGTCCCCCAAGATATAACCCCTGCTTTCACTGTATTTGCTGTTGGTATAATTTGTGGAGAGGTTTGGAAAAAACAAATCGATTAACTAGCGATACAGGTGGACCCATTGCAACAATGAGATGTACAAGTCATTATGTCGAAAAACGAACTTTACAACTTTGATGGAGGGAGAGGAGGACCGGGTCGGGGGGCGGGGAGAGTATGTGAAAGGATGGGAAGGGGAAACAAAGAGGAGGCAACAATGCTTGATAAGAAGTGTACCCATGTGGCTGGGAAGGTGACTCAGTGGTAGAGCGCTTGCCTTGCATGCCTGAGGCCCTGGGTTCGATTCCTCAGCACCACATAAGCAAAAAGAAAAACGCCGGAAGTGGTGCTGTGGCTCAAGTGGTAGAGCGCTATCCTTGAGCTGAAGAGCTGAGGGACAGCGCCCAGGCTCAGAGTTCAGGTCCCACGACCGGACCCAAAAAAGAAAGAAAGAAAGGAAGAAAGAAAGGAAGGAAGGAAGGAAGGAAGGAAGGAAGGAAGGAAGGAAGGAAGGAAGGAAGGAAGGAAGGAAGGAAATGTACTCGTTTTCTTACCCATGTAATTGTAACTCCTCTGTATGGTATTCTCACAATAAAAATGAATAAATAAATAAACAAATAAATAATAGTAGAAGACTTAGGAACCTATTGCACTAGGGAGTTCTTGTATTCCAAGACCTAATGAAAAAGACACTGAAGTGCAGTTCCTTGAAGGATTTTTTTTTTTAGTGCCAGCTCTGGGGCTTAAACGCAAGACCTCATGCTTTCACTTAGCTTTCTGGATCAAGGCTGGCCCCCTACCACTTGATCCACAGCTTTACTTCTGGCTTTTTGCTGGTTAATTGGAAATAAGAGTTTCAAGTACTTTTCTGCCCAAGCAGGCTTTGAACTACAGTCCTCAGTCTCAGTCTCCTAGGTATCTAGGATAACAGGCATGAGCCACCAGTACCTGGCTCTGAGAGGAAATTTTCAAAAGTCAAGATATTCAAAACCATTGCTTAACTGAAGTCATTCAGAAATAAACATAGCTAGTCACTGGTAATCATAGCTACTAAGGAGACTGAGATCTGAGGATCAATGTTCAAAGCCAGCCCAAGCAGGAAAATCTGTGAGACTCATCTCCAATAAACCACCAGGAACCCAGAAGTAGTGCTGTGGCTCAAGTAGTAGAGTGTTCACCTTGAGCTAAAGAGCTGAGGGACAGCACCCAGATCCAAAGTTCAAGCCCCATGACTGACAAGAAAGAAAGAAAGAAAAAAAGAAAGAAAGAAAGAAAGATTATATCTTTGAAACTTTATAAGATTTAAAGAAATAATTGCATGCTTCTATTTTACTGTGAAACTAAAAGCGTGGGTATTTTTTCTATCAGGTAACACAATAGTCAAACACATGACAATTACCACACTACCAACTTAAACCTGTCACGTTCAAAGGGAAAACTCCAAACAAGTTGAAAGCATGCCCTAATGACCTGGTTTTCTGCATAAAATGGCACTGATCAGCTTCAACCAAGGATGGAACAGCAATACCAGCCACCCCATGTGTCCTCCAGAGACTTCTCAGGAGAGTGAGGCTTCACCAAGCCTCTCTCTTCTTCCATTCAGGTAGTGAGTGACCTGACCTGCAGCTCTGATGGAAGATCCGAGATCCCTAACTTCAGGGAGCTCCAGGGAAGCAATACCGACTAGTTCCAGTATTGCCAAGGGGGTATGAAAACATGGGAACCCAGCTGCTGCCCCTCCCATCAGCGATAAGCCAACTCTGTCCCAGATGATACATCAGAAGTTGTGGCGGGGAGGGGTTATGGTGTATGTGGGGGGGGGGGTCTGGTAATAGCTGGTTTACTTGTGAGCTTACAAATCAAGTAAGATCTAAGCTGTCACAGGTCTTAATAACATCCTGAAACCCATCCCAAACTCCCCGAGGTGCTGAGTTCCTTAGACCTAAGCCTGAGTGTGGCCCTAACTGGCCCTACGTGGAGAAGACACAGCCCAGGATGCTCACATTCATTCTTGGGAAAGTCAGTCAGCACCAGAAGCAAGATGCCCGGGCACAGTGTATATACGCTTGGCTGAGAGATCCACAGTGTCTTCCATTGGGACAGAAGAATAGCTCACACACAATTTACCTCAGCCACCTGGCCTACGATTGCCACCAGCAAGAACCTCCCACACAACAGACCCCCACACACCACGACACCCCAATCCCGGGAGACTTACCTACTGCACGGGTCTCGTACTCATTGGCCAGCTCCTCAGACTCCCCAGCAGCATTGATGTCATTCTTTACTTTGGCCAGGGTCTTCAGAAGCTTGCTGGCTCCTAGAGCTGCCAGAGTACAGCCTCGGGTCTTTTCATGGGGGTTGGGGTGGAGAATTTTAGGTTAATTCAAAAATTCTTTAAGTGGCCGGGCAGACATGAGCATCGGAAAGGATAAACTGGCAGCACAACAGGAAATGGTACCATCTCAACTACTGCTAATGATTCAAAGTAAAATTTGACATTAGCACAACAATAGCTTCGAACCTGAATATATACGCTTGTGGTCTGGAGCATAGGATTAACACAGAAAAAGAAAATATATCTCCAGGCACCAGTGGCTTATGCCTATAATCCTAACTATTCAGGAGGCTGAGATCTGAGGATCACAGTTTAAAGTCAGTGCAGAAAACTCTCTGAGATTCTTATATCCAATTAACCAACAAAAAAGCCAGAAGTAGAGGAGGTGGTTCAAATCATAGAGCACCAAACCTCAGCAAAAAAACCAAGTGAGAGCACAAGGCCCTAAGTTGGAGCCCCAGTACCAACACACACACACACACACACACACACACACACACACACACACACACACACACACACACACACACACCTTAACAAACAGCATGAGAAACTGGCATCATGACTGTGACAGTGGGAAGTATGGCTTCCCATATCTTCCCTGGGAGAAGCTGGATAAGAACATAGCAGGGATTTGTGTCTCAGTTCAACAATATCCGAAAGATCCCAAACAGCAAAAGTGATCCTAGCAGGTAGAATAGGGCTTGAAGAATAACAATACCAAACTTCAAACTCTATGACAAAGCCATAGCCATGAAAACAACTGGAACTGGCATAAAAACACGCCTGAATACCAAAGGAAGAGAACAGAAGACCCAGAAATAAACCCCCAGACCTACTGCTATTTAACATTCTGTGAGGGAGCCACAAACATAGGCTGGAAGAAAGACAGACTCTTTAACAAATGCTGCTGCCCAAACTGGATATCCACATGCAGAAAACTGAAACTGGATCCTTACCTATCACTTTGTACCAACATCACTTCAGAATGGATTAAAGACCTCATTGTAAGACCTGAAACCATGAAACCATTACAGTAAAGAGTAGGAGAAATATTAAAAACCGCTTCTCACAAGCAGAAACTTTCTGAATAAAGATCCAGAAACACAGCAAATCAAAGAAAGACTTTATAAATGGAACTGTATCAAACTAAAAAGTTTCTGCATGGTAAAGGACATAGGCAACAAGCTAAAAAGACAGCCTACAGAATGGGAGATTTTTGCCAACTACACATTAGACAATGGCCTAATATCCAAAATATAAAGAGGAGAGAACTTAAAAAAAAAGCCAAAGCAAAAATTTTACAGGTTGTTTCCTTATTTGTATTGTAATAAAGGTAGATACTATTTTTACAATTTTTGTGTTTTGTAGCACTGGAGGTTGGAACTAGGGCCTTGTGCAGGCTTAGCAAGCTCTTAGAAATGAATTTTTAAATGAAATTTGAATGCCTCAGGCACTTGGGAAGCAATCACATCCTCACACACACCTGAGAGTTGGAGCCTGGTACCAAGGACTCCCAGGGATGGCTCCTTCCTCAGGACAGCTCCTTGCAGACACATCTGGATGACATGCAAACAGAGGCACAGCCATACCCATCCCCACCAGATGAACCATTTCATTGCTGATGCCTTAGATTAGGCATGAAAGTTTTGAGAGATTCAAACCTGTTCCAAAAAACAAGCATGCATTGCTTAGAAATCCAGCCATCATCTGGACATATACCTGTTCCCAGATGACTTTGGAGAGCTCCTTTTTGTTCTGAAGAATGGCCCAGATAAAGAGAGCTTGCAGGGGGTGTCGAGTAGTGAAAGACACATCCTGGAAGAGGTCAGAGGATGGGATCACCATGTGTAAATGGAAAGCGATTTAGGTTCCTTATTCTAACAATGAAATAGGGTCAAGAAGGCCAAGGAGAATGCCCCATATGTGGAGGGCTCTGTAGCTTTGTATATGAGTCCAAAACCACCAGGATGTGATTTTCATCTCTGCAACCCACCAGATGGTAAAATTGAGCACACAATCTTTCATCTATCACAAAAGACAAAGTGTAACTAGACAGGAAAGCATAAAGGGTGGGAAAAATGTGTTAAGAGCAATTTTTAAATGGAATGGCTCTGACAGGCCAAAGAAAAAGCAATTCTATCTCATCATATAAATCTGTTCTCAAAAAAAAAAATCATTCAAATTAAGTGTCTAAGTTTCCTGTGGTGTAAGCTTGATGATCAGAACATAAAATGTGCTTATTTTCTTAGGACTATCATTCAAACATTTGAATTGGATATATCAATTTGAGTCCCAGTTCTTATTCATGATTCTGTATCTGTCAATGAAATACTTTCAAATAGAAAATGATGAAATGTATATATTCTTTCTCTACTTTTTTGTAGGCTTTTCAGTACATTTTACCTTACATAGTGTCAACTAGAAACTAAACACTGCCTGCAAATATGTAAATCACTTAGATTTTTGATATGCACAAGCACAAACATACACACACTAAAAACTTGAAATTACAAAAACAATGACCTAATTTGGGTTTCACAGAAGCAATATTAAAATAAAAATTTGAGGTAAGTAGTTTATTCAGAAATTGATCCCAGAAAAAAAACAATAAAATAGTGAAGAAATGAGATCAGAAAAGAAAAAAAATCAATAAAAGGTATGCTATCAAATAAGTTGCCACAGTGGGTAATGGGAAATCAAGTTCACTAGGCAACTCTGGGAGCTAGTGGAGAATACATATTCAGTTATCTCTACTACCTCAAGAAAGACTGAGGTGCTTGTACACCAGCCTCTGATCAGAAAGAGCATTAGTAAATAATTGCTGATGCCAGCTGTTGTAAAGTAGACCTGCCTTTATGTAAAATGGAAGGCCCAAAGCAATGGGAGTGTGGAGGGGTACATCCACAGTATCTCCTCGGATGGATACCAGGATTCCACCTTCCCTTTCATGCAGAAAAGGGCATTTGTGAGTTCTTCAGTCCTTTACATGGACAGAAAGGAGCTATTACGGAAGTGGCACTGTGGCTCAAGCGGTAGAGTGCTCGCCTTGAGCTGAAGAGCGCAGGAATTGTGCCCAAGCCCAGAGTTCAAGCCCCATGACCGACAAAAAAAAAAGAAAGAAAGAAAGGAGCTATTACTTTAAAAAGAAGATCATAGCCAGGTACTGGTTGCCCCTACTCAGAAGACTGAGATCTGAGGATCACAGTTCAAAGATAGTCCTGGAAAGTAAGTCCATGAGACTCTGATCTCCAATTAATCACTAAAAACCTAGAAGTGGAGCTGTGAATCAAAGCACAGGCCTTGAGCTAAAAAGCTCAGAACAGTGCCAGGCCCTGAGTTCAAACCCCAGAACCAGTGCATGTGTGCACACACGCGCATGCGTGTGCACACACACACACACACACACACACAATACAGATCATGTTCAGTAGGCCAAAATGACCTTTGATTGTTCCTGCTCCTTGTCAAATGCCTTCAGAAATATGCCACACCACACTTTGCAACCAAGAAAAACTGCAACTGGCTTGAAAAACAGCACAGAGCAGAGAGCAAGACATTGGAAAACTCACCACCAACTTCACTTTTAAGGAAAGACGGTAGAGAAAACATCATGGCAGCACTTTGGCTACTTTGTGGTAATGAGGTAGGAAGACAGAGACATTTTTCTCAGGAAAACTTAAAACAAGCCCCGTGGACAGCGTCGCCACCATTACTCACATGAAGCTCCACGTCCACTTCATCCCTGCTATTTCTGTCTTCCTTCCAGAAGCTTCTCCGGAAGTTTGCAACTAGCTTCCAGACGAACGTGAGGAGGGCATCGTTGTAGGAATTCTTGGCAATCTGCAGGTTCTGGTACACCAGGCTGCTGAAGTGGCTGGAGAAGAGCTCGGTGAGAACCTCGTTAGTGAGGAACTTCTGCAGGTTCAAGCCATTCTCCAGAAAGAGGCGGACAAACTTGGGCCTGTCCTTTATGAGGGCTGTGAACATGACTTCTTGCAGGTCAGCAGACTAAGGAGGGGGAAAAAAAGAGTAAGGAGAATCACACTGTAAATCCAATGCAGAAAACAACAAGATGATTTACTTTTCAAACAGAGTAACAATATCTGCTATTTTTTTCTCCAGTTCTGTTTTGAGATTAAGATTTCTCTTTTCCATTTCCGTACAATATCTGGTTACCGTTCAGACATATGGATGGGGAAGCAGTACGGTAGGAGTCCTGGAAATCAGCCACATGCGGCCTTGGGACTGACCTGGGCTCTCTTCTGCAGAGATAAACGCACCCACGAAAAGATGATGCTCTAAGAAGGTCGCCCCATGAGAGGTCACTTCAGTCTCTGGCACAGTAGAAGCCAGAAGAACAGGGGGACCCTTGCCTTTCTCTGGAGTCTACGGTAGACTCTGACTGAGGTAGCTGCCAGTCCTGCAGACCTGCCCTATGACTAAGACCCTAAGCACACTTGGCAAAATGGAATCCAGCCGGCCACACACAAACCATAGGCCATGAAGCAAATACTGGTCAGGTTACATACCTGGAACACTTGAGTCATACCTGGTTATTGGTTATTGAACTCAGGTCCTTGAGCTTACTAGGCAGAGAGTTTACCCCATCAGCCATTACCCTCATTGGTTACCTTTATTTCCACTTTCTGAGCTCCTGCTAAAACTTATCCTTTGAAGTGTCCTACAAATCTGAAGACAAGCAGTGTTTCTTCAGCCACAGACAAGTGGCTGCAGGTTACATCAACCTCAGCCATGTTCTAGGCATCCTCCATGGACTCCGGGCACTGCCTCCAGTGCCAACTATTCAAAATTCTGAATCAGGCATGGTGCTTCATGCCTGCAATCCCAGCATTCAAGGGGAAGCCTGAGTCAGGAAGATCTCAAATTCAAGGCCACCCTGAGCTACATAGAAAGACCTTATCTAGCTCCTTTCCTCTCTAAAACTGAAAGAGTCACTAATATCCACATTTCCATCATGGAATTGCAGCTCAGAAAACTGAAGTTCTGACACTCATTGGCTGGAGTCAGGCAGCAGCGGTTTCCCAGGAGCCCTGGCTCTCAAGGCCCCCCGGCTCTCCAGCATTGCCTCCTCTGTGAGCTGGTGCTTTCTCGGTAGCCATCCCATGCCAACAGCAGCATCACCAAGTTTGTCTCCATCTAATATTGGCCTTCTGGCACTCACATATGGCCTAGGGAAAAAATTGTCAACGGTCCTTTAAGTGCCTACATTATGGATCCTTCTAGGCTCATCAGGAAAGCGGATCCCTGGGGAAGGCTGCAGGGACACTTACTCCATCCTCAAGGAAGTGTTTACCACGCACAGCACTCCACATTCCATTTCAGCTCATCTGCCTCCCTTTAGGTCATCCGGACTTGTTACAGCACAGATTCCTGGGAGACAACCAATCAATTTCTGGTTCAGCCAGCCCAGGATGGAGCCCAGAAGTTTACACTTCTAACCAGTTCCCAGGCTATGCTATCATCAATCCATGGCCCACACAGTGGGGTGCACTGGCACTTGAGAAAGGGAGACATTTCTGTAGTTTGACACACCTTTGCCTCCATCTTCAAGATCTTCAAGCTAGAACAAGATTAGGTCTCTGAGCCTCAGTTTGCCCCTGTCTGAAACAGAGGGCTGTGGCTATGAAATGATCCACAGGCCATGCTCTTTCCAATCCACAGGTTCAGTGCAGGCCTTCCCAAGAGCTGTCAGTAACTCTCCTTTCTAAAACATCCATGGAGTTCCGGCATATGAAGCTGCAAAATGGTATCTTTTCTGCTTTGGATTGACACCAGCAAATCAACTAGCACAAGAAATTTGTTCCGTGTGTTGTCAAAATCATGCACACACACACACACACACACACACACACACACACTTGGAGATTGAACTCAGGGCCTGAGCACTAAGCTTAGCTTCTTCACTCAAGGCTGGCACTCTACCACCTGAGCTACAGCTCTACTTCCAACTTTGTAGTTATTAATTCGAGGTAAGTGTCTTAAAGACTTTCTGGCCTCAACTGGTCAAACCAAGATCCTCTCGAATCTCAGCCTCCAAATTAGCTAGGATTACAGACATAAGGCACCAGCATCTGGCATAGATTTGTTAGTGATCTGTAAACAGTTGGATAATGTTTAGTGTCACTGTTCTAAACTGTAAGCGTTTTCTGACTTCATCCTGGTAACACACCTGGAGACAGTAGGGCCACTTCCACTTTCATATAAGCAGTGGTGTGCTGGTGCTTAACCACCAGCTCCCTGATAGAACATACAGGCCCTGATCTGTGATGTGTTGCACAGACTCCCCCACGGCCAGCTTTCAGCTACTAACTTGACATCATTGGATGCAGAACTGGGAATGGTAGGGTAGCCTACCACTAAACAGTATTTCCACTAGACAGAGATCTCCTCCAGACCATAGGCAATAGCAAATACAGGAAACCTAATTAGAAGATGGTCATTTTGACTACTTCTTACCTTTGGTTTTCATAACACATATTTAACTCTGGGTTTGTGCAATTCAATTTTTAATGACTACTTTTCCACACCTGACACGTGATATGTCTAAAAATATAATAGCCAGCTCTCATAAGATCTGGTATCCACAAGCCACTGTTAGAGGTAGCTGAGATCAGGTAGAGGACCTTGCTGGAGGGAAGGCAGGAGAGTGTCTCCACAGACCTTTCTCCTTTGTGCCCTTCACCTTGACAATCTTCAGCTGAGTTCATAAAGCTAAGTGTTTAATTCCAATGGGTGCTTAAGTTCATGTTTATCTCTACCATCTGACCTTCTGTTAATGGAACATTTCACACTCAGGTATTCATTGGGGAATCCATGAATTAATCCGCATACAGTCCAACTTCTCCTCTACTCATTAAAGCTTTTCCATGTGTAATAGGATTCATTATAACACAAAGACTCAATACAGGATCATGTTTGCTAAAGGAATAAATAACTTAAAGATTCATGAGCCTTTATTTGCACACCATCATTAAAATGGATTGTATGCTCATGGAAATCCATTCTCAGCCTTGGTTGTACAATGGTACAACTGAATGTGTTTTCTGAACCTGGCTACCAAGGGTGAAAGTGATGCAGTATCTCCTCCTTCAAATCTTATGTACATTCAAAAAATTAAACATATTCTCATTGACCATGAACGACTTCAGTTAACTGAAGCATAGAAAAGACAAAACTCGCCTCGCCAATCTAGCTTTGATGGTTTGTTATTGAACACAGCTTCTGAAGCTGATTGAAATTTATTTGTATACAAAAGAAAACGAATAGAAAATGTGGCTCTAAAAACACTAACCAATTGTACAGTGACCCTGGAAGGTTTTGGAGAAGAATACTGTTTTTAGTGGGTATGCCACGTTCATAGTAAAGGTGGTGTGCAACTCAGGGATATTCAACTACCTAGTTTGAAGAAACACATGGAGTACCTTCAAACACATTGCACTATTTTTCCCATATACAGCTCACTGATGACAAATCTTCAATATCCCTGCATCCCATCTACTCCCAAGAGAAGAGAGGCAACTCCGTGTCAGATATAACATTACCTCTCCTCTCGCGTGGCTTAAAGGTGGAAATCCTGGATGCCTTTGGTGATGCACTGTGACCTTACAGGCATTCCTTTACTTCTATTATCCCTTGACAATACACCTAAAGTGCAGGTTACTTATCTCAGCCTGCAGTCAAGAAAAGTGAGGCTGGGCAACATTGACAAACCAGAAAAGAATCGTCCTACAAGATTCCAAATGGATGACCTTGGAAATGGCCCAGGAGTCACTGAAGGTAGGGTAACCCCTGAGGGCTGCTCCTTTACCTCCCATCGGCGGTCATTGGTGAAGATCTCATCACTGGCGAGCTCCAGCTGGTTCCACTCCAAAAGAAGCTTCAGCTGTCCATTCCAGTTATCTTTGTCTTGTTCATTGGTGCTGAAGGCTGTCGGCAAGCAGGAGGAGCATCCACAGAACAAAGGGGCCCAAAGAAGAGAAAAGAGTCAGACCATTCTCTGTGGCCAGTTATCACAGTGATTGAAGAGGGTTCTGTCAGAAGTGGACACTCAGAACCGAGAGAGTACTTCACTGTCATTCATTCTCAACCACATGCTGCAGGCCATGATACATAATGAAGATCGACCAGGCTATAGTAATATCTTCCTGAACAACATAAAGTGTAGTATATTGGCATTTTCTCATAGATCTAGATTCTATGGGCATTATACCGCAAAAATAATACCTGATTTACACTATATTTAAAGCTATAAAAAGTAATTTGTCATGTCACATTAATGTACTTCTTGTCTATTCCAGGGCTAGTATTTTCCATACCTAGACTATCTTGTATTATATACTATCTTTTTTTTTTTTTTAAATTTTATTTTATTTTATTTGAGAACATACTGTACAGAGGGGTTACAATTACATGGGCAGGATAATGCATACATTTCTTACCAAGCATTGCAGCCTCCTCCTTTGTTTACCCTTCACCTCCCTTCCCAGCCTCCCCCCTCCCTCCCACCCATACTATCTTATATTACATACTATTATATACTACCTTATATTATATAATTATGTTATACAATATATAATATATATCATGTTATTATATATAACTATAAAATTATTATACATTATATCTTATATATAATTATATATTTTATATAGTATATATAGTATATATGATTATACATATTATTATATTATAATTATATATTATGTTATATATTCTATATAATTATATGTTGATTATATAATTAGTATAATCAACATGTAATTATATAATTATATAATCAGTAATCAATTAATATATTAATATGTATTAATATATATAATTATATATTAATTGATTAATATAAACATACTGATTGTTAATTGATATATTAATTAATATGTTATTTATACATTAATATAAAATTAATTAATATTAATTTTATATTAATTAATGTATAAATAATATATTAATTAACATTAATTAATATATTAATTAATATTAATTAATTTTGTATTAATTGATATATAAATTAATATATAAAATTATATATCATATACAGCAGAACCCCATCTGAATAAACACTAGAGAACTAGAGTTGTTTTATAGGTGGAGGGGGTTTGTCAGTAGTAGGGTTTGAACTCAGGGCCATACACTTGTTAGGCAAGTACTTAAGCCATGCTCTCTGCTCTCCCTTTGAATAAATACTGTTACAACCAAATTTCTGGCAAGAGAAACCAGAATGTGTGTAATAAGCAATCAAATTGCACTTGCTATGTGCGTGGGCACAGTCCCCGAGCTTCTCTTTGCTCAAAGCCAGCACTCTGCCACTTGAGCCATAGCTCTGCTTCCAGCTTGTTTTTATTTTTTTATTTGTTGGAGGTTATTAGAGATAAGAGTCTCATAGACTTTCCTGTCCAGGCTGGCTTTGAACCTCGATCCTCAGATCTCAACCTCCTGAACAGCTACAGGTGTGAGCCACCAGTGCCTGGCTTGTTTTGCATTTTTCAAATCAGATAGTACAACTCCAAAAGGCTTGGCTTTGCCAAGGACCTATTTATATTTACTTCATCTGATGTCCACTTTGGTAGACAGTGAAGACCACAAAGAATGGTCTAGTCTGAGAATAGTTCATAAGTTCAGGAGATTTGTTAACTCCAGAAATCAATGCAAAGTTGTTGGTTTGTTTTTGGTGTGTGTGATCTCTCTGTGTGTGCCTGTGTGTTACTTATGTGTAAAGCTTTAAGACTAAATAACATTTAGTCTTTTGAATAACACTTTTAATAACATTTTCAAGGAATGTTAGAAGAGACCTAGGAAAATATTCTAAAACACTTCTAGAAAGCAGCTTTGGGACAGCATTTTGGTAAGTATGTATAATGATATAAACATTCTTATTATGTACATGTATCTGAGGAAATTTGTCTCCCCAGAGACAAATGTCTTTCACTCTTTTATATCCTAAATTAAATGCAAGATGATACAAATTACATGTTCCCTATCTAAAATGATTAGGACCAGAAGTACTTTAGATTTTAATTTTTAATTCACAAATAATAAGATATCCTAGGGCCCATAATTAAGCATGAAATGTACACACATATATCTATTATACACAGTCGGAAGTTAGTTCAATACAATATTTTAAATTAAAAAAAACAGTTTCATGGTATGGAATTTCCCACTTGTGGTATCTTATCAGCACACAAAAAGTATAGAGGATTTTGTATTTCAGATTTTCAGAGTATGAAAGTTCAACCTGCTTAATAAGCAATCAGGCCTGAATTTAAGCCTGTATGGCACAAAATTTCAATTTCACACAATGTGTGTATGTGTGTTTGAGTGTGTGCCAGTACTGGGGCTTGAACTCAGGGCCTTATGCTTATTCTCAACTTTTTCACTCAAGGCTAGCACTCTACCACTTGAGACACACCTCCACTTCTGGCTTTTATCTGTGCAGGCTAGCTTTGAACTGTGATTTTCAAATCTCAGCTTCCCAAGTAGCTAGGATTATAGGTATAAGCCACTGGCACCCACCAATAAAGCAATTTTTACAAAGAACTACAAGTCACCAAACCCACAGACAGAAAGAAGCACAAGGTGGAAGTTCTTAGGACATTCTCCCCCACTCACCTTTATACAGAGCGTAGGAGATAGCATTACTCACAATCTCATCCCCAGCTTCTTCCATTTTAATAACTGTTAATAGGTGAGAACTTTCGAGAACTTCTTTGAGCTGGTAACATTAAAGAATAAAGCTGTCAGCTGACAGGTTTTAAGCACCAAGAACATAAACTTATCTCTGTTGGTGAGATTGTTAATTCCATCTTTTTTAAATTCCAGATCTCCTTCCTGCAACAATAATGCCTGTACCCAGAGCTTCTAATTTTTAATTATAATAATGCATCCTTGATATAATGGAAGTCAAATATTGAGGGTCCAAGAATACACTTATCAAAAATCCCATATCAAAATGCTGAGCACCTGTAAGGGTAAGTGTACAACTAAATGTGTATGTGAGTGTGCCTGTGTGTGTGCATGCATGTGTATGAGCATGTGAATGTGTATGCATGTGTCTGTGTAATAGAGCCTGGTAGATCTCTGGTTCTCAATTATCAAATGAGTAAATAAATGAAGAGCAGGTAACAGAAGAAAACAATATCTAAGCATTGTCATAAAGTCTGACACAATAGAAATGAAAAGCTCAAATGCAAACAAGAACCAAGAGTTCTTGGGGACTGAACAGATGTGACTTTCTTCCTTCATTAATCAGTGTATATTAATTGCATAAAAAGGGATTTTTGCATATAAAGTACCTTAACTCCCTATAATAGGAATTGGGATTTTTGTGCGTTGTCTAACTTTAAAACTTTATAATGAGAGAAGTATTGACTGGGTCTATGCAATTGATATTTGATTCTTATCCAGAAAATAGCAGAATTCTAGGGTGAATTTTTAAAAACTGAAGTAGGCAGTTTTAATAAAGAAAGTAAACATCCAGGCAAAGTTTCTAATGAGAGAGTCCCTAGTTCCAAAGTGTGGGGTACCACAAGGTCTCAGTGGGGCTGGAAGGTACAAGGATGCAGATGAAGATAGCCATTATATTTGACAATTAGGATCTTACTGGCCGGTGGTTAACGTGTTGGCTTCCCTTGACATGAGAGAGATGAAAGCACATTGTTCTGGTGTTAAAATACTCCCACAAACACGGCAATAAGAAGCATAATTGTTTCTGTGACGCGGCCTTTCTTACATCTTCAACCAAGAAACACGAGATCATCAAATCCACACTGCAGACCAGGCAATGTTACAAGCAACGTACTGTATAATGGTGTTTCTGCCAGTAACTATAGATTCTGTTAAGAGTTTGCATCTTTAAACTGTCATTCCTGGGGATTTCTTTCTTCCCCATCACTGATAAATGCAAATCACAGAAGTGTGTTTGTTGGCATCGTGGCCTCAAGGAAGATGATAGGCTTTGCAACCAGGCCTGAATTTAAGCCTCTATGGCACAAAATTTGTTTCTCACAATTTAAGCCTCTATGGCACAAAATTTGTTTCTCACAAGATGCCTGGGCTAGGCCAGAATCCAGACTAAAAGTCACGAGGACTAGTCCAACACCTGCAGCTCCTACTGGGGTCACTTCCATTCCCATGAACTCAGCTTCCTGATCCTCAGCCCCCCACAACGTTTTCCCCCAAAACTCACCCACTTGATCCAGCTCTCGATCTCCTCCTCCGGAAGCCGGGACACTGTGCGTGGTAAAAAGCGTACCAGCTTCTCCTTGACCATGGACGAGGTCAAGGCATCTTCCACATCCACCAGGCTGGCGATCACATCGGCTATCTGCCCTGAGCCTTCCACCACCACGCATGGGATTTTACTCTTGATGGAGGTGTTGATGGCCTGGGAGAGGAGACAGAGATGGACGGATGGGAGGGCTCTTGGTGATGGACAGGACCCAGAGGGACTAAGGCTTTGAGTAAAACACACAGACACTCTCCTTGCACTTCTGCTCTTAGGGCATCCGTTTCAAACCAGAAACAACTGTCTGCAACCGCCTAATGAATAAGCAAAGCAAGCCAGGCTTATTGGCATACCGGCAAAGAAGAGAGTCCCATGACAACTTACATTGTCCATAGAGTAACTGCCCCCCTGCACAAGCATCTATCATTCCAGATACTGACACTCTAAACTACAGCTTCGAAGGTACACCTCAACATGATCACTGGCAGCTTATCGGAAGGACGTTACCCACACTTTTTGTATTGAAAAAAAATACCTATTTTAATTATTCCCTGTAAAGTCTTTTATTGTAAATCATTCATTTTTTTTAAAGTCTCTGGATGATTTTTATTTACCCATGGTCTCCCAGTGAGTGTGGAGTAAATATGGGTTGCATGAATGAATAAATTAATGAATGAGTGAATGGAAAGATCACTGTCCCACAGAAAGAAGGAGCATACGGATGCTTGACTATAACTCCAGTAGCTTTGCCAGCAAGTGCTGCTCAGTTCAGGATGTACCCTGGCCAATGCTGGGGAGAGAGCCAAGGGCCACACAGATCTTTAATCTCAGTTTTGGAGAATAAATAGGATAGGAAAGGGACATGAAAATTAATGTAAAAGAGGAGTTAGACCTTACTTTTGTGTTGGTTAGGTTTCTTTTTTTAAAAAAAATTGTTCTGTTGTTGTTTATGCCAGTACTAGGGCTTAAAATGGGATTCTGGACTCTGCCTCTTAGCTTTCTTGCTCAAGGCTGCATTCTACCACTTGAGCTACATCTCCACTTCCAGCTTTTAGCTGATCAAGTGGAAGTCTGTCTGAGCTGGCTTCAAACTGTGATTCTCACATGTCAGTCTCTTCAGTAATGAGGATGACAGGTGTGAGCCACTGGCAACCTGGCTGATATCACTTTCATATAAGGTCCTATTCCTAAACATTCCTAGAAAATGAGCTCTTGAAAATGGTGTCTCCAAACAGAGAACAAAATGTAGTCACACTCATGTTCTTTGTTTAAAAGTTTGACACATGCCTGGCTGTAGACAGGTGAGCTCAGCAACATCAGAGTCCACATAGAGGTAGGGGATCCAGTTCTTACCCAGAATCATCCAAGGGCTATTCTGTGCTTTGAGTCCCTTAGGATTTGGGCTTCCTTCATGTGGAGTCCCATGTCTGCAGGAGACGCCAGGTGGGCCAGCAGTGGTCTGGGAACATCTAACCTAGGATGGATTATGTGCTACATCTACACTCAGATGAGGTGGACACCATTTCCCACTACACATGCCAGGGTGTAGCCCATGAGATGCACAGGTGGAGGACAGCTCTTGTCTTTGACAGGCTCATTGTCAAGGCTGACACTAAACACAGGCTATTTCTGTGGGCCTACATCCTCCTCCCCAAATTCTGAGCTGAAGCCCAGCCTGCAGTAAAGAAATGGGTCACTGTAGATTAGACAAACTCCAAAACCCTGCGGATATCATCTTCTGTTAGCAGGTCTCCTCAAAAAGTAAACAGGACTCACTTTCAAAGTCTCTCTTCCTCCTCCCTGGGCAAAACACACAATGGGGATCTTGCCACCATAGTTGGAATCTGTAAAACAAAAAGGATCCCATGGAAATAGCCACCCACCTTGTATAACAGGTATGCCCTGACCTTCTGTCCCATGAGCCCTGCTGGACAGCTGCATAGCTCCTGGGCTTGACTTTGACGCTCTCTACACAGCGATCACAGTGAATAGATCCGGGCACCAACCTAGTGCCCATCTGACAGGGGTCACGCTGTGGTGTCACAAATATTTAAAAGGCTAAGTTCTCGGTTTGATTTACTTCTGCCAATAGGCTGAAACCAGGCACAAGTTTATCCTTACAATAATTATTCTCTTATTCATTAACACAATCCTAGGCCTTCTTGAGGAGTTGGAAATTTGCATAACTAGGTGTTCTCCCAATGGAGTTCAGCACATTTGTAAATGTATTTCTTCCTGTATGTTCCACTGGGGAAGAAAGGCCATGGAGAACACCTCCAGCAAGTCCCTGTGATAAGGTCAATCACTAAGTCCCAAGGGCAGCAGGACACAGCTTGGCCTCCGGAAGGCAAAGTGCATGTCACCTACGGCCACATGAAGCCTTCACTCACCTGCTGCAGTCTCCCCTGGAAACAATATTTTAGGCAGTTCTATTCCAAAGAAGCAAAGATTCAAAACGTTCAGTGGCCTTCCAGTCATTATACTGGTGGACTGGGTTTTAGTCATTATTTGATCTTAGTTATTGGCACTGCTTTTTACAATTCCTACTTGCCATCTCGGATTTCATTTGTTCTTACATGCTAAGGGGACAGACACACCACAGACTTCCCGTATTACAGATGAGAAGGAAGCATCTGTCATTCTCTTGCCCGTGCTGAAGGGCATGTGTCCCAGGGACCCTGGCAGAAGCACTCCAAGGAAGCTGAAGAAAGAAGAATGACAGCCCAAGCAGGACAGCTCCTCGGGAAGGACAGACAGCTCTTCTCTGGCAGGGAAAACACCTCATTGCACATCCTCAGCCTCAGGCAGGTGTGGGCGGTGCTGTGGTAACTGTTTATGGAGTGTCTCTTGCTCCTTGCCCTAAATACTGACCTTGGCTAGTGCGCTCCGAGATGTACTTCTCCAGCTGGTTGCGGAGCTTTGCCTCGATCGTGGGGTGCCCATGGCAGCCATTGTCCACAAGCAGCAAATGGGTATGGTTGTTATCCAGGATGTACAGAGGGTCTCTCTTGAAGTCATCCATGATGTACTGAGCTGAAAAGTAGCCCTGAGAAGCACAGGAAGATTTGTCTTAGGACATTTTTGTGACCTCATGAAGGCAGCTCTTAGGGGATTTTAACTACCTTGCTGCTTCCTCCAGACTTTCTGCGTTCTGAAGGCCCCCCAAGGACTCAGAGGCTTCCTGCTAAATATAACACAATGAAGGGTCACAGAGTTGGGATCACTTGGCCATGTGTATCTTATGGCCGAGGGACAGTGTAAGGTTTTGATCTCCCCCACCACCACCTAGCACTTGCGCATAAAGCCACTGAAACGGATGGCATTCAAGAAACTAGATGAGCCAGGTGCTGGTGGCTCACAGCTGTAATCCTATCTACTCAGGAGGCTGAGATCTGAGAATCACAGTTGAAAACCAGCTTGGACAGGAAAGTCCATGAGACTCTTATTTCCAATTAACCATCAAAAAAACAGAAGTGGCACTGTGGCTCAAGGTGAGCTGAAGAGCCGAGGGACAGTGCCCAGGCCCAGAGTTCAAGCCAGAAAAAAAGAAAAAAGTAGATGTGTGTGTGTACATGGTGTGTGTGTGTGTGTGTGTGTGTGTGTGTGTGTGTGTGTGGTGTGTGTGTGTGTACACATAGGTATTAGCTTATACACATACAGAATCTATCTGTCACATGTCAGAACCTGAGCCAGGGTCTAAGCACTAGAAAATAGACCTCTGCACAGGAGAAGTGCATAGTAATAGTACCACAAATACAAGCAATTAAATGGTTACATGGTCCCAAACACACCAGGGAAGAAAAGCCCACTGCAAGAGCTTCAAGGAAGGAGTTCCTACCACAAGGGCTCCTGCCTCTTACACTTCAAAGCTGTTTAGCTCTTAACAGACAGAGATTCTTTATTTTTTGCAGTAAAAGTTATTTGGGGGAGAGTGGCTCATGACTCTAGTTCCAACTACTTGGGAGGTAGTTGGGAGAATTGCAGTTTGTAAGCCAAAAAGAAATGAAGAAGAAAAAAAAGTTAGTGAGACTTCATCTCAATGAATAAACCAGTCATGACAGTATTTATCTATAATCCCAGCTACTCAAGAGGTTATAGGTGTTGCCAGGCTGGCCCAGGCAAAACTACAGGAGTCAGAGGCCTGGCTCAAGTGGCAGAATGCCTGTTTAGAAAGCATGAGGCCTTGAGTTTAAAATCCACTACTACCAAGAAATCAACAAACAAAACAAGACACTTCCACAATTCAGAATCGAATGTGAGTTGGAATCAACAGGGAGAGAAAAGTTGTTGATTCTGCTAATGGCATAAATAAAATCGGAACAAAGGTATAAAGAAAGTTTAATTTTTAAACAATACAGTTGTATTCGCTAAGTGTTCTTGGCAAGATAAGAGGCTGTCACCAAGGGAATTCTGAGTACAACAGATGAGCTAATGTTGGCAAGATGTCTGCATGGAGGCGTGGGGGGGAGGGGGGTGTTCCACAAATGTCTGTGGAACAAAAATAATCCCACCTCATCCACACCTTTCCAGAACATAGCCCTGACTCCACATCCTTAATCAGGACAGAATAACAAACTAAGATGTTACAACAGTGACTTTATTTCCAGGCCCCATTGAAGATGTACTATGATTCTACTCAGTGACTTCACATTTTTGTTGTTATTGCTTTGTCCCTGTGATTGTATCTGAAAATGGTATTCTGAAGTCTGAGTGGAAAAACCATGATAGCATTACAAATCAGCTGGCTGTGTAGGATCCTTGGCTCCACCCAGAAAGGGGTTGTGGGTAGAGGATGAGAGGCTCTTCAGTCCAGCACAAGCGATTAGGAACGGCCTGGCCGGGACAGTCCTCCTGAAGCTGGCTTCTGCTTGGCAGAAAGCAGCTGGGATTCCAATGTAGTTTCCTTGAGTTTTCCATGGAGTCTTCTAAGAAGCTAGCCCAACTTTATTCAGCCAGCTAGGGTACCTGAGAGGGTGTCCAACGTGCAATTACAGAGTCAAATCACTCTAGCCCGTCTTAGTCTATTTAAAATAAAAGTAAAACTAAAAAGAAGTGTTTTTAACAAAGGCTGATCATGAACATTAACAGTGGTTTAACGATTTAACAGTGCTTTAACAACACTTAAACCTCCTCCTCAAGTGCTCCAGGGAGAACAGGCTCTCTCTAATCTCTCAACAACAAATAGCCTAGAAAAGTTTGCAAAACAAGAAAAATGAGTAGAGGCCCAGGCTACTTTTTTAAATGCATATCTAATACCACAATCATTTTTAAATTACAGTACTGACACTAGGGGAAAAAATATGATGGGAAATGAGAGAAAATTCTGAAAGCGTTCCTAAAAGCAGGGTAAATTTCAGTGTTGTGAACATGGCATTGTTTCAGTCTTGGTGATGTTACAGCCTTCCAGCTTCATCTGCCCGTAGTGGGGTTTGCTAAGAAGCCTTGAGTAGAAACCACGCAAAAAGAGAGGCCCAACAAAATTATTACGAACCACTGGTCTCCACAAAAAACCAAACACTGTCATTCAAAGACACAGTAAAGAAGCCAGGAAGCCAACCACAAAATGATAGGAGTTTGCCATGAAACTGAATTAAGTCACTGGAGATGGTCATTAGCAGACATATAAAAGGAATAGAAACCAGCACTATAATTGAGGAACTGAAAAACAATACATGTTTACTATAGAAATGAAATGTGCAGAAAGAGGAGCATTAACATTATGCTTCATGCTATGACTCAGTGATAGCATCAAGATTTTAAGAACAGTTCTTTTCTACATGTGTCACATGATTTTATACTTAAAATTAAAAATATTTCCCATACTATTGAAACATCTTTGGAAAGATCTTGATAACTCTGTAATTTTCTTTCATATAGCAATATAATATTCCTGAAGGTATCCTTAATAAGTGTTACTAGATGACAAATACCTATTAATAAATATCTATAGTAGGTATTATTAGATATTTAGGTCTTGTAAGAATGCTAAGTACTTGAATGAATAGCTCTGCCCAAACATTAAATTCCCTAGTGACTGCTAGAAGTATAATTTTATGCTCTTCATATATATTTTTAGATATTTTTCTAGAAAGAACACAAAAATTTGCTTGTTCTTCAGGAATCTGCAATGATCCCATACTTTTGTGTGTAATGGAAAGCTATAAAATCAAAAATGACTAGACCACTTTTATGTTTTACTGGCTAGGTGAAATCATCTAACTCAGGAGCAATTTAGAGAATAATTTTTAGTTTCCTTAGAGAACCATCATTGACAATTTCTCTATTAATATTTCCTAGTTCTTGAATCAACTTTGGAGAAGTTTAGCTTTATAGAAAAATTTTACTTTTCATGAGAGTTTCAGAATTCTTGGTATGTCATGATGTGTCACATCCTCAGAGTATTTTTTCAGTATTACATTTAATTTCTCAGGTCTATGTATTCCTTAATTTGTTAAAGCTATTTCAAAGAACAAAAAGGTAATTTTTAGTCTTTTCTGGTTGAACATTTTTTCCTGCTTTCCTTGAGTTGTGCCAGTGGCATTACTTTCTAAATTAATTTATTTGGAAATTACAGTGTCCAAAGGACCATGAGACATGACTCTGCCACTGACTACATTGTGAGTTCAGGGATTTTCTTAATTCTCCATGCCTCAGTTTCCTCAACTCTAATGAGAATATAATTGCAGTACCTTCCTGATGGGTTGTTGTGAAGATGAATGAATCAGTATGTGTAAAACACTTTAAATAGAACCTGTTGTGTAGTGTTGTCAAATAAGCTTCAGCTCCTATAATGATGATTACTGAACTATTTATTTTTTACTAATGAAGATTATAGGGCACGAATTTCTTTCCTGAATGTAGCTTTGTCCACACTGGAAAACTGATAACTCTGTTTTCATTAGCAATGCTTTCTAAGTGCTTTCTAAGAAACATCATATTCTTAAAATTGCACTATTGACCTAACATTTATTTGCCACATGGTTAGTTGGTCCTTTCTTAATTTCCAGGGGGTTAGCGCTTTCTGTTATGAATTTTACATATTTATTCTGAATTTTACTTACACAGAATAAGTACTCAGGAAAATATTGCTACAATTCAAGGTTTTACTGTGTACATGTGTGTGTATGTGTGTGTGTGTGTGTGTGTGTGTGTGTGGTACGTGCTAGTTCTAGGGCTTGAACTCAGGTCCTGGGTATTATCCTTGAGATTTTATTTGCTCAAGTCTGGTTCTCTACCTATTGACCAAAGTTCCACTTCTGTCTTTTTGCTGGTTAACTGGAGATAAGAATGTCATAGACTTTCCTGCCTGGGCTGACTTTACACTGTAATTCTCAGTTCTCAGCCTCTTGAGATCTCAGCTAGGGTTACAGGTGTGAGCCTCTGGAGCCCAGCTTCAAGAAAGTTTTACTTTATGGGTGGTTTTATGGTTTTGTGGTGTATCTGCCATAATGGAATGAACTCTAAGCTGACTCCATATTTGTTTTTCGTTTTTGTTTTTGTTTTTTTTTTGGTCGGTCCTGGGGCTTGAACTCTGGGCCTGGGTGTTGTCCTTCAGCTCTTCAGCTCAAGGCAAGCACTCTACCACTTGAGCCACAGTGCCACTTCCTGACTCCATATTTGTAACAAACAAGCCAATAGTGAAAGCAATGATGGGTGGTGTTCTGCCCTGCCCAGCCTGCCACTGCCCTCCACATCCTGATTCAGGTCACTCATCTCTGAAGTTAGCATTTGATAGGCGACCATTTTGCCATTCTTTATCAAGCACTTGATAATAGTAATAAAAGCACAATTCGATAAAACTATCCCATCATAATGCAAAGTTATTTTTTAACTCAGAGAAATGAACAGACTCATGAGGATGCCCCCGGGTGGCTCCGGAAGGCCAGTCTCCTCTCTCCTCATCAGCCTGCCTCTTTGAAGCCATCAAGAAATGCCTTCTGCTCTCTGCTTCCCCTTCGAAGTCTCAAACACGGTACCATAGACAAGAAAGTAAAATTTAAAGCCGCCATAACTAACCTCACACTCCTTAAAATTTACTGTCTAGACATTTATGGAGCCCAGACAGAAGGAAGTGTAGGTTCCATTTGGATTTCTCAACATCCAGATGTCCTGAGCCAAGTCTTCTGAGCAGAGAGCACTTGTTGTTTTCTACCTTGTAATTTTATTTTTTATTCATTTATTTAGAGCCAGTACTGGGGCTTGAACTCAAGGGCCTTGCTCTCTTAGTTAGCTTTTTTTACTCACAGCTGGTTGCTCTACCACTTGAGCCATGCCTCCCCTTCCACCTTGTATTTTAAACATGAAATACACATTCATCGCTATATACGTTCACAGGAAAGGTTCAGTGGGGTGGACCTCACAGCCTTCCTAATCCTAAACAACAAACAATAAGTAGCTATCAATCTGAATTGCGATGAGCAAGGTACAGCAATAAAGGATGACCCCAGCATCTCAATTCTTCCAGGATACATTCAGATTATGATTACAAAGAATGAAGAACCTGGACGTAACATGAGATTGCTGGAAACAGATGTTAATGCAGAAAACGCATCTATCACTAGCCCCTTCCTTAAGAGTTTTGAGTACCTAGTTGTCAGTGTCTGAGCTCCAAATGCTGTTGTTGAATGGCAGGCTTCACCAGGAGCTGGCTAATCACAGAGCCCACCCCCCTGCCTTGGTCTTTCTCCCACAAGCCCTGGCAGGTCTCCTTCCCCTGTCTCCCGTACCTCATCATCGCAATTCCTGATGAGCGTGTCACGGTTGGAGACCATGCCCCAAGCTGCGATGCCGATGGCTGTGATATTCTCTTCAGAATTCCTGCTGATGGTGTTGTCTCTCACTACCTCCCCGATGTACTTCATCAGGCCATAGTGAGTACCTCCAGTGAGGATCCAGGCACCTTGGGTGAACAGAGAACGCCAGTGGGTGAGGAGTCAGATTTCCATCCTGTGCTTACAGATTCCTAGAGAAGCCCTGCTCTGCTGTCTGCGAGCCTCAGGACACACTGCATGGGCCGCCACGCTGTGGGATAGCCTCACCCACCACTGCAAGGCAAGGAAGGTCCTCAAGTGTCCAGCAATGAGCTTGACAGAAAACACCGGCCCCAGACCCCAGTCTAGACCTCAGCTTCTTGAGGGGGTGAGACCAGCAAATCTCTCAATACTCAGTGTCTAAGGGAGTCGTTGTAAGGACAGTGAACACCTGACCACGAGAGCCGGTCAGTGCAGCTCCAACAGTGGTCCACTGACTCCACGTCAGTCAGGGAAGAGTGAATGATCCTCAAATGGCCCTGCTGCCAGTAATTTTGTTTTGCTTTATTATTGCATTAAATGTTCAGGCTTTTTAAGGACTTGTATTTGGCAATATTCTCAGTGCAAAAAAGAAAGGATTTTAGGCTTTTGGCCATTTGCACAAAATCAAAGTACTATAATATCTGAAATCATATTATTTAGCATAGACTCTACTGTGATATATTGCCCATGCAAGAACTATCACAATTGTCTTCAGACATAAAGGAGAAGCTTGGTGAGCTCCTTCATCAAAGACCTTCCAGTAATTAAGATGAACTGCAAAAAAGACCCTTGGAGATTTCATGCCCACTTCCTCCAGCCAGTTTTCACAAGGTCTACATCCCTCTCCCATCCCTCCCCCTTTAAAATGAGGGAACCAGAAGTGACTAACACCAAAAACTAGGAGACAAGTACCTTCCTGATCTGGTCCAAGGCCCTGAGTTTAAGCCTCAGTATTAACAATATGCACACACATGTATGTGCACCATGGACACACACTTCTGGGCAATCTAAACGAAACCTTCCTCACTGATATAAGTAGAAGAAGGGCGCATTCTTCCTGGCCAGTGACTTTGTTGTTTCCTTCTGCTAGCATGGAAGACAATTCTGTGCACAAAATAGGCACTTAGTACATACTGTTGAATGAATGACTATCAGGTGTTCAGGATTTAGCAGTGAGGAACAAAATTATGCCATTTCTTAAAATAACTACCCACAATAACCCCTCCTCCGGTTGAATAAGAAGCTGAAAATAGTACAGGAGGGGAAGGTTCAGTGTCTTTTACATCGTAAACAAGATGTTTCCTTTCTTCTGTCAGTCAACTCATCTTTGTAAAAGGAAGTTTCCACAACTCAGATGAATGGAATCTAATTATGAGAAAACACTAGTCAAGCCTAAATTGAAGGACAATCTACCAAGCTGCTGACATTTGCTCTTTATGCAGTGATGGAGGCAAGAAAAGGCTAAGATCCTGTGCTGAGGGGAAACACACACACACACACACACACACACACACACACACACACACACACACACACACACACACACATGGCAAATGGGTTTGGAATCCAAATGCAGAAAAATGAATTTGCTCTAAAGAAAATTGGGTTAAGTGCCTCAGGCTGGAAACTTTTGCTAGGAAGTATAAAAATAATCTGCTCTTAGGAGAAGCACACTGACAAACCTGGGTGACAGGATACCTATGACTTATTCTCAAAACCTATAATCCTTAGATATTTATGAAACAAGAAAGACAAATATTAAGTCTGGGAGAAACACACATTATATATTATTCCTACCCCTACCCCTTCAATACACTTGGAAATTTTCAAAATAAAAATGTTAAGAATAAAAAAGCTAATCTGCCTATTTCAAATCATCAATAAAGGGTTTTAACTCAGTCACTCAAATGGTTCCTATGCTCTGTCTTGAATATATATCTATGTATGTATATATGTCAGTGATATTAAAAAGTAACAGTCCAATAAAATTTTCCATTTCGACTCAGCAGAATGCTTCTGAGTACCATTTTATGTGTGTAAATAAATGAACATCGTAAACCTTAGCAACTTGCTTAAAAGTGAAAATAAAATGACCCCTAAAGCAGCCCCTGAATGCTGACATGAAGAGCTACTTTAAAAAACCATCTTTCCAGACCGCTTTGACTGTCCAAGCGTTTAAGGCTATTTGAGACTATAAAAGAACAGACAATGTCACACGGTTCTAGAAGGATCCTGACCCGCAGTTGGGAAATCTGTGGGAATTCTGCCTCCAGCCCCACAGAAGCCAAGTTGTACCGCGCAGGCGTGGAGCTGTGCTGTGCAGGCGCCTGGTAGGAGCGCAGCTGTTTCACTGTACTGCGCAGGCGCACACCTTTGGATTGGGCAATGTAGATCAGCCGGCTGAAGATCTTGCGCATGCGCGGCTTCAGGGCGAAGTTCTTGGCGCCTCCGGTCACGGAAATGACCAAGTTGGGTGTTTTGAGGTGCCAGTGCTGGGTCAGCAGCTCGTAGAGGGTTTCTGCGTCTGTGTCGCAGGACAAACGGATATACTGTGGGGGGGATGGGGACAACGTTAGGACCCTGTTGGGAGACCCATGGGAGCAGGGCAGGGCCCTGCCGAGGAGGGCGGAGCCCCGGGCGGGATGACCCGGGCCAGGGATCTGGGCAGAGCGGAGCACCGGGCGGGATGACCCGGGCCAGGGATCTGGACAGGGCGGAGCTCCGGGCGGGATGACCCGGGCCAGGGATCTGGACAGGGCGGAGCACCGGGCGGGATGACCCGGGCCAGGGATCTGGGCAGAGCGGAGCACCGGGCGGGATGACCCGGGCCAGGGAGCTGGGGAGGGCGGAGCACCGGGCGGGATGACCCGGGCCAGGGATCTGGGGGGGGCGGAGCACCGGGCGGGATGACCCGGGCCAGGGATCTGGGGAGGGCGGAGCTCCGGGCGGGATGACCCGGGCCAGGGATCTGGGGAGGGCGGAGCACCGGGCGGGATGACCCGGGCCAGGGATCTGGGCAGGGCGGAGCACCGGGCGGGATGACCCGGGCCAGGGATCTGGGGGGGCGGAGCTCCGGGCAGGATGACCCGGGCCAGGGATCTGGGGAGGGCGGAGCTCCGGGCGGGATGACCCGGGCCAGGGATCTGGGCAGAGCGGAGCACCGGGAGGGATGACCCGGGCCAGGGATCTGGACAGGGCGGAGCACCGGGCGGGATGACCCGGGCCAGGGATCTGGGCAGAGCGGAGCACCGGGCGGGATGACCCGGGCCAGGGATCTGGGCAGGGCGGAGCACCGGGCGGGATGACCCGGGCCAGGGATCTGGGGGGGCGGAGCTCCGGGCAGGATGACCCGGGCCAGGGATCTGGGGAGGGCGGAGCTCTGGGCGGGATGACCCGGGCCAGGGATCTGGGCAGAGCGGAGCACCGGGAGGGATGACCCGGGCCAGGGATCTGGACAGGGCGGAGCACCGGGCGGGATGACCCGGGCCAGGGATCTGGGCAGAGCGGAGCACCGGGCGGGATGACCCGGGCCAGGGAGCTGGACAGGGCGGAGCACCGGGCGGGATGACCCGGGCCAGGGAGCTGGGGAGGACGGCAGCACCGGGCGGGATGACCCGGGCCAGGGATCTGGGGGGGCGGAGCTCCGGGCGGGATGACCCGGGCCAGGGATCTGGGCAGAGCAGAGCACCGGGCGGGATGACCCGGGCCAGGGATCTGGGGAGGGCGGAGCTCCGGGCGGGATGACCCGGGCCAGGGATCTGGGGGGCCCCTGCCGCCCTGGGGGGTCGGGGGCGTCCTGGAAGGACATGGCTTTACTTTCAGGTGCCTGCCTCCCCCCGCAGCAGAGCTGGGCCAAGGCAGGAGGCAAGAGATGGCGCTGCCCCCATGGCGGGGCAGAGGCCTGCGGAGGGCCGGCCCTGGGCGGCCCGGGGATGACCGGGAGGCCCGGAGATGACCCGGAGGCCCGGGGATGACCGGGACGCCGTCCGGGGATGAGCCGGGCCCCGCTTCCCACCGGCCTAGCTGTCCCTGAGACAGAGCATCAGAAGGCTTGGGGAGGCTCAGGTTCTGATCATCGCACGCCTCCCGCACAGCTTGCAGGGTACCTTGTTCGGGGCTGTGTGTGTTATCAGGAACACCACACACCAGAAGTGGGGGTGGAATTACCAGGGGTAATCCTGCCCTTACCTATTGGGTTTTTCCAGTTGAACGGCACAACCTAGTCACTTCATCTTCATCTGCAACCATTTCTGGTAGCTGCCTCCCATCTCTCCCACCCCCACCCTAATAGACAACATAAAGGTAACTCAAAGGAGTCCAAGTTGTGTTTTAACAAATAAAGGACCCAAGTTTAAAAAAAAAATCATTTATTTACCTTTCCTTTCTTTCCCAGCGTTTCAAACTGAATATCGCCAAAGGCATCTGTTGGAAACTCCTTGGTGTGTTTCTTGTAATTCCATTTATCATTGTCGTTAATCTGGGTGCCTTCCACGTGTTGGCTTTGGGTATAGCCACATTTGCACACATTCTCCCTGAGCCAGACAATAGTGACAGGAAGGAACAGATTTCACTCAAATTGCTTAAATAGTTTATCACATTTCTTGGAATATGATAACTTATATAAACACATTAAATTCTACTTCCATGTCTTGTTTTCATATTTATCTTCCTCATCTCACTAGGTTGTCTAGAAACTACTGTGGTGTTTTATTCCTGAATCTGCACATCCATAAGCTGGTGGTGTGCTGGGGGCAGGCAGAGTAAGAAAGGAAAACCCTTTCAAAGTCCATAGTCTGTTCTGGGACTGGATTCAGAAACCTGGGAACCGTGTAGCTAGCTTCTCACATAGGCCCTAACACACAGAGTCCTTATGACTGACCCCAGTCCCATTCCTTCTGTTTTCCCAGGTAGTGAAGCCCCTCCAAAGATTGATGAGCAAATTTCCTGTGAGCTACTCACAGGAGAGACACAGACCCTTGGGCAGAAGTCCAGAGTGTTACAGAATTTCAAGAGACCATCCTTTTCTCTACTGGACATTAGCTATTTGGGAGACTTTCAATGATCTGAACTATACAAGGACAAAGTGTTACAATAAATCACCACTAGTTATTCCCATTAAAAACACAATAGAACTGAATGTAATTGCCCATTAGATGACACACAGGAATGAAGGGAAATTGGAAGGACATTAAAAAAAAAAAAACTATGTGGTAAATGGTAAATAAATCCACTTCCTCTCTCCCTTCCACAACACACTGTAGTCATTCAACAAATATTGATGGAAAATCCACTCTGACACCTAGCATGAGCTCTTACAACAGCCCAAACCAAGCCAGATAGGACTCCTGCTCTCAAGTTTCTCCGCCTCTCCTGGGAACAGGGAAGTGTAAACCTGGCAAAGAGCATTGAGGAACAGACAAGACACCTTTATTTGTCTGACATGATCTCTGTCCTCTCAGGCTGGCTGTGAGGATAGGAAATGGTGTAGTGTCCAGGGGACCTGGTGCATAGTGACCTTCAGCTGATGGTGGTACGTGAACATAATTCAAACCAAAAAGAAACAAATGTGCAATAAACAATGATAATAACAGTAACAACAACAAATAATAATCTATAAAGTCATTCCAGGGTCATTTGTTCCAGAACCAGCTGGTTCTCTAGATATGAGCAATAGCAACAACAACAACAAAAGAAGGGGCCTCGGCCTGCAACAGACCACAGAGCTCAGCGCAATTCACAGCCCCGCCCCACTGCCGCCTGCTTACGCGGCACACCCTTACACATTACATTGATGACCCTAAAGTCTCTCTACATGCGGAGTCAAATAAAGATGTAGACGCTGAAGAAATCTTAAGAGTTCATCTGGCTAAACTCTCTACATCCCCTGTCTCACTGTCTCTGGCATATAAGAACATTCAAAAAATAGCCTCTGGGGGCTGGGAAGGTGGCTCAGTGGTAGAGCGCTTGCCTTGCATGCCTTAGGCCCTGGGTTCGATTCCTCAGCACCACATAAGCAAAAAGAAAAAAGCTGGAAGTGGTGCTATGGCTCAAGTGGTAGAGCGCTAGCCTTGAGCTGAAGAGCTGAGGGACAGTGCCCAGGCCCAGAGTTCAAACCCCATGACCCACCAAAAAAAAAGCCACTCAACAAAGAGTATTTATAGTATTAGAAATCAAGTGTATAAAGTCCTACTATATAGCAGATGCTCAGAAAATATGAGCTGGATAAACCAATAAATTGTGTTTTTGTGAGTCAAATGGATAGATGAACAGAAAAATATTTCCGTGAAATGTTCAGGGATGAAGGATCTGACTCACACAGTTCATACCCCGTCAAAATGGCCCATGACAGATGGAGATCTGTGACTTTTTCTAATGCTCATTGTCTAGTTCACACTGAGTTAAGAAACATCTGTTGAGAAACTTGGAAGCTCTGGAGAATTGCAGTAGGTATTTTATGTGCTGCTTCATTAGCCCATCCTTAACCCAGAAGGCATATTTTTGCTACGTTTTTAGGACAAGAAAATTCAATTCAGGAAAAGGAATAACTGGTTCAAGGTCATTCAGCAAGGAGACAGCCCCGGCATGGCTGGAATCAGAGCTGGTTCTAAAGTTCCTTTCCATTCTGCAATCCCTGCTCTCTTCACTCCCTGGATGCAACAGAAGCTCAACCCTTTAAACACTACTGCAGCAACTTCCAGTCCCTTCCTACAGACACTCTTTTCTTCATCACCCACACGGAATAAAGAGACAAGACAGAGGATTGTAAGAAGACCAGGAGTCAGGATTATTTTGACTCCATCCAGGTCCATCTTCTACAAGAACAGCCAGCAGGATCCACTCACTCACCCAGTCACATTCGTTGAGTATCTCCTGTGTGTCAGATGTGTAACCCAACCTCCATGTTCCCACACAAGACACACAGCCAATGAACGGCCAATTAAAAGAGAAGGCCCAAAGACCCAGTGAGGAAGAAGAGGCCCAGAAGAGCCAGTGATTTGCTTATGTGCCACATGCTTGCCATTGCCTAGCTACTACTAGAAAGCTTCATTCATTACTAAAGTCATCAAGCCAGCGCCCAGACTGATGGACTGATGGCTGAACCAACTCTGCCATATTGCCAGAGCTAAAAGTATACAGGAAATGACATAGCCAGGGAACAATGACCAGCCATTTGCCGAGTCTGTCTGGATGACATACCATTTCTGGGAAGGATGACAACAGCTTTTATAATGAGCATGTCTATGTGTCACAATGATGACTTATGTTTAAACGCAAAAGCCAAAACGGTAGCTTACGTGGCCTTGGAATCTTTGGTGAAGAAGACACATTCCCGTTTCTTAAAATTTGCTTGAATGAAATTGACCAAGTCCTTTGGGGAGAGAGCATGGTAACACATTACTCGCTTATTCTCATCTCCTGCTGATTTCAGGAAACAGCAAGTATATCCTAACCCTGCTTCAAAGGTTGACGTTATTTAGTCTGCTCATAACATCCTGCACCTCTTTATACCTTTAGTGTACATGACTTTTTAAAAGAGGTATACATTTAAATTGTATAACTAAGTGCGAGTTTATGCAAGAGCTACATAGAGTTATCTTGTTCATCAATGGCATTACACACATGCATTTTTCTGACTCTAAATTCAACAGGGAGAAGATAGATGTCAGAGAATATAACACACTATTTGTATATTTTTATAATTATAAGACATTACAAAGACACTTTTCATAGTTGCATTTATCTCATCAACAGCAAAGTAGTTGGGCACCTCTAGGCACTTACTTTGATGATCGAAGCCTTTCTAAACCACAAACTTCCCTTAAATAAGAGATGCCCTTGCCATCCATACACGCAGGCTGTCCAAGGCCTGACTAGGCTGTGTTGTGCTTCCATTCTGTAAATCCAGTGGCTGGGGCTTTGTTTGGTTTGGTTGCTTTTGCATCCTTGGTTTTTTGTTTGGTTGTTTTTGTCGGTTGTGGGGCCCGAACTCTGGGCCTGGGTGCTGTCCCTCAGCTCTTCAGCTCAAGGCTAGCGCTCTACCACTTGAGCCACAGGGCCACTTCTGGCTTTTTCTGCTGAGGTGCTGAGGAATCAAACCCAGGGCCTCATGCATGCAAGGCAAGCACTCTACCATTGAGCCACCTTCCCAGCCCGCTTCCTTGGCTTTTAAAAATGTGGATTTTAGCTTATTTATGAAGAACCATGCCATTAACTACGTGAAATCCTGAGAAAGGCTATTTCTTTACAAAGCTGTACAGTGCCAGCCTTTGAGCCTCTGCTAGAAAAGTAGAATCAAGCCTCGGAAAATGGCTGCTTAATTGTCTCCTCTGGTATTCTAGACATCCTACAGTGCTGTCCGTGCCTGTGGGGCAATGTGCACCCCTGCTCCGTGGCCCACAGCAGTTCCCCTGCTCTGCCACAGCTGCATTTAATGAGCTACTGTGCAGTGACATCTTTCCAGATTGGGAGAGCTGATTTTTAAAATGGGACCAAGTACAACAATAAGAGAATTCTGCTGTTCTCTGGGGAGCCGTTTTTACCTGATAATGTGTGTGCGTGTGTGTGTGTGTGTGTGTGTGTGTGCATGCGTGTGCACGTGTGCTTCTTACAGTTCAGTGGTACAGCACAAAGTAACCCATCAATCAGATCAAAATTCTGACATGGTCAGCACCAACCTCTGCACACTGCATTCTAGCTCCTTCCCCAGCCTTCCCGTTCTTTGCAAAGCTAGCTGTTTTCCTGACTCTGTGTGTGTGTGTGTGTGCGTGCATGCGTGCGAGTGCATGATTTCTGAGGCTTGAACTCAGAGCTGTCCCTGAGCTTCTTTGTACACAAGGCTAGTGCTCTACCACTTGAGCCACAGTTCCACTTCAGGCAATTTTTTTTACTAGTTTATTGGAGGTAGGAGCCTCATGGACTTTCCTGCCCAGGCTGGCTTTGAACCATGATCCTCAGGTCTCAGCCTCCTGAGTAGCTAGGATTACAGATGTGAGTCACCAGTGTTTAGCAGCTTTCCTGACTTTTAACCCTATAGTCAGAGAGACCCGGATGTCACTCTGAAGCATTGTCTTGATTCCATGACTAGTGATTCAATTCTCTGAAACGTTATCAGCGGAGGAATGAGATAAGGACTTATTAAGAAACAGAAATGAGGGGCTGGGAAGGTGGCTCACTGGTAGAGCGCTTGCCTTGCATGCATGAGGCCCTGAGTTCGATTTCTCAGCACCACATAAGCAGAAAAAGCCAGAAGTGGCGCTGTGGCTCAAGTGGTAGAGCACTAGCCTTGAGCTGAAGAGCTGAGGGACAGCACCCAGGCCCAAAGTGCAGGCCCCACAACCAACAAAAAAAGAAAAAGAAAAGAAACAGAAATGAAGTGCCTGCCATAGAAATGCTTGGACACAACATGGAAATGGAAGGATTCTTTGTTGGACAAAAACAAAAGCCACAAAACAAAATGCTACGCAGAATAAGGAGGCATTAGCTTTTCAAAGAAGGCAGATAGGCCAGAAAAAATGATCCTAACTGCGAAGTGTCTGTGTCCAGCGGCAGACACGCTCGACTTACACTGTCATTGTAAGACACGTCTGTGCTCCGAGATACGCTGGAGTAGAGAGTCCGCGTGCTGCCCAGCGCGCCGCTCCTCCGGCTCCTCATGCTGAGCCTGGCTCCCTCGAAAGACATCTTGTCTGAGAAAGGAAGTGTGTGTTAGAACCAGCAAAGGGGCGCCCCTCAATGCTCAGCCCCACACCCCTCCCCAGCCTCTCCTCCCTGCCACGCACAGCATCCTCTGGGGTGACCGCACCCCTGCCCCTGGGTCTCTTCTGCCACAGGAACTCATGGCACTTCGTGTTAAGAAAATGGAAGAGAAAGGAAGGAGACAGGCCGGACTCGATCTTCCACAGATGATGACTGTTTATTGAGATAGAGCCTTCCCATGGGCTTGGCGACTGTGTGTAGAGCTGGGACAGGAGCTGGGTCTATAGGAGGTCTGAGGGAGGAGGCAGAGGCTAATGAAAAAGCCACTATGTCAAGGGAAATGGGGGGGGGGTTCAGTTGGGCCCAAGATGGAATGTTTACAGCCGCTTAGAGAGATCGCCTGCTGGGGTCGGGCAGTCTGCACTCCTCTTTGGTGGCTTGCCTGGTATCTGTATGCACCTGGGAAACAGGGTGGGAGTCAATCCTTCACTTCGCTGTTCAGCTTCTCTTCCCTGGCCCCTCCCAGCTGCATGCAGCCACCCCCCGACGGCCCGGTTCACAGGGCCAGAGGATAACAGCTCCTCGAGCAGACTCCTCGAGCCTCCTGCCCGGGGCTCCCGTCCGTCGGCCACGCGCTGAGCCCACAAGCTGGGAAGAGCTAGTGTCCCGTATTGACCGGAAATCCTGGCAGGAGAGGAAGAGGAAGCTTAGCTCTGACCCAGTGGAGCCAAGGGGGAAAGCAGCCTTGAATGATGGCAACTCTACAGCAGGTGTGCGGGTCAGGGAGCTGTCAGCAGAGCCACCTGCCAGGGACCAAAGAGATGGAGATGTCCCTGCCCACCGTCGCCCCCCTCACTCCGCCATGCTCCTTCCCCTCCTGTCTCCCAGACTCAGAGACTCTGCAACTGCCCACAATTTCCATCCAGGCCTTTCCTCGGTCTGAGACTCACCTCCCCCTCCTCCTCCATCACCCCCTCCACATTTCCCATCGGTAGCTCAACCAGAGAACCATCCCAGACCAACCCCAACCCCCCCCCCCCCGAGCTCCGTCTGGAGCTCTGTTCCCCAGACTCCTCTCCCTCCATCACCTCCCAGGCTCGGGGTGCACAGTCTTTCTTCGGGGAGACAGGTCACCATGCCCAGGCTTCTACCCTGTACCATGCCGTTCCTGTCAGCCCTTGTTTAATGAGCTGCCTGGCCTCTGGGAGCATGCTGCATGCAAGCCTGTGTCTGTCTTGCTCTCTGCTGGGCAGAGAGGGCCTGGAACAGTATGAAATCCATAGGCACATCTACTGGGTAAGTCATTCGTGGGACTCTACACCCCCACTCCCATCCCCCACCACAAACTCTCCTTCCATTTGGAAACCATTTCCACATTGCTTCCTGTGGCTTCTGACGCAGAACTCAATCCCAGGGCAGCTCAGTCCCCGCCGGGCTCTGCTGCTGAGCTCACAGCCCACACCCCTGCCCTCCATCCAGACCAAGCTGCCCCAGCCGGCTCCAAATGCCCCTGAGCCACGGCATCTGAACATCTAGTTAGAAGCCGCCCAGAAGGAGTGGCCCAAATTGTTTAAAGCCATGCATGCTTCTTTTACTTCTCTCCCAGGGCATTTCAAAGAGATGCCTGGAGTATTAATTGGTACTTTACATACATTATGGTAAAACCACAGATCAATCTTGCACGGTATTCACCATGACTGCCATACAGCAAATTGCTTCTAAGTAGAGCCCCGGCGGCCAGAGAGTGATTTCATCGCTTCTACTGAACTCTGCCTGTTGCCTTGCAAAGGAAAAAAGTGTGCTTTTGCTTTGGAATCAGATTTCCACCAAATGAGGAATGGAAAAGCCATGGAAGATACGCAGACAGCAGCCCTGTGCCGACATTTCAAGGCTTCCTAAAGGAAGGTTTTAGTTTCTAATCCATTCTCTGAGGCCAGCTGCTTTTCCAGAGCCCTAGTATTCGTTTAGACACCTTCTATAACATTTACTGCAGATAGACAGGTGTGTGTGTGTGTGTGTGTGCTGGGGCTTAAGCTCAGGGCCATCAAGCTCTCCCTTAAAGCTTTTTCACTCATGGCACTCTACCACATGGGCCAGGCCTCCTCTTCCAGCTTCTTTTTGCTAGCTACGTGGAGCTAAGAGTCTCACAAACTTTTCTGCTCAGGCTGGCTTCCACCCTCAATCCTCACATCTCAGCCTCCTGAGTAGCTAGGACTATAGGTGTGAGCTACCAGCACCCAGCTGGGTTTAGGATGCTCTAGACACATTCTTTCAACATTTAAGATTCTGGTGTAAAAGAAGCTGGACTTTTGAAAGAAGAAATCGAAGACCCAAGGGAAAATATTCTCACTGCAGAGTGAGAAGAGAAGATCCTGAGGGAAGCCTCGGGAAAGGGTGGGTGCCTCAAGGGAGAGGGGAACGGAAAACCCTGGCTGGAAAAAGGAGAAACAGTCAGAGCACGCCTCCCAGTGTGTGGTCCCTAACCCTCTTGGAAAATGGAAGAGTTCTTGGCTTAGAATCCAAACCCAGCAGACAGAGAAGTGCAAATCTGAACATTAAAAGCACTAACCTCACTTGTAATCAAAATGGCAAGAGTTCCGCAGGGAATCACCAAAGGGAGGATTCCAGGGAGAGAACTGGACATCTGGAAGAGGCTGGCGGGACATCCAAGGCAGTTGTGGGGATGGGGGCAACAACTGCTTTAGTTCTGCAAAACCGTTTGGCAACCAGGTAGCAAGCAAGCTAGGCTCTAGTGACTCACGTGAACAATCCTAGCTACAGGAGGCTGATCTGAGGATCCTGGTTTGAAGCTAGCCTGGGCAGGAAAGTCTGTGAGACTCTTATCTCCAACTCAAAGTGATAGAGCACTAGCCTTGAGTACAAAAGCTCAGGGACATCACCCAGGCCCTGAGTTTGAGCCCCATGATGAAGGAGGAAGAAGGAAGGAAGAAAAGGAAGGAAGGAAGGAAGGAAGGAAGGAAGGAAGGAAGGAAGGAAGGAAGGAAGGAAGGAAGGAAGAAAGGAAAGAAGGAAGGAAGGAAGGAAGAGAGGGAGGGAAGAAGGAAGAGAGGGAGGGAGGGAAGAAGGAAGAGAGGGAGGGAGGGAGGGAGGGAGGAAGGAAGGAAGGAAGGAAGGAAAGAAAGAAGGAAGGAAGGAAGGGAAGGAAAGGAAGGGAGGGAGGAAGGGAGGAAGGGAGGAAGGGAGGAAGGAAGGAAGGAAGAAAGAAAGGAAGAGAGGGAGGGAAGAAGGAAGAGAGGGAGGGAGAGAGGGAGGAAGGAAGGAAGGGAGGAAGGAAGGAAGGAAGGAAGGAAGAAGGAAGGAAGGAAAGGAGGAAGGGAGGGAGGGAGGAAGGAGCAAGCAGATAAGTTTCTGAGTGGAGAAATTGGCTTTGGAGAATCTAAATTAAGGAGTTAGAAACATGAAAAGTGACACTTAGAAGCTGTTCACTGTTGAATTACTGATCAGAGGGAAAGCTGGGAGTGCTGTCGGTCTCCATCAACAGGAAGGGAAGAAGCGAGGGAGCCGTGAAGCCGGCAGGTTATAATGATGTGGGAAAGGTGTGTTTATTATGAGTAGGACAGAAGCAGGAGGCAGACTGACTTTAGAGCTTGGGGTCTCCTGTGAACCCTGTAGTCTTGACTGTGAGATTCCTGACTCAGCTTCCCGATGCAGGTGGTACAGCCGTGGTTGGTAGCACAATCCGAGTCACACGGACGGTCTGCCATCTGTCACTGGAGTGAGTGCAAACACATGACCGCAATTACTCGAGACACACAGGGCAGACACATCATCATGTTGACCATGATTGCTCTGTGGGGAGTGGGATTGTGAGTGCTGTGGGGTGTGTGTGTGTGTGTGTGTGTGTGTGTGTGTGTACATGTGTGTACGTGTGCATGCCAGTACTGAAGCTAGAACCAAAGGCTTTACACTCTGACTTGGTTTTATTGCTCAAGGCTGGGGCTGTATCACTTGAGCCACACCTCCACTTCTGTTTTTTTTCTGGTTAATTGGAGATAAGAGTTTCACAGATGTGTCTGCCTGTGCTGACTTCAAACCATGAGCCTCAGATCCCAGCTTCCTGAGTAGCTAGGATTACAAGCACAAGGCCACTAGCACCAGCGAATTTTTACTCCTTTACATTTTGTATTTTCTCCAATTAAACCTACTGTATGTCATCTGGAAAGCAACTTTCTTTACTAACCAAGAAAAGTACCTTGAGACTGGGTAGGCTGAAGACACGAAGTGACTGTAGAACTGTTCCTCTCTACCAGAAGGAGGTAAGAGAGCGAAGGAGACCAGCAGATCTTTGTTCCCGGGACCCATGAAGCGGAAGCAGAGCCAAAGGGAAGGAAAAGGTTGTGACCGACCCGTTTGCTCTAGAGAGGAATGTGGTATTTGCATCTTGGGAACAAAAGGCAGCAGCGTTCAGGGCAAAATTATAACCATTACAGTGATGACAGAGCAGGAAGGAGACGGAGTTTACCGGGTGGGTGAATGAGCTGAAAGGAGGAAGCTGTCAGCTCTAAATGACAACATGGAGAAAAAGAAAAAGATGGCCAACCGCAACACAGCCAAGTACTGAAGAAAAGTGGATCTCTTCCCCATAACTATTCCTGAAAACCCTTCCTGATGTGGACTCTTTTCCCCTCTGAGCATCCTCTGGGCCATCCAACTCCTACCCCAGAAGAGTCGCGAGCCTGACCGAGAGAGTAGAGGCTGGACATCAAAGCTGCGTGGCTTCTCAGGGCCTCATTCAACAGCCAGGGAGAATGGGTCTTCCAAGACCACCGTGTTTCAGGGGGCTTAGGGATTCACACACGCACACACACACACACACACCCCAACAGGAGCAGTGCTACCTGTCAGGTGATGTACCCCTGGTTCTAGAATATTCCTTCTGAAGAAGGAAGCAGTCAGAAACATCTGGTCCCAACCCTGGCTCTATCCTTCACATTTGCTCTGGTGCTAACTGTCCAGACAGCCCCAGAGAGATGTCTACAGCTGTAAGATCCTGATGTGGAGAAGGGAGCTACCCCTTACATAAGAAAAAAACAAGTTGATGACAAGTGGTTTGCCAGGATAGTGCTTCAGAAAACAACCTGATGGTCTTCCTCATGACCACCTCACTGCAGTTAGAGCTGCACACAGAACTTGGAAAACAGAACCCAGAAACAATCCAAAACTGTAACACGGTGGAACAAAACAACAGGACAACTTCACCCAAAATTGCCTGGTGGAAGTGGTTTCTTTCCATGAAATCAGACTTCGTGGCATCTGGCTTTCTTGTAAAACGAGACCCTGACATTCTGGCCATCTGGAAAGATTGGAATACACTTAGAAGCACAGGCTGCAAGTCTCTGTCGCTCTTCTTGCTTTGTCTTTAGCTCCATCCGAGTCATGGGAATGTGAATAGCAGTAGAATTAGGAGACAAGGAAGTGGCACTGCCTTGCGTGGACTCACCCACTGACGTGACCTCCCCAAATTGGACCCCACCCGTGAAAGGGTTCAAGGGCCCCAAAGGCTGAATGATGGCATTTGACAAGGACGACCCCACACGACTCAAGAGCTTCACTCAGTTATGTCACTCTGCTTCCAAAGGATAGTGGTGGTCATGAGTGGGGCTGGGGAGGGAGTCAGGAAGGCGCTAGCGCCATCCACAGGCCGGAGGTTGAAAAGCTCATGGAGAAATGGGAGATGAATCTTCCTTCACATGAAAGGCACAAGGTGAAGAGGACTCTAAGCAAGCACATCCAGAAACATCTGTTAACACATCACGACTGTGAAGGGTGAGGATGGCCGGATGCAGCCAGCAACAAAAGCAAGGACTCTGGAGTCGACAAACTGGCTGAAAATGTGCTCCCCGCTGACTAGCAGCCACCGCCACCTCTCTGTCTTCCTCACCTCTGAAACTCTCCCCAGAGTGGGGGAATTGAGGAGCAGCAGATGGGCACTGGGCATGAATAACATACGTGTTAGGGCATTATTATTTCTGCTACACTAGTGTTAGGACTTTCCTAAGAATAGCAACTAAGGTATCAAAAGAAAAATGAAAGCTGGGCGCCGGTGGCTCACGCCTGTAATCCTAGCTACTCAGGAAGCTGAGATCTGAGAATCATGGTTCAAAGCCAACCCGGGCAGGAAAGTCCATGAGGCTTTTATCTCCAATAAACTACCAGAAAACCGGAAGTGGTGCTGTGACTCTAGTGGTAGAGGGCTTGCCTCAAGCTAAAGAACTGAGGGGCAGCGCCCAGCCCCAGAGTTAAAGCCCCAGGACAAAGCAAGCAAGCAAGCAAGCAAGGAAGAAAGAAAGAGAGGAAGAAAGAAAGAAAGGGAGGAAGGAAGGAAAGATGTAGTCAAGGGAAAAATAAAGAACACACAAGTTCTCTCTCTTCCCCACCCCCTCCCCTACTAGAAGGACTTTGTGTTTTATCGACTCAACCGCTAGAGCCCTCATGGAACAAAGCTACACACTAGTGTAGCAGAAATAATAATGCCCTAACACGTATGTTATTCATGCCCAGTGCCCATCTGCTGCTCCTCAATCCCCCACTCTGGGGTGGGGAGTTTCAGAGGTGAGGGAGACAGAGAGGTGGCGGTGGCTGCTAGTCGGCGGGGAGCACATTTTCAGCCAGTTTGTCGACTCCAGAGTCCTTGCTCTTGTTGCTGGCTGCTCCCGGCCATCCTCACCCTTCACAGTCGTGATGTGTTAACAGATATTTCTTGACAGAACCTAAGTAGATTGCATCAGAGGGGATGGAGTGTGGACCACAGAAAGACTCAGTGAGAGACAGGAAGGGGGCCTGGGAGCGGGAGCACCGCGTGAATGAGAAGAACACACTTTATAAAGTCAGTATTGTCAGTGGGATTTGGCTCTTTTAGGGTTGTTGGGAAGAGAATTCAGTCCCTCATCAGCTGTGGCCTGAGGTTTCTATCCTGTGGCCCTCTCCAACATGGCCACCACATCTGTGTAGGCTTCTCCAACGTGGCCATTTGCCTAGCAACCCAAACAGCTGGGAAGGCAACAGTGTTCTAGCCAGACAGGGTGGCCCTCTTGTGTTAGCTAAGCACCAGAAGTAAATCACTAGGCCCAGCCCAGGAGAAGGAAGCGAGGACACAGAACACAAGGGCAAGGTAGGCGTCCCAGGGGCATTTTTGAGACCTGCCTTCTACCGCCTCTTAACTTACATCTACTTCAACGCTCTGCGGAGTCACGCCTGAGTTTCTTTTGAAGTGTGGTAGCAGGCATGGTCACACAACTAGGAAACTGCGTTAAGCTGTCCATGTGAACATCACAGAGGACCCTCTATTCAATTTAGCAGTAGTCCTGGAAAGAAACCAGCGCTGTCTCTAGGAAGGAATGGCAGAACTCACAGGTAGTCTTTCTCACGGCTGCCTCCAGCCATCGCTGGCTTAAAGGTGACACTGGTGACAGAGTTTCCCGGAGTGGGTCACCAACTCCCACACTTAGCATCAAACTTGACTTCAGTGATCAAGCTTATCTAGACCTAGACCCAATTTGTTACTGTTAACCTATTCTTTATAGACTGCATACCTTCCTCTGTGAGAGTAAACTTGATCTTCATATGTTTCTCTTTTTAAGTTTTATTTCACTTTATAGTACCGGGGCTTGAACTCAGGGCCTTGTACTTACCCAGCTTGCTTGCTCAGCTGTCACACTCTACCACATGAATCTCATCTCCAACCTAGATTTTTGCTGGTTATTTAGAGATGGAGTCTTGCAGGTATTTCTGCCTGGGCTGGCTTTGAACTGTGTTCCTCCATATCTTAGCCTCATGAGTAGCTGGGACTACCGGCAAGAGCCTGGCATGAGTGTTGTTTTATTTTTGATTTAGCATCCACTTGCAGTAAGAAGGGGTTGTGATATTTCCTGCACACACCCTGTACCCTAGGAAAGAATTCACCTGCGTATGTATTTTCCGTGAACATTTACACGTAATGCTCTCATCTTTTCTAGCAAGCCTGGACAGCGTGAGCCCTCTCTTTCAACTTGTCCATACTGAACTCACCTCTCAGCATCAGGATCACCCCAGAGGCGATTCCCAAGGAGCGGGGAGGGAGATGTACGAGTCAGGAATGAGGCCTCTTGTGAAGGCCTTTCCACGTAATCCTCGGTGGAAAAACTCCCTGGACGCTGCAACTCTGCCTCTGATCCTGTTATACTTTTATTCTATAAAGGAAAACGCTATGGATAGCATCACTGCTCTTCTTACTGCTCGACATTTACGTGTTTTTGTCCCTTATTCTTTGAAGTGCTAACATTAAAAATGGGTCTAAACATTGTTGATTGGTTACAGGCTCTTTTTGGTGTTGGTGTTGGCCGTGGGGCCTGAACTCTGGGCCTGGGCGCTGTCCCTCAGCTCTTCAGCTCAAGGTTAGCGCTCTACCACTTGAGCCACAGCAGCACCTCCAGATTTTTCTGCTTATGTGGTGCTGAGGAATCGAACCCAGGGCCTCCTGTATGCAAGGCAAGCACTCTACCACTGAGCCACCTTCCCAGCCCCGGTCATTGGCTCTTTTGCAAGCAAACTTATTTGTGAATTTTGTATTCCGCTCTGGAAAGCTAGTTTTCGCTGCTGCTTTCTTATTTTCTGATGGCAGCCTCCCCTGGGCATAGATGATGAGAGGAGGATGCTCCCAGACCTGCAATGAGTCATGGAGGCAACTTCGAGGAAGAGAAAAGGAAGCTGGCAAGCCACCACAGAGGCCCAGCGGGTGAAGTGCTTTTCGGCACCGACCCCGGCCCTTACATCTGCGTGAAGCTGGCATCCTCGTCGAGTATAGCAAAGAATGGTGTCATTGTGAGGCCCTGGGTCCAGCCAGAGAATGTACTGGAGGTGCACGGCATCCTGCACGAGGGACCGCTGGCCCAGCAGGCAGGCAGGGAGACAGCATCGCACCTCCCACCAGAGAGGGAGCCCCCTGGCATGGCTGGCTATACCTGACGGTGCCCATTGCTGTGGGTTCATGGAGAAAGAAGTGAGCGCGTCTATCCTGGAAGGAACTGGCGAACGCTCCACAAGTAAGCCCTCCCTGATCTGACCACAGTTACAGCTGCATGCGCACACCAGAAACTCCACCAGGTCTGATGGAGGTCGGAGATGCCCCAGTGAACTTCTTTAATTCTGAGACTAAACACCAGCCCCATACAAGCCCTGTATTAGGGTGGAAAACAAAATATGAAGGAGGGAAATGAGGCTGGTCTGAACCTTCCCACTGCCAAAACAAGTAGCTAGAAGAAAATGGAGCTGCATCTGTATTTTAAAAGAGAAGCACATTTGTGAGGGCAGTAGAAGGAAAACAAAGAGGTGAGAGTAGAGGGAAACCATCTGGAACCACAGGCCAGGTTCTTATAGAGACAGGGAGGCCGAGGAGGGAGGCCGAGGAGGGAGGAGGCCGAGGAGGGAGACTATGAGTCTAAACAACAAATGGAAAATGTGGAAGAGCTATTATCTTCAGTTTAAATGCTTATATTTCACCTCAGGGTAGAAAGGTTTGAAGAGACTTGGTGAAACATTCTATAATACCACAAAAAGGAACCAAAGAGAACATGAGGGACTCATCTGAGCATGTGGAAACCTGTTTTAAGGTGAGGAACATCATTAGACATCATCCCTCCACCTTGCTAGAGGCCAAAGCAGAGTGCGCATCGTGGTCAGTTGCAAGCCCCACAATAGCCATAAAGGAGCCTCGGTCCAGTGGCTCACACCTGCAACCCTAGCTACTCAGGAGGCTGAGATCTGAGGACCATGATTAGAGGCCAGCCCAGGCAAGGAAGACCATAAGACTCTTGTCTCCAATGAACCAGCAAAAAGCCAAAAGTGGAGCTGTGGCTCAAGTGGTAGAACACTAGCCTTGAGCAAAAAAGCTCAAGGGCAGCACTGTGGTCCTGAGTTCAAACCCCAGTACAGTACTGGACAGGCAAAGAAAGAGCAACAGAGTTGTGTTCCCGATTGATGAGTGTGACACTCTCAGAGGCTTCAGATAAAAGTGACAGCACCCTAGCGCACGCGCGCACACACTCTTGAGAGAGAAACTCACAGGCCGAATGCCTCGGAACATTTAAACAACTATTTATCAAAATGAATTCCAGGAAATGGAAACATGAGGTGGTGGTGGTGGTGGTGGTAGTTTTTTGTTTGTTTGTTTTTTTGTTCTTTTCTCTGTCTTTTGGGACGTAAAGGAGCACAGAAATGGAGGGAGGGAGGGAGGGAGGGAGGGAGGGAGGGAGGGTGCACAAATGCAGCAGTGGCACTCACTGGACACTATGTTGAAAATGAGCTATACAACTTGTGGGTGGGAAGGGAGGGGAAACTGGGAGAAAGCGAGGGAAGGGGTGACACTGTCCAAAGAGAAACGTCCTCATTGCCTGGCTTATGTAACTGTAACCGCTCTGACATCACCTTTATAAAACAATAACATTGTAAGCAACAATAACATTGTAAGCACAGTGACAGCGTCCGCACAGCCTCCCCGTCCTCAGTGTGGCGGAGCAGTGCGGGGCAGGGATGGTGGTGAAGAGCCCCACAGTCCCACGGGGGTCACCACCCACCCCTGGCCTCTGCCCACCCCTGGCCTCTGCCCACCCCTGGCCTCTGCCCCTCGTGTTCCTGGAGAAGGACTGAGATCTGATTGGCTGGAAGCCTTCTCCTGTTTTTCCCATTGTCTCCCTCAGCCAAATGCTGGAAGTTCAAGCGAACAAGTAAAAACTGGAAAAGTAGCAGAGGTCACAGAGGCGGCAAGGCTGCCTGCTCCACTGCGCAGAGGTGAGGAGAGGAGGAGAAAAGATCCGAAGTGCTGCTTGCTAAGATCCTCCTGGACCTGGGGGAGGCCCTGGGGCCTAGAACCCAGGAATAACACCAAGCCTTAGGTGAGATCAAGAGATCAGTAATCCACATCAGTAATCCATGAAAACAACTCTGTTCCAACTTTTAAACGAGAAATCCACAAGGCACGGGTGCCTCACACCTAGAATCCTATTCACTCAGGAGGGTGAGATCTAGAGGATCATGGTTCAAAGCCACCCAAGGCAGGAAAATTTGTGAAACTCTTACCTCTAATGAACCACCAAAAACCTGGAAGTGGAGCTGTGATTCAAGTGATAAAGTGCTAGCCTTGAGCACAAAAGCTCAGGGACAGCCATGAGTTCAAACCCCAGGGCTGGCACAAGAGAAATAAGGAAGGAAGGAAGGAAGGAAGGAAGGAAGGAAGGAAGGAAGGAAGGAAGGAAGGAAGGAAGGAAGGAAGGAAGGAAGGAAGGAAGGAGGGAGGCAGGGAGGGAGGGAGGGAAGGAGGGAGGGAGGGATCCAAAGTCACAGTAGGGAGGAAGGCCTTTCCGCTCTCAAGACTGCAGGACTGAGGTTCACACACACTGCGGTGCATACACTGGGACTGTGCAGAGCAGAACAGACATGAGCCGCACCTGCGGCCCAGGAGTTCTCCTTGAGAACGCTAACCCTTCCCCTCCAAAAGTCAGCGTGTTAATGGACTTCAAAATTAAACAGAAATGAGATCTTCAATTATTCATCTGCCTCCTCAATTGTTCTCCTCTGGCTTCTAAATAATACAAACGCTGAGATTGTTTCAAGCAGCGGAGCAGACGTGAGGACCCGCCGTATATAGAAACGAGTTGGATCGACTTTTCTCACTTTTCCTCTCAAGGCGTCTTTACCACCTGCAAGCATGCTTCCTGGATGCCCACTCCTGTCTCACCATAGTCTTCGTGTAAGAAACACTTTATTCAGATCCTCACTAGACGTGAGGAGGTAGCCCAGACTGCCGAGCGGTGCTGATGGTTGCTCAGTAAGCTCCTAGTGGGAATGGCCCTCTGTGCCAGCCAGACAAAGGACAACACAGCTCTGGTCAGAATCACTCGAAATGCTAGCACAGATTTCTGCATTTCTACATGAATCCAAATGAAGAACAGACAGATCTGGAGCCCAGCACCTTGCCTGACCACCCAGCTTTGGGAAGGATCAAAACTTGCTTAAAATCCTCCTTGCAAAGCTAACCAATGCCCACCCCAGAGACACAGCGCTCTTTGGTACCTCGTCTGAGCAAGCATGGAAGCTGGTCATACCTCATCTGAGCAAGCATGGAAGCTGGTCACTTACCCCAGGGGATGCGTTCTCAGCAAGGATTGTCTTGTGCTCCAAAGCCTGCTTATGTCTGCTCCTCATGGGAGGAGGAGGCGTTTTATAATGGGAGCCTCCTCAGCTCCGCCTCCTTCTCCAAGCCTCTTTGCAAAGGAGGAAGGAGGGAAAATTCTCCAACCCTGGGCACAATCCAACCAGGGAGACAAGAACACCAGTGTATGCAGAAGGCAGGACTTTCATGCTCATTAGGTCGTTGTTGTTAATTCTCCCTCTAGGCCTTGTCAGTATTGTGGCAATATTAAATCATACTGCAATTTGATCTCCACTGTTAGTGGCATTTTTTAAAACCACAAATGAAATGGCAAATGCTCATGATGGGAAGTATTAGGACAGGATTAATGAAAAGATTAATGAAAAGTTTTTAATTATGAGTAGGGGGCAAAGGGTCTTAAGGAGAGCCAAGGTAGCTGATACTGGGGTTTTGCTTGGTTTGGTTTTGCTTTTTATTTTATTTTGGATTTTCCAAACTCTAACACGTATCCTTCATTGGACTAGTTAGGCTTGTGAGCATTTCACTGAAGCTCGCATAACCGATTTACAGTAGTTTCTATGTCGCCCCAAAACTACTGTTTCTTGATAAAACCTCCACCAGGAGAGAAGTAATGTTGAGCATCTTAAATGAGGCTGCACAATCATAACAGTGTTGTTATAACTGAAGCTCTGAGCATTGTCTATTCTGTGTTTACTTGAGAAGTCCAGGCGGCAGACGTGTAGAAACAGAAACGTGTCATTCAAAGTTAAGGCCATGATAGAAACAATTTCAATGGGGCTTGAAATTAAACAAGATTCAGGCTGAAGTGTTTTTCTTTCAAATAAAGACAGAAGGATGTGTGCGAGGACCGGAAGGCAGGAGAGCATCCCAGTAATGACGCTTACAGTAAGTATCCTCCACTCCTATCCTTGACACACACAGAAAAACAACTCAACTCAGCCTCTACTTAAATATTCCATGAGCCAAACCTGTAAGAAAATCAAAGCAGAAACAAAGCCAAAACAGAAGGGCTGGGACTGTGGAAAACTAGAAGTGATTGATTTCTTATTTGAATGAAGATCCAAGTAGGAAGAGATCTTGCTAGAAACTACAGGACAGAGAAATAGGAAACCTCTAAGTCACCTTTCATGGAGATCCTGGGACTCAAACTCCCCATGCTTCCAGGGTTCCTTCCCTACCCCATGTGCTCTTCCACCCCATGGCAGGAACCCCCTGCTTCTCAGCCAGTAATGTCGTCAGCCTTCACCAGCACTCTTCAGAGGTAGAAAGGAACAGGAAAGCAGAACCAAAAAGTCCTGATCCGAAACACTAAACACATGAACTAGAAAGTTCTAGAAAAGTGTGGGCACTGAGGCATACCACAGGCTCAGAGCTGAAGAAAGAGAAGAACAGGTTAAGAAATGGCCACGAAACTGCCACGATCAATCCAGGAGGCAGGCAGGAGGCGTCCGCAGGGTCCAGTGGCAGGAAGAGCTGTGGGAAGTGTGACTAACAGATGCCCGGTAGAGCTAGACGTCCGCACGGCGCCCCTGGAGCTGTGTTTGCACTGAAGCTTCACAGGACACACAGATCCTTGTGTATTGTAGCACAGCCAGCGTGTGTGTGCTCTGTTTGCCTAAGGAGGAAGCCCCACAGGTAGAGGAGGCCAGCCAGGGGGCTACAGCTTGCAGGGCGTGGCGGGGGGGGGGGGGGGGAGGGTGCTGCTGGGAGGATCCCATGTGGGACTGACGGTATCATGACCTCAAAAGCGGATGGGGAATTGGATTTGATTTGAGGTTGATCTCCTGTTGTAATCAGTGAGGGCTAGACAGAAGGTCCCAGGCAGGCTGAGTTGCAGGTCCACTGGCCACTGGCAGGTGCTGGTCCTGGGGGGCGGAGGGGGTGGGGGTCTCCGGTTCCAGGAAGCCACTGTGAGCTCGGAGAGAGGGAGCCAGGTCTGGACTCCAGGCACAGAAGCTGCACCTGCTTCGGGCATGGAATGACTCAGCCTTGCTGACTCCTCCCAAAGTACCGGACTCAGCCCCTGCTGGGTGCTGACCTGTCCTCTAAGTTCTGGTGAGGAACTAGAGAGATGATGAAGGCAACGTGAGGGGCTTGGCAGAGTCCTGACCTTCTGTACAAAAAGACAAAGTCTGAGCACAGACAGGGGAGTACAGGCCGGGAGGAGCCGGCCTGGGCAGGCCAAGGGCAAGGTCTGGAGGCCCCTCATCCCAGACTCCAGCTTCCACAGGAAGAAAGGCACTGGTGCTGTTTAATCAGATGCTATGGCTTCTGGCATCCCAGCTTTCCAGAGGTCAAGACCAGGAGGCGAGTGGCTCATTCTGAGCAAACCGCCAGTGAGACTTTACTGCAACCAATAAGCTAGGTAAAGGGGGTGCTGTTTATCATCCTATCTCCATGGGAGGCTGTAAATAGGAGGATCTGGATGGGAGGATGGCCTTGGGCAAAAACAGGAGACCCTATCTGAATATTACCTAAAAGCAAAACACCAGCTGGGGGCATGGCTCAAGTGATAGAATGCTTGTCTTGTCAGCATCTTGCCCTCAATGCAAACCCAATTACTGCCCCCAAACAGGAAATTTTTGTTTGTTTTAAAGGAAGGAGGGAAGGAAGGAAGGAGGGAAGGAAGGAAGAAGGGAAGGAAGGAAGGAAGGAAGGAAGGAAGGAAGGAAGGAAGGAAGGAGAGAGGGAGGGAGGGAGGGAGGGAGGGAGGGAGGAGGAGAGGGAAAAGAAGAAAGAAAGAATTGAGGGAGGGAGGGAGGGAGGGAGGGAGGGAAGGAGGGAGGGAGGGAAAGAAAAGAAAAGAACCATCTGGTGTTTAAACACCTAGCGTGTGACATTTTGTGGTGGCAACCTAGCAAACAAATAGTCCCCAAGGTCTAAATGTAGAAGTTACTCAACTAACACTTCCCTCAAGACACCCAGACCACCTTCAGGAGGCTTTGGCACGCATGCACACACACACACACACACACACACACACACACACCACCTCTTCAGCACAGTGTTTCAGAGCAGCTCACCGTCAGAGGGAAACAAGGGCTCTCACTGAACTGGTGAACCCAGGGACCGCCCCCTCTCAGGGGCCAAATGAGATGAGTGACCTTGAATGTTCCTCAGTTATTTTATAGTTGCTAAAGTCAAGCCCTTTGCTTCACTCTTGTTTGCATTCTAATTCCATTTTTTTTGAGGGGGGGGGGGGGGGTCAATCACAGGGCTTGAACTCAAGGCCCGAGCACTGTCTCTGAGCTTTTGTGCTCAAGGCTAGCACCCTACCACTTTGAGCCACAGCTCCACTTCCTGGTTTTCTGATGGTTGATTTGCAATGAGTGTCATAGATGTTCCTGCCTGGGTTGGCTTCGAACCATGATCCTCAGATCTCAGCTTCCTGAGTAGCTAGGATGACAGGCATGAGCCACCAGAGCCGGGCAGCCGCACTGTCTGTGATGGCCAGCAGGGGGCTGCCCTGAGCAGCACCTGCCTCACCAGAACCCTCTGGCAGGTGAGTAACAGTATTGGGCCTGCCTGGCCTCCAGACGTTCCTCTCCTGGCCCGCCAGGACAGCAGAGCCACCCCTCACCCCCCCTCCCAACCTGCAACCCTAGCCTCGCAGCTTTGCTTCCCTACACTTTGTGCTGTGCGAAGGCTTGTCAGGAGCGGGTGAGCTGGAGGTGAGCGGTGGCCTGGCACAACACCTGAAGCCACGGAGCTGCGCTCCGACCAAACCATCAGCCTGGCCAAACCACCGGCATGCGCCGGGCCTGAAGCTTGAACTCAGGGCCTGGGCACTGTCCCTGAGCTCCTTTCGTTCAAGGCTGGCTCTCTACCCTAGCTTGAACCACAGCTCCACAACTGACTTGTTGGTAATTAGAGAGACGTGTCTCCTGTCTAGGCTGGCTTTGAACTGTGGCCCTCAGATCTCAAGCTCCTGAGGAGCTGGGATTCTAGGTGTGAGCCCTCAGCACCCGGTTACCTCATGAGCATTTTGTTGCAAACACTGGCTGAAAGCATCTTGGTCTGCCCCAGGCTCTCTCATGGCCCGGGGAAAGCTCCCGAGCCCTCTGACCCGGCCTCAGCGTGGGAACAGCCTGTCACTGTGTCTCAGGTGTGCCAGGATTCTGCAGGAAGCATTCTGAAGAGACCAGCCATGCTGGTGTAGAAACCCAGCTAGAACAGTTCCTCCCCCAATTTCCTCCGCCTCCCCCCCCCCCCCCCCGCAGTTCAGAGCTGGGTACTGGGCAGGTGTCTGGCAGAGGCTGGCAGGGCCCCGCCCTGCATGGTTCAGAGACTCTGACCCACCTGGTCCACTGTGAGTCCCCCTGTGTGTGACTGGGTCCCCAGCCCCAGAGACTGGCCTCTGCCATGTTGCCCATTATCATCTGCACTGTGACCTTTAAGAAAAAGCAAGATCCAACCGGGTGCTGTGGTTCCTGCTCTTATTCCACCGATGTGGGAACCGATGTGGGAGGCAGAGACGCAGAGACTGGGGCTGGGGCGGGGGGAGACAGTGATGGAGCTCCTGAGAGGCGGGCATGGCGCTACCTGCCATCCCAGCCATGGAGAAGATGCGAAAAGGATCACGGTCTAGGCTGGCCCCAGGCAAAAATGAAAGACCCAGGGTGAACAAATGCAGCAGTGGTACTCACTAGACACTGTGTTGAAATGAACTGCACAGCTCGTGGGTGGGGACAGGAGGAAAAAACTGGGAGAGAGCGAGGGAAAGGGGTGACAGTGTCCAAAAAATGTACTCATTACCTAACTTATGTAACTGTACATCACCTTCATAATAACAATGAAAAGGAAAAGTGATAGACCTTACCCCAAAAAATAATGAAAGCAAGAATTGAGGCTGCCTTGTAAGTACCAGGCTCTAAGTTCAAGAAAGATAAAGAAGTGAAGAAAGGGGAAGAAAAGGAAGAGAGGGAGGTAGGGAAGGAGAGAGAAGAAAGGAAGGAAAGAGAGAAGAAGAAAAAGGAAGAGAGAAGAGGGGAGAAGAAGAGGGGAGGGGAAGCGAGGAGAGGAGAGGGGAGGAGAGGAGAGGAGAAGGGAAGGGAAGGGAAGGGAGGGGAGGGGAGGGGAGGGGAGGAGAAGGGAAGGGAGGGGAGGAGAGGGGAGGGGAGGAGAGGAAAGGAGAGGAGAGGAGAGGAGAAGGGAAGGGAGGGGAGGGGAGGAGAGGAGAGGAGAAGGGAGGGGAGGGGAAGGGAGGGGAGGGGAGGAGAGGAGAGGAGAGGAGAAGGGAAGGGAAGGGAAGGGAGGGGAGGGGAGGAGAGGAGAGGGAGAGGAGAGGGGAGGAGAAGAAAGGAGAGGAGAGGAGAAGAGAGGAGAGGGGAGGGGAGGAGAGGAGAAGAGAGGAGAGGAGAGGGGAGAAGAGAGGGGAGGAGAAGAAAGGAGAGGAGAGGAGAAGAGAGGAGAGGGGAGGGGAGAGGAGAGGGGAGGAGAAGAAAGGAGAGGAGAGGAGAAGAGAGGAGAGGGGAGGGGAGGAGAGGAGAAGAGAGGAGAGGAGAGGGGAGAAGAGAGGGGAGGAGAAGAAAGGAGAGGAGAGGAGAAGAGAGGAGAGGGGAGGGGAGAGGAGAGGGGAGGAGAAGAAAGGAGAGGAGAGGAGAGAGGAGGGGAGGGGAGGAGAGGGGAGGGGAGGGGAGGGGAGGGGAGGGGAAGGGAGGGGAGGGGAGGGGAGGGGAGGGGAGGGGAGGGGAGGGGAGGGGCTATACTTCCGCCATCAACATGGCAGGTGTGCTGTCTCTCTGCAGACGCACTATCCAGGAGGAACTGAGGCTTCCACCCCAACTCCTCTTCTAGGAAGCAGTGTTATCCCTGTGCAAGTTTCTAGCCACCTCCACTGAACAAGCCA